>NC_034411.1:32471025-32803823 GCF_002078875.1 Numida meleagris | reverse complement strand
AAAGAAAGAAAGAAAGAAAGAAAGAAAGAAAGAAAGAAAGAGAAAGAAAGAAAGAAAGAAAAGAAAGAAAGAGAGAAAGAAAGAAAGAAAGAAAGGGGGGAAAAAAGGAAAAGGAAAAAAAAAAAGAAAAAGAGAAAAGGAAAACTAACAAATAGTTTAACATTCCAGATCCAGTTCAGCACTTTAAGAGAAAAGACATTCGTCACCAATGCTGGAGTTGCAATGGCTTCTAAACAGTGGATGATTTGTCATTCCACATGTGCTAACTACAAAGGTGTGAGTAAAGTATGGAGTTATAGTCTTAATTCTGAATTTCCTTACCTTAGTGAGTTTAAGACAGATGATGAATGCAATTTGAATACAGTGGTTTATATAGTTTTACTTTGAATGTAGTTTTTGGATATCATACCCAGAACTTTTGAAAGTCTTTCCCCAGAGGTAGGAAAATAAAAGTATGTTGTCATTTCCCACTGCTCCCTCAAAGGAGGGGTTTTGTTTGCTGTTCTGGATTACTGTTCTTTTTCCCCTCAACTCAATACTGTGAACAGCTCCGTTAATGTGTTTACTAATTTATTTTCTTCTGCTGGTGAAGACATGAGGTATCAGTACTACTTTCTGTAATCCAATGAGATATGAAAACTATATGGTATTTCTTCATTTTATAAATGTGAGTGTGTATATGTTTGTCCTGTATGGACATTTGCTTAATGAAAATTTGCTTAAAGGTATTCTGGAAGTTGTGGTAAAAAAAAAAAAAAAAAAAAAAAGGAAAAGGTTTTTTTTTTCCCGTTGGCATTCAGAGAAAGATTTTATAAGTGGTTTCAAAATAAACCACATTTTGCTGAATCAATAGCTTCCATGTGAATGGTAAAATCATCATTAATGGCCATGCTTCAAGCATGAATTACAGTTAGCTGACTGGAAAATAATTTTCTAATCTTAATTAACTCTTCCTAATATTGTAGAAAGCCATGTGAGTGTATCGCATGAAGTATCTACATTATCTGCAGAAGGCTGGCTGTAATATTTTCTGTTTCAGTTCTGTTTGGTTTCTTGCAGTAAATTGAGAGCTTCCTTAAAGTATAAACACTAATTAGGAGTGGTTATAGTTATAAGTTCTTGTGTGAAGAAAATATTTACCTTCTTCATATAAGAATTGCCATAAGGAAAGTTAATTCAGAGTCTAATCCAAAATTTGTTAAAGTTCATCACGGCACTGATGTGAAGCCTACAATGACAGTAACAAAGCAAACAGTGCACAGCAGTAGAGACATGCTCAAATACCAGGATAGTGTCCACATAGCAGAAGTTATACCAACTTCTAGCACCTTTGATGCTAGCTGTCCTTAACCCTTACCCAACAGGCAGATCTTTGCACAATCAAGGTCAAAGTGATTTTCACTATTTCTGCTTGGATCAAACTGCCATGGACATTTGTTTCAACTGAGTTGCTCTGAAAGGACTAGTATCACAGCAGCACTTACTTCTCTTGTTACCTGTGTTCAACTGCAACCACCTCAACTGCAGATAATTTTCGCACATGTTTTCAGCTGCTCATCTTTTTTAAAGTCCTCTTTCTGGGCTGAAATTTTCCAGCTGCTTTCAAGTCCAGAGGGTAAGTATTGGAACATATGAGTCAAATCCCTTTAACCACTTTTACATCATTGACAAAGCCTGCTGAAGCCAATGGAAAGATGCCGGCTGACTTCAATATTCTTTGGATCACATACTTGCTGTGTGAAATAGACGTTCTTTTCCTTTTGCTATTTAAACTCATATACTCTTTGCTATCATGAGTTATAAATTATCCAGCACAGAGTTTACAGTCATCACTTCGGCACTGCTTCTGGACCTATGTCACTTTCTTCCTCTGTAACGTCAATGTCGTTTATACATCCATATACATCCTACACATTTAAGAACTACTCTTTGTGTAGTTCTGATGCTTTAATGGTACATATGTATTTTGGAGAGTAGATACAATCAGAGAGGAGAATACACTACCATAGCAGTGTATGTATATCTATATTGCCTTAGGGTTTATTTTTCTCCCATAGATTAGGACAATTCAGTGAATTTTGCAAAGCACTGAAAAAGAACAAATGTGAATAATTCTAACAGCTGGGGTTTAACATACTCCAGTAGAAGAAGAGCACTAGCCCATAATCCAGAAAAAAAATGATGAAATGGAAGTCTGTCACTTTCTAGCACCATCAGAGAGATTCTTCCAAGATGTGAAGTCTATCTGATGAAAGGCTGAGCCTCTGGCTGTGGGATAAGGGAAGAAACCACTCAGGTTGTTGAAGACCACACTTCACCTTGCTTTTGTTTCTTAATTATGCCAAAGAGACAACTGAATTTTTTTTTTTCACACTGAGATGAAAATGTAAGGTAAAAAAATTGCTGTTTTACATGGAGGAAAAAAAAAAGATAAGACAAAGAAAAGAGGAAGAAGAGAATAAAAGAAGAAGGAGAGGAGAGGAGGAGAGAGGAAGAAGAGGAGGGAAGGAGTTTCATTTGAATTTTATACATCTCTTTAAATAATTTTTGGACTGTCAAAATAGTCCAAATCAAGGACCACTTGTCCTTGTTCTAAAGAGCAAGGCTATGGTTGGGATTTTCCCATGGAGATGGAGATCAAACAGGTGACCCATTGCAGTGCTAAACAGGTTCCTGATAAAAATGCACTGCTGCATTTAAAGAGGTCAGGTGCGTTGTCTGAAATACACGACTGAGACAGAATCATATAAAACAGTGTAGGTCATTTCCAGCTTCCCTGGTCACAGCAAGTTGATTTGTTGGGGTCTGTCTTAAAATTTCACCTTGCAACACAGAAGCGCCATTAAGCCAAGTCATGTCCAGAATTGCATTAGGTTCATGCTGAACTAATGAAGAGAAATCGGTCATTAAAAGCCAAATTTATTGAGATCAGGTTGAAGAACTATTAAATACAAGAGGTAAGTGGAAAATGGCAGATTTTCATTCTGTCATTTGTTGCATTTCTTTCATTCAGGCTATTAGATAACACGCATTGCTGCTCTTGAAGAAGAAAAAGGAAGCATTTCTCATATTTATTGACTCATGCTGGGAGTACTCATATGCTTTCCGCTATCTGCCAATGTTGTCATAAGAGTGTTTACAGCATACCAACTGGAGTTATCTTACACACTGTAGTAAGGCTTCCCAGTAAAAAGTAGCCCACATATAATTCACTGGGAAGCTTCTTGATTCAGCTGCTGAGTAGAACACAAAGGAGGAAGAAAACATTCACAAATGTGAGCAAGCCATTAGTTAGGAAGCATTTAGTTTTCTGTTTATGCTACTTTTCAACACAGAGAGAAAAGATCAGATAACTTTTAGAAACATTTTCTCACAATCAGATCTGTTTGCAAGAGTTAAGACCCCAATAGGAAAATATTTGTAACAAAAAAGACAAGATAAAGAAATGAAAGAACCAGAGAGCAAGGGAAAAGAAAAGTGATAGTGTGTATTCTCTTAAGCAGGTGTTAGTCAGAGATAAGAGAAGAATGGAATAAAACTGAAATAAAAGAGTTCCTGTGTCACAGCCTGTAATTGCAAGCAGTGAAGAAATTAGACAATGTGTAAATCATTTTCAACCTGTCATATCTGAAATACCACATATGGTTGGAATTTATTGGGGAAAAAAATAAGTTTGCCTTGCAGGATTTGGAGGCCATGTTTCCTTTCAGGTATTAGAGTGTTTCTGCCAGATGTTAAGCCTGCCTGAGGTCTCCACAGCACAGAAGAGGGTTGACCTTGAGCAGCTGAGGATCTGGCCTTCTGTTCTTGTGAATGACTCTTCCTAATCTGCAGTTTTGCCCAAAATATGAAATAGGACTAAGACATGAAAAAGAGTGAGAGGAAAGGAAGGAAGTATCCCAGTCTGTGAGGATGGAAAACCTATGGCCCGTAGATCATCCATTTACCAGGAAAAGGTGTTAGGTGTGTTGTGAACACCTTGGCAGCTATACTTCTTGTTACCTTTGTCAATTGCCACGGGTTAATTACAACACCAGTGGTTTTTTGTGCTCCTGTCAGCTAGAATGCATTACAATAGTTACAAAAATTGAGCAACATCTGAGCTTGCACCTGTATTAAATTAGCTGGTCTAGATACAGGGGTATGAAGGCAAGCTGCTCCAGAATACGTAGGGAAAAGTGCTTGGAACCCGGGTAGGTGCCTAATTATTTTTCTTATTATGGAAAGTCATTCTTCATGATTGATTAAGATGAAATAGCTCATTTAGAAAATTCAAGCATTTTTACTGTTCTTTAACATGGAGCATTGAATGCAGCTCTATACTAGGCATGTCTCAGCTTTCTTCCTTCAGATCAGCTTCAGTTGACACTGATGGGGCTGAGTAGTCATATATCACATGCTAACAGTGTAGATACCCAGTAGCAGTGAATTTTGATGATCCTGGACTGGCTTGTGCACTCAGGAAACCTAGCCAGAGAAGAGACTGAATGGTTCCTCTTTTTAAGTTTCACTGTGTTTATCAGTAGAGAGCTTAATTACTTTTGTGATGACTTGTTTATCACTTGCTGAGGTGATGTGGTCTGGTGCAGGCACATTCTGCAGTGGAGAAGGGGACTGCAGTATGTGGGGGAGTTACTGCATCAAGGAAATCCCAGGGAGCAGTGAGCGCTGCCAGAAGCTGGCAGGCTTCGCAACAGAGGCTGAAGAGTTGTGAGTGGGGTGGAAAAAGAAGAGTGTGTGAGAAATGGTCAAGGCCACGAAAGGACAACCATAAAAAGCCGATCCAACCGACCACTTGTGTTAGAACCAGTGCCATCAAAGAAGTCCAAAGAGAGTTAGGAATTAGAGATTCCTCACTAAGAGGCACAGAGAACCAGCAACAGCCATTTGCCATCTGTACAATCTCTCAAGAGAGTTTTGCTGTCTGCTGGGGGCCTGCATGTATGATACCGTAAAGAGACTACTATATCTGGTAAAGCTATTTCACGTAGGGTCAAATGAGACTGTAATGGGGAGACTCTGAAATCTCAAAAGGGAAATAAGGGGTTGGGAGCATAGGTGGTGTTCTCTTGTGTCCTCCCAGATGGAGACTAGGATCCACGAGGAAGAAGGCAAACAGATCAGGTGAATGATCGGCTGTGTCAATGGTGCCATGCTCAGGGTTTTGGGTTCTATGACCTTGGGTGTACCTTCAAGCAGTCAGGCATTTTGATGTCAGATGGGACACAAATGACTAAGTGGAACAAGAGTGTTCCAGGCAGCAAGCTGGATGGGCTTATTAGCATAGCTTTAAAATTGATTCAGGTACCAAGGAACACTGACACTTTAGGAAGCAACAGGGAAATATATGTAAATTGTCCCAGAGGAATTAGGGAGGACTCCTCTAGAAAGGTGATGTGGCCACTAGCCCAGCTGAAGTGCTTCTAAACCAACACACGCAGTATGGAAAACAAGCCAGAGGAATTGGAAACCACAGTGTAATTAAGAAGTATGACTTAATTGCTATCATGGAAACATGATGGGATGAATTGCATAATTGGAACTCTGTAGTTAAGGGCTACAAGCCTTTCAGAATAGATAAGGCAGGGAAGGAGGGATGTGGGATATTGCCCTCTACACTGAGAAATGAATAGATTGCAAAGAGCCATTTTGTGGGTAAAAACTAAGGATTGGACCAATAAAGGACACCTAGTAGTTGTGATCTAATAGAGGCTGTCTGATCAAGGGCAGCCTGTTGACAAAGTCTTCTTCCTTCAGCTACAAGAAGCATTGTTCTTGCAGACTCTCATACTGATGGAAAATTTTAACCACCCAGATGTCTGCTGAAAAAGCAGCACAGCAAACTATATACAACCAAGGAGAATCTTGGAGTCATCAAGGGTAGCTTCCTGTCCAGTTATTAGGTATTCACAGCCCTACTTTAAACAGTATTTAATAGTTTTATGTCCTTCTTATATTGTGGAACCCAAAACCGCACACACTGCTCGAGGTGAGGGCACACCAGAGCAGAGCAGATTGGGACAAACCTTTCCCTCAACTTACTAGCAGGCTGAAGAGCCATCCTGGAAAGATGGGGACCATTAGCTTCAGCATACAGCTGCAAATTATCCTTGAGCATTTGTGACTCCCTCTATCATTTCTCTTATTTTCTCTCCTTAATGACCTCTGAGCTGGAAAATACATAAAGTATTTATAAGAAAAAAAAGTTAGCTTTATTATTATCTCTTCTATAACACAGTTGTGTCTTATAATTACTTTTGAAGGAGTTATGTATTTTGGTAGAAGAATATAGCTAATTACACATCTATATAATTTAGAGCTAGGTCACTGCTAAAATGAAATGGATTTTGTCTTCTACCAACCTGGTTCAAAAAACACTTCCAATAGGACCCTTTACACAGACTCCACTGGGAACTGGATAAAAACCCTGAATGTTTTATTCCTTTAATATTTAGGAAAAATTGCCTTGTAGGACATTTCTGGATGACCAAGCTGTGTTATGGTTTGGAGCACTAGAGTTAGTAGTGTGTATAGTATATAGTTAATAGTATATAGAGTTTCCAAAATTTCAAGCTCAATGTTAAAAGTATGAGATCTTGTTTCCCATTGTGTCCAGTTTATTTACTCTATTCTACTCTTTGAAATCTTTTTACTTGCACCCTAGCTTATTCCTGGTCAGGTTACTCAACAATTCTCAAAATCAGTATATGTTTTACCCATGTCAAAAACAAACAACAGTTCTATTCTTGAAGCTTAAAGACACTTAAAGCAGTAATAGATTTACCACTGACTTCACTAGGATGTAGAATCAAACACTGGGAACTTAGCATAACTAGCATCTAGCTAGAAGAGTCAATCAACCACTTCTTCAGTGAACTAACCACTAACCACTTCTCCTCATCACTGAAATGTAACTCCAAATTTACACTATGCAAACATAAGGGTTGGGTCCTCATCCTCAGCTTAAATGATAGCACTGTTGTGTCTAATGAGCTGGGAGCATACTGGTTTAGAGAAAAATATTCAACTCTGAAGCTGATTCTTCTGTTGCTCACTAAAGGCTCAAGTTAACTGAAACATGCCTTAATCAAATGTTAATGCAAGTAATGTGATATCCTCAGATTATTTTTCATTGGATAACTGAAACTGTGTAGGCTGGGTAAAAATTGGTGAAGTAAGCTCTGTATTAAATGAGTTGTTTTTACATCTGCATGTAGACAAACAGAGAATTCTTATTATTCTTCCTCAGAAATCATTTAAACAGCTTAAAAGAGTTTTCACAAAGCCCTTACAATAGAACTTTTGTTTGATCACATTCAACCTTGCTTCAGCTGTAGCTTTAAGCATTCATGACTCAGAAAAGAACGTTTACATAATTTATGTCTCCCTCCTTGCTCACTGTGTGTTAATCAGGTTGCCACCGCGTTTTTTCATACATGATTTACAGCCTCAGTGACTATAATCACCTGCAGAACATGAGTCATGGAGAACATTTTTGAACCCTAAACCTCTGCATACCTGCAGAGGAACTAGATGCTTCCTGCTCTGGTGGGGTTTCAGCCTCATCATTTTGCACAGATTTTTCTCACAGAGGTGTTTTCTAAATCATTCTTCTCAGGTGACGCAACACATTTCTATTTAACCAGAAGGCATGCTCGAATTGTTGAGCAACAGGCAGCCCTTACCACAAAGCTTTGCTAAAGCTAGAAGGGAAATATTTATAAACTTCATTAACCTTATCTTTTACTTAAAATAAAAGGTAAACAATCAACGACTTTAATGATCTGGATGTTAAGTCCTCTTGGATCAATCCAACTTCAAATTGTAGATCTGGAGTAGTATTTTATACTTCAACTTACAGGTGTACTTCACTACAATATTAGAATCCATGACTTGTCCCTCTCACCTGCACTTCCCAACACCCACTGCTTTTCGATGACAGATGTGAAGTTCTTTCATTTCAGACTTTCACACTGATGTGAGCATTTCTTCTTGGGGCATGTTAGGAGAAAAACAAAAGTAGAGCATTTTCAGAAAAGGTCAACCTGACAGCATCATTACAAGATCCTACAGGTTTCCTCTTTGTTATCAAACTTCGTGGAAAAGAGGTTTGGTTTTGTTGTTTACTTTGATTCTATGGCTCCACACAGACAAAAAATGTTAATGTGACCTGCCAAAACAATAAAGAATTGAACAAGGAGGTTTTGATTATGGAGAGATGTCAGCCTGTTCAGTGCTAGTCAGAGTTACCACTTAAAAGTCCATCAAGTATTTTGGTAAAGGCATATAAAGTAATATCAAAACAAAACAAAAACCAACCGAAGAAAAAGCAACCCACAACACTTCAGCTGTCAATATTAAGGGAAATTCCATCTTAAAGGTATCCTTTGTTCTTTCCTGTTTAGCAAGAGACAAGTCTGTCTGATATTCTTTTAAACTGTATTAAAGACCTTAATGGTAACTTTATGAAAAAAAAAAAAAAGATGTTAGCTGAGATGCACTAGAAGTTTTGTGGTTAATAATGTCTGAAGCAGATTCTTTACAGGAAATGCAAACAAAATACAGAAAAGGCAAGAGAAATACTGAAAATGAAACTTCTACCGCAAGTTTTAAGATGTTGCACTCTTGCTTAAAAATCGCTATCCCATCACATTTTATTAGAGTTCACTCCACTATACAGCAAATATGTTCTATTGGGCAGGTTGGGTTTTTTGTTCCTTTTGTTTTTTTAATAGAGCTGTCAAGCACCTATGGCCATAAGGTTACAAATGATGCAGGCTGCAATCTGGACCAGCTACGCAGAAATCCCCACCACCACCACCCAAAAATAAATAAATAAATAAATAAATAAATAAATAAATAAATAAATAAATCAGTCTAATCTTAGATTTCTCTGGTTTCCCTGTAGAAACCCTCAAAATCAGGTATAAAAGAGCTATACAGTTACAGTATTTTATATAGTCTCACACTCCTCTCATTTGTCTTTCCATGATATGTAAAAACCTCTGTAAGGTGTGAAAGTTTAAGCTATTTTTTTCATTGTTACTTTGCAGCTTTATGCTTTATTTCCATCACCCACTATTTTAATAAAAATATCTGGTAGATAGAAAACACACTCCTCACTAAATTTTTATTTTGTTTTTCTCCTTTTGACTATTTCCACTTATCTAGCTGTAATTTTGAGCTGATATATGGGTTATTACCCTTCCATACAGTTGTAAAGTACTATATATGATGACATCGAACTCAATTCTTGGCCAGCTGAGGGCATAACCAGTGTACAGAGAGTGAAGTCAGAAAACAAAACCCTTTGCACTCTTTCAGGTTTAAAGCAGCTCCAAACTGCTATCTTTCAAGTACTCAGGGTTCAGGGAAATGAGAGTGCTCTGGCTGTCAATCAGGTACTGAGCCAGGATGGGACAGAGTACTGCACTGGCACGATTGATTTTTAACATGACATAATTCCTTCTAAACATGTAGGAGACTTCCAAATGGCCTCTTAAACAACTTCGACATTGCTTTCATGCTTTGGGGCAATATGGCCCTGGTGCTGCCTCCCAACAGTACAAAGATGTTATTTAGTAAGTGCCATGACAAGTTTTTTTTTCTAGATTAGACTTCCCTGAGCCTCAGAGCTGAGAAGCAAATTCTGAAATCAAATGTGGCAAAAACAACAAGAGAATTTTTCAGTAAGTGAATTACATTTTTAATAAAATGTTCTCTGCCAGTAGCTTTGTGGATAGAATAATTTTCTACCACGTAGAGCTGCTACCTACCATCACATCCAGAAGTATGGGTAAATTTCATTAAAAAAGATGTTGTTAAAGAATGCCAAACCAAGCAGTTAAGAAGTAAGAAATGCCAGCAATAAGATTGGCTCAAGAACAGCATTCTTGACTATAATGATGTGGCTTTAATTGCATGATGATAAATCCCAACATTCCATGTTTTTCTTTTTTTTTTTACTTTTTCAGTGCCTCATTCAGCTTTGCTCATCCTGGTCCAACTCCTGCTGAAGTATTTGAAACACTCCTACTTTTTTAAATACCTCAGGAGACCTTAAATGATATATTTGATTTTTTTTATTTTTGTTTCACTAGAGAAAATGAAACAAAGAACAGAAATAAAAGTGACTCCCCACATTTTATACTGATTTCCTGATCATGTTTTCAATAGCATTTATGATGATATCTGAATGCTTAGCAAATACTAATGAGCTGGAAAACAACAGACTATCTCTCCTAATCATATTAAAGAGAAATCATAATTCACATTCATAAGCAGGAAGAATTAAGATTTCATTCATTTTCATTTCCTAAATTCTAAGCTCTTGGCTTGGCAGTCTTAAATTACTTTTAACATAACGGAATGTTCTTTGCATTAAGAAAATAAAATTATATTACGAGCCATTTTCATGAAATCTCTTCTGCTTCTGGATGATTCCTTTGCCAAATTGTAAGTTTTTCTTCAATGTCACTAGCATGTGAAGGATAAAGACCATAGGTAAGCAATCTACATTTAGCAGCTTCAACTTCCCCCTTGTAAATTACAAATGCAGAAATAAGTTGGTAAGTCTGTTGGCTCAGAAACCACTTATTGTTTCCCACCTAGTGCAACAGTTGTTCTTTACAAGGAGACTGACTCATCACAAATCAGATACTTTTCAAATCTAACTACAATAGAATAAGAAGTTAGAGGAAATAAAGGCTAGTAGCCAACTAGTAACCATTACAATGTCCCTTCTTAGAAGAGTTGCTTTGGCAAGGCAGTTAAATATAAATGTTTAACTACAGTCTACAATATATTATCTCTTACCTAGTAAACAGAAAAATTGTTCATGTTTTATTTTCATGGTGTATTATTATTTATTATTATTATAATTATTTCATTACCAGTACCACTTATTCCCCATGGCATATAGTTTACATGTAACTTCCAATTACTCTATATGAATCTGAAAATAAATATTCATTTTAAGACAATTCTTAATTTCAAAAAGAAATTCATTTAGAAATTCCTCTTTGCAATCCATCTGATTAAAAATAAATTTTTTAAAAAGGGCCCCACTTTCATAGGTATCATATGAAGATGGATGAGTAGTAAATTTATTAACAGATTGTCTTATACTCTTCTACATGACATTATAGATTGAAAAATATGATAATGAAGAAATTTCTATAAGGACTAATAACAGTACTGATGAGCACATAATTAATGGGGAAGTAGTTTTCACCGACTTTCATAAAACACGTCCTGGTTGGGTCGTCGTTTGCTTTCCCACACAGAACAAATAGACACTGCTGCAAATGTGAAACATCTAAATGCAAATGCCTCAAGCACAACTAGAGGTTCAGTGATTTGAAAACTATTTATCACTGTTGAATTCTGTACAAGTGGAATTTATTGCCTCCAGGCCTTCAACTGACCAAACAATGAATAAAATAACAACAAAAAATCTGCTGAATATGCATTTCTGTACAAGTTACCTCTTGTGTGTTAATTCTGTGTTCTTTCTAAAGCTCTGCAGTGGGCAAAGCATTTGTTGTATCCCCTTCTACTTTTCTTCATTTTTACTTGTCTTAGTCGACGTTTTTATCTGTCTTTTTAACAACTAAATATTGGAAGAGGTATCATTTTCTATCTTTTTTTTTTCTGCATAATTATAAGTGAGTTTTGTTTCCAGTCAGGCCCCTACTCTTTCTTATTTCTGATTATACTGTTCTCCTCTAAATGTCATTTTTTTCCTTCCCCTTAGCTTTAGTATTACCTATGTCACAACAGTGTCTGTAGTTCCAGACAGGACTGGGAATCCATCATATTATTTTCTGTCTAAACACCTGATAAGAGATTGGATCTTTTCAAAGTGCTCTAATCTTTATGAACAGGATAGGTAGAAGATATAAAAATAAATAAATCATTACTGTCTTCATTTTATAGATGAGAAACAGGAGGCAGAAAGGATGTCTAAGCATTTAGGTGTTAAGTTCCATACTTAAGCACCTAGAAGTATCAGCGCTCAAATGACTCTCCAAGATATCTGCCTTTGGAGGAGCTGCAAAGGAAAGGGCAGCTGCTGAGAAGCACTCCATAGCTTTAGCCACAACATATTTGAAAGATAAGAACGAGAGCCAGCCTCCCTTTTTCATGCATGGGATTACAGGAGGAACTTTTCCCTTTTCTCCAGCTGTCCCTAGCTGCTGTCAGAAGCAGCAGATCCCCTGCCCTTCCTTGCTGCCTGTGGGTGCCACCCTTTGCTCCCTCCCCAGCCTCTGGCTCTCTAAGTCCCATCTCTGACCATCTGGCACTCTGCCAAGCAG
This sequence comes from Numida meleagris, assembly GCF_002078875.1. Taxonomy (NCBI): domain Eukaryota; kingdom Metazoa; phylum Chordata; class Aves; order Galliformes; family Numididae; genus Numida; species Numida meleagris. The sequence goes on along the minus strand of NC_034411.1, from coordinate 32,791,506 downwards.
TCCTCCTCCCAGACCATCCCGAGGCAGTAATACTGTATTCCACTGCATTTGTCACAATCATACAGCTGAAATCCTGGGCAGTGTTTTGTTGACACTCACTGCATAGTGTATATGTATCTATTTCACATTGTCTGCTTTCTTCTTTCGCTCACCCACACGTTTCATTTCTTCTTTCATGTGTTTCAAGAGCATATAATTTCTTGGCAAATAACTTAGGAAGTATACCGTAACTGGCTGCATGGCCTACAAGACAATTAGGCCCAGTCACTTTTAGCTGAAAACGGTTATAATTATCAGTAATTAGAACATACTTTCTTCTCTGGCCTCTGGTCACCATTGTTTACGTGTTGTTTTTCTTTGTTTGTTTTTCAGTACTGTACTAGTTTTCAGTTACTACTATATAGTCTTCCTTGAATGTGTAATAAAGAAATTTTTACTCTGAATTATCATTTATTTGATTCAGTGTTTAATGAAGGCTCAGAGAGCATGACTCCAGGATCCCCAACACATCTTCAGATGACTTGTACTCTGACTAGCTTGGAGTAAGCCAGCTGGTTTTCCAGAGAGAAAAACACAGATGCATAAGAAATGGTAGCTTATAGTCCAACTTGATTCCTAGAGGCAAAATGGACGCAGCTGGCTCTGGGTAATTTGGACTTCAGACTAAATGAGAATGAAGCTACCAAATGCTTTGTAGTTATATCCTCTGTGGCTCTGTTCATCTATGAAATGGAAATAACCATTCTTTTTTCCTCACAACACTTCCCATCTTACTTTTGTAAACTCTTCATTTCATACTGTACCTGTAAATTAATCACTGTAATGGGACCCTTATCTTGAGGGCATGGAAATAACTATATTCACTGGAATCATCTTGAATTGGTGACAAAACTGAGGGAAAAAGAATAAATAATAAACATATTTGGCTATAGATAAGTAATATACAGAAACTGGTATTATGATTGAAGAGAGCAGCCAAAGTAGTAGTTTCACTTGCCAATACACAAAACAAAGTATTTGTACAATGGTAGGATGAATGCCTGGGTGTTCAGCTGACATGACTTAGCTGTGCAGAAGAGAAAGCAGACAGTTTGTATGCAAAAGGAGCTCCCTGGCCCTGCAGGAGCATGGGGTGAATGTACTCCAGATAAGAATGAGCAGCTTCTTGCTCCAGGAGGGTGCTGCTCATACCGCTGGTTTCCCCTCCAAGAGCAACCGCACTGTAGGGCCATGAGCTCTAGTTTCTGTCTGATTTGGATTTGGTGCACTCAAGCTTTTTGTTTTCTTATTTGTTTTCCACTGAATTTTTTTGAATTTATTTTCCATGTAGGCGGGAATATTTTTCTTCAGCTAGTAACTGACCAGCTTCCCCTAACAGGTTTGGTTGGCCTGTGGTCTCTGCTGGTTCATTTAAGCTATGCAGATAGAAGGTTGTCTTCAGGCTCTCCAAAACTTAAACACAGAAGATAAGCTGTGGACTGTACTTTCACTTCTTTTTTGTAAAAACTGTGAGTCACGCTTCTGAATCTCTGTATTACTAATACTAAATCCAGCTCCCCAGTGTAAAAATTACCTGTTCTTTCCTTGAGTATTTCCTTAATTATGTTGTATTAATTCTACATTCATTTACTTCAAGCCAATCCAGCTTCCAGTGAAGATAATGGTATAATCAGCCTCTTCAAACATGCCAGGTTTCTGATCAGCAGAATAATTTACAACACAAAACCAACCTTCATTTTTATGTCACAGAGACTACCTGTCTACTGAGTTCTCCTTTTGCAGCAGGAGAATTAAGCTAAGAATGGGTACATGATCATAGACAGCTGTTTCTTCAGCTGCAGAGGAGCTGAACAGGAATGACTCTGCAGAGAAGCCTACCAGCTGGGGCAGGGGAAAGACTGTGAGCAGTGATCTGCTGGCATCACCTGGTTTTCAGCAGGGCTTCGATATTTTCCCCATGTAAGACTGGTGTATCCCCTTTGCAGGGACCTGTTGTGCACTCTGCCATGGTTGCCTCTTTCCTAATGAAAGACACATCCAACGTGGCCCATCCTTGCAAAAGGCTTCAATCAATCAGCATTTTTGCAATGAAAAAATGGTTTGTTAGGAAATTCCTATCTACTTCTAATGAGTCTGAATATCAAAAAGTGATTCCAGAGCAATGACTGCATGCTCAGTGGACACAAACACATCTAGTGATGTTTTTCAGTGTGGGAAAAAGTAAGTCTTGCAAAATTATAATGCCATCGGTCTATTTTTCTCTCTCTGAACTGCCTTTCAAAACAGCATAATCTGAGTTCCCTGCTATGTACGTATGTATAATATTGTTGAAAGGGCAGGGCAATGAATGGCACTTTGCTGTTCTGAAAATGCATAGTTCAGTCTATGGCAAACCAGTATTTCCTTGGTGAATTGTGTACAGTAAGCAGACTGTTCATGACAGCTTTTTGAGCTGTTATTCAATAATGGTGATTTTATCATGATGCTTTTGCTCCTGCTGGATATTATTATGCGATGTTGTTGCACAGTTACTATTATTCAGTTGCCACTTACAGAGAAGATCAAAGGTTGCAAGTTCAGTAGAGAAAAAATTGTTTCCTCACTTTTCATGTTTATTTCTGTATTTACAACATCTCCGAGTTTAATATCTCATACAGATTTAATCCCTTATCCTCTTTCTAAGTGAGAGATGAAAGTTCAGGAGAAGGATAAGCAGAGTTGTAACAAGGCATTATAGTGCATGAGAACTCCTTCTGAGGGTTTTTACTTTTCCTCCTCTTTTACCAGTCTCTACTCCTTCCAGCCACTTGATGTTAACCCAGCTATTTCCCATCCTAGGCAGCTACAGATGTAGTTTCGTTTAGTACATTCTCCAAGGAACCTGGCCTCCTTGGCTACTCATCCTTGCTAGAAGCTGTTGGCAGGCAGAAGGGCTAATGAAACACACAGAAGGAGGACAGACCAGCAAGAGAGATTTTGAGATATCATTTCTGAATCTTTGTCTTTACAGGTCCCTACCCAGGAGCTGCTGTTGCGTTGCATCACCCATTCAGAGAGTGATGAGAAACAAAACAAGAGATATTCAGTTCATACCTGTCTCCCTTATTAGTTGGTAGTTACCATGGCCACAGAGATAAGGTCATGCTTGATCAGAATCAGCCCATCCATTTGATGCCCTAGATGTGTCTCTGGACACCCAACAAAGGGAGGACTCTGAAAATAGGTTTGGGATCTTTTCATGTAATAAGGTGTTCAAAGGCAGCAAATGGAGACAAGAGCTTCACAGAGAAGGGGCTGTGCTGTGGATCAGAGAGCGATTAACATCCTTAGCCTTAGTAGACCTTTTCAATGTAGTGATTTTCTGCCTGAATATATTAGTTAAAAGTAGTCAGATTCTAAAGTTCTGATGCTGTCATAAATTATAGTTGTTTATCTGTAGTGAAAAAGCTGTGATGCTTGTACAAGCAAAGCCTAAAGGAGTCCAGGAGAATACATCAGGTATGGATTGGATTACTGATTCAAAAAGAAATGTGTCCAATAGACCATACCATAAAACAGAGTAACTCTGGCATATATTTTTTCTTTCCTGCACTGTCAGTGCCTTTTGAAGCAATTGCAACCTACAGCTGTTTAATCTGATCTTAACTGGAAAGCCATTCTGCTTTTGTCCAGCACACAAAAGGCAACAGCTAAGATGCCTGTTAATTGCCACTCCTGTTTTCAACAGATGCTCTCTCTCAGTCATTCCTACTTTTTCCCCCTGTGAATTGACTGTGGTGACTATGTTGGAGGACAGGAAATTGTCCAATGCAAGTCTTGGCTTGCAAGCAGGAAGGAGGGAAGCTATGTCTCAGCGACCCCAGCAACTTCTATCATGTGTTGGAGAATTCCCTGAGCCCTGGGAGGGCTCCTGCATTGCTTTCATCTCCTGGAAGGGTGTGTTGGAGAGCAACAACGCCAAATACAGACCATTCCCAATTTCCCTGAAGGGTGTGTCTGAATTTCTGTCTCTATCTGCTATAAATGAGGAAGACAAAGTAAAATGTAGAATAATGAAAACAAGGATCAGACCTGCATCTTCCTCTTATAATCATCTAGATGTCTGCATGCATTTTCAGATTTGTGTCCCTTTGTTTTTGAGTACAGAGTTTATTTCTAAGTGAATGAAGTTCCAGTCCTATAAATACTGATGAGTATGATGAACCTTAAATATACACAGCCTTGATAGGCACTTTTAAAGGTGTGTCTCTGCAATCTATTACTCTTCTTTTTTTTTCTTTTTTCATACATAATATATGCAATTGTTAGTTTTTCCTATCTAGGAACTGAATTCTTTCTTTTCTGCTCGCTAATTGTTGATTTTTGCTAGTGTAAATACAAAAAGATATATATCATTTCTGGTTTGAATAAAGCACTGCACAGGATATACTGGCTCTTTCACTCTATGTCACTGAAGCCTGTAATGCAAATATGTCTACATCTTTGGAAAATCTATGAAAACACACCCTGGAATCTCTGAATGATTTCCTCCATTGATTTCTTTTTCTTTTACCTCCTGCATATTCATACATATTTCTGGAAACTGTCACACTACCAAACTTCAGAGCAAATTACAAAAGAAAAAACAAAAATTAGAATCATATGCAAAGAAGTTTTCCTTAGAACAGAGCTGTATGATATCAGTTAACCTAGGTGCTGAGTTTCAATGCTCAGGTCACCTCTGCCTTTTGGTAAATTATGCCATGGTTGTCACATTTTTCCTGGCAGCAACTTCCAGTTGCTGTACTTTGGGGAATTAAGTTACAGCAATGAAAACACGATGTGTCTGGTTCTGTGGCATGCCAAGGGAAATGAGATCACAGTTCAGCTGATGAATTTGTCCATGGGAATTCAGTGGGCACCTTCTGGAAACAAAAATTGCTAAGGTGTGCGTTACCACAGGCAGAAAAGTGGATGTATGCCTACAAGAGGACAGTGGCAGTGGAGTGAATTCTCATACAGAAAGGCACTAATTATAAAGATCCTACAGGCTGATATTTTGACTTATTTTGTTACCAATTGTTAGAAAGAAAGCTTTATATTTTGCCTTCCAGTTCTGTAAGTGCAAACCAAAAGTCCCTAAGGAGCATTTTCTTTGGAAGGTTTTTTCAGGTACTCAAAGTAACGTTAGGATGGAGTCTCTGCTCAAAAACTGGTCTGAAACAAAACCCACAACAGGCATATTTTTGAAAGATGTACTTTACACTCTGGGATGTGCTAAAATTTTCACATACGGTATTGATTTTAATCAAAAGTATTGACTTGCGTATCAAAAGGATAACAAGAACTTATAACACTTCGTGGCAGGAGTCACTATCCTAAATACATGACCGCTCACTTCAGGAAGGTCCAGACTACACAGATCACTGGGGTCTGCAACTAGATTAAAACCTGAGCTGCAGAGCACAGAACACTCACTGTTTTGTGTGATTATCTGCTACATAAAGTTGTCTGCCCCAAGAAGTTTACACTGAAATCCTCAGAGGAAGACTATTCTGGAGACTTGCTCCTTCTCTGATGATTATACATCTTGGGAGAAAAAAAAAAAAAGAGGGGAGGGGGAGTGAGGGAGTTTCTGTATAAAAGGGAGTACAACTGTCATTCTGTGACACCATGTAAAGTTGTGAAAGGTGTGTCCAGAGTGTACAGCCCACCACTCCCAAAAGAGTAAAAGGCAAGGAAAAATGTAATCTCAGGTTTCACAGAATGGTGAGAATATGAATTGTAGCTTAGCTGATTTGAACTGCCAAGTCCATGGCACTATGGTGAGCGAACAGCTGGTCCATGAGGCAGGAGGATGTAAGCCCAAGCAACCCTGAAGGAGAGCAGTGATAAGGCAATATCAGAGAAGTGCTCTTGAGGAGTGTTACTTTAAGAGCATAGTTCAGGGTTAAAAAAAGGAAAAAATATCACATTGGTGCCTAATGCATGGATCTCAGAAAGGAAATATAGAGTTTTTAAAATCTGAAGTGGGGGGGAAGATACTACTTCAGGCTTTGCTTAAACTTTTATGACTTTACTAGATTTTCCTAATTCCCAGAGGCCTTGCAGAAAGCCTGCCATGATTATGGCACAGACACATGCAAGAGAATGTCAAACTGATCCTGAGTTTGAGATCTGAGGGGGAATGGTGAAGATGTCAAACAGCAATGGACAGAGGAGGAAGAGTGGCAGGTTCAAATGAAAGAATTACCTGTGATCTTTTTGAGCTTCAGGTGACAAGGATTCATCCTGAATACATCAAACTGTCAATTCGACTCACAAAATAGAATAGAAATGGCCAGGGCAGGGAGGTGAAAATGTTCAGCCCAGGAATAATAGCAGAAAACAAGAGAAAAAAATTGTACACTGAGAAAAGGAAGTCTGTGGAGGCTTGGAGAGAAACCCGTGAAGGTAGGAGCTCCTTTGAAGATGCTGAAAGACAAATGAAGAAGGTAAACAGTGAGCCACAAGGGGGTACTGCCACAAAAGCCTAGCAAAAAGAGTGATGGGGTATCAGATCAGACAGGAAGGTCAAAGAGGACACAGAGATCCCCGTGTTAGCCAGAAAGAGGTCATTTGAGACCTTGGTGAGTTAGTTTGAATGGGGAGGACTGGAGCCAGATTGCAATGAGTCAGAGGAAAGGAAATCAATGCAGTGGTCGTAAACAGGCCTTTCAAGTCACTGAGAAGTGAAAGGGAGAAGGGAGGGCTGTGAGAGAAAGAAACGCTGACCTATTTGCACTGGAAATTCACAAACAATGTACTACTTATCCCTTTCCCTTCCTCAATGTATGAATTACCTTTTTTCTTTTTTCTTTTTTTCCTATTTCTGATGTATTTTGTTATTTTCATTTTGAAGATCAGAGAAGTTTCCAGACCCCACAATTTTAACAGTCAACCATTAATATATCTCAGGCGCCTACTCAAGGAAGCATATATGTACAGCAGTCTCTACAAATTTCTTTTACATTTATTACTCAATCTCCATTTAACCACAGAGCTTCATTTGTTTTCTGCATGATCACTGCTTGCATGATGTCTGGGACTGGAGTTCATTGGTGCCAATCTAAAATTAAATTTTGTTTTAAATCCCTAGAAATCCTACATGCATGAAGTGAGTGATTGTGCCACAGAATATTCTGTAGGCAAGCCTGGTTTACTCGGTTGTTTCTCCAAAAACATGTTTATTCTTTTCAAGGCACACATTTGTCCCACCAATCATGGGTTTTGCCAACCTGGCAACATCTGAAAAACGTAAAAAAGATTTTGATTAAAACACAGTTACTTACAATTTAGCCATCTAATTCTCTCTGTAATGAAAAGGTCGCTCACAACAAGAAACATTTTAGAAATGTACAGGGCTATAGACTGATGATATTCATGATCAGAGGCACTGCCTTTAGGGTCAGCAAGAATCGTGATGAGGAGAAAACTACTGGTGGGGTTAAGGATTTCCACAACGCATTTGAAGGAGTTACTTCTGGCTGATTTTAAGGCCATCGTTTTGAAGTACCACCTTTTGTTCACGATGCTTTGATTTTGCAGTGTGAACATCTCTAAGAGAAAAGACCCCTCTGAATCACAGCTGCCTTTGTAAAAAACACAGATGAAGTAACACATCCTGTACACCAGGCAGCCCTGCAGTCAGGCAGTACAGGTCACTGGTGACCCACAGTATCTTTCTGGGTGGCCTATGAAAGGTTTTAATCATGGGTGTTCCTTACAGATCATGCTGATGGATAAGGAGACAGAGGTTGTGGAGCTGCTCCAAGCTGCGCCTTGCCAATGACTGCTCCATGACTGTCAGCCTCAACATCCTTGTGCCAGGGGCAGGCTGCTCCCAGCTCAGGTACATCTTGGTTTGCAGCCCTTTGTTTGCTGTACCATCTGTAAAGCTGGCCCCACTGACAAAACTCTGAGAGAATCTGATGCAGCTTATATATGCATGTTTAAAATGAAAACTGTTTTCAGAATATTCAGCTTCACCCTTCTCTTCTCCAGAGCAACAGCGCAGTACATTTGGCTTTTTTTTTTCCCCATTATATTTCAATCAATAATTTCATCCATGTCAACTGAATACCATCTACATCAGATTTAATTGTAAGTTACGAATAAAGAATCTAAGGGATTTAGCACATTTTTCAAAACAGTGAATTACTCTCACTTCAAATTTTGCAAATGTGTTTTTGATGTGTAGATTTGCATGCAATACATCCACAAACACATCTCCAGTTAGGCTATGCTCTGAAGCTCCCTCCAGAGACTACTAATACAATTGGTCACCTACTGTTTAGAGAGATTGTCCCCTAGAATTAAATGAAGTTTACAGTTTAAAAAGCAAGAAATTATTACCTTTAATAACCTGTGAATAATCTTGATTGCACACACATACTCAGTTCATCTGCATTTGAATACAAAGTTTTGGAATGAAGACATCTGCTAAATTTCTTGCAGTGCAAGCACACTGAATGAGACAGACCTTAAAGCTCTGAAGTGGGACAATAATTTTGGGCTACGTTCCCATATGAATTACACTACAGTAATGTTACTATGGGCAAGATAAATATGGTAGCAGTTCATGCCAGGAAAGCAGCTAACGGTCTCTGCAAGTGCCCGACTGGATGCCATCTTCCCATTCCATGTGGCACACAGGAACCAGCCTTTCTTGGCAGCATTTCCATCCTCCGCCAGGAAAATAAATGCATTGGAAAGGTCATTATTCTCTCTTCCAAAATCATTTTGATCACATATAGGACTGCACAGGGAGACATTGGGTGCTATGCTTATATAACGGGATTGCTCCACAGCAACTGCTTTGCATCTCCAGAGTCACAAGAGTACGGCATCCCACAGCTTTCTCTGGGTTAAACTCAGATGTAGCTGTTTTCATTTAATGGTATTCATCTTAGAACGTATGCATCATATACAGTGTTCTCTCTTTCTCTGTCTTTAATATTCCCTTGTGAACCAAACTCATTAGTAGTAAGTGTATCACAAATGAACACGTGAGATTCCAATAATTATTTATAGAATACCTGACAGCAATATTTATGCTCAGTCTGTCCCTGGTGTATGTTATGCACGAAATTCAGATTTTTACCTCAGACAGTTGTTTGTTTTTTAAGTGTTTTTGACTAATCTATGCACTCCACTGTGAAGGTTTTGCAAATTCACAAGTGCTATAGGTATTGCCAGGAACCTTAACTAACACTAAGCATTTGAATAAGAGTCACAACCTTTCCAAGCTTTCAAAAAATTTTACATTTTTCTAGTTCCTACCTAATAGGAGCTAGCATCCAAATATTTTCTAGGGAGTTGTGCAAGGCTTCTACACAACTATGCACTTCAGAAAGCCACTAGAAATACTGCAGTCTCTTGACGTTTCTTGGCTTTACCATAGCACCTTCAATACAACATCAACTTCTAAACTGAACTAGAAAAAAGTGACTTATTTTCTTTCCTTATTTGAGTACTAAGAAGCTGTAAAATCTTGAGATTCAATGATGTTACCTTTCCAACAAAAGAAAGAAATAAACAGAAGAAACACATTTAAGTGGCACATTACACACAAAAGAGAAGCCTTTGCCATTCTAATTAGTTACATAACTGTAATTATCAAACTAAAAAATTCTTGTCCTCACCTTCCCATTGAAAAAATGAAAACTTTCGTCCAATTCTGTTTAACAAAAAGTCTAACAGCATGTGATCTCTCAGCAATTAGAGTACTCTGTAAATAGTGCTTCATGATGCTGTAGCTATGTGGCATGGCCTCAAATTCTTTGTACTAACAGATAGTACCAGCAGAAGTCAATGGTCATTTTGATGAGCACATACTGAAGAACCCTTTTAATCACCATAAGGAGCAATGTGGCTAAGTGGGGCAGGTTGTTCTGGTTTTGTGGTTGGCAGCTGGAGAAGGTTAGATAGGAGAACATATTTGAATCAACTCTCTCAGTATCACATATGGTGTAAAAATGCAGAATTATCTTTTATTTTAAGATGAAGCTGTTTGATCACTTAGACTTTATACAACCAAAACAATATTTTGCCTAAAGAAAACAAATGCACAACAGATTTTAGGAATGAAAATAGTGTTCTAAAATTGTATGCAAACTATTTCAAACTGGTTCCCATTTGTTTGGTTTTGTTTTTTCCCCATGAAGAATCACACATTATGTTATGTATATTTATAAATGCATTTTCATTAAATGCAAAATAATATAAGGAAGGAGTACAGAGTTGGATGTTTAGCCTAAAGAACTGGTCTGCAAAGGTTCTAACAATTTTATTCATACATTTCTTACCATGTTGGATTTCAGACCTGTCAGAGGTCTCCTTGCCTTTTCTCACTCTTTCTGTAAAATGTTATGTTTGAGAATTATGGTATTTGTGGACAAAGGACATTGAAACTGGATCACCTGAAAATGCAGAGTGGGCCCTTTGAAGTCATTTGACAATTTTTATGTTTTTTTGAATTGAGAGGTTGATCTCTGCTAGTTATCCCAATAACCCTCACTGGTATCTTTCAAAAACATTTCCGTATTTCAATTAATTCAGTATTAATTAATGTTCTTGTATGTTTATCATTCATATGACTTTCAGAAGTCCCATATCCCTAATTATTCTCATAATTAGAGGAGAGCCTCATGCTTGTCTTAGTTGAACGTGCTTCTGGAATTTCTGTAGAAAGTATATTTTAAAAGCATTTATTTATGATAGCATATGGAGTGGATACTAAGTTTTAACCAACATACTAACATGTGCTTTCTTTCCAATCTACACTTTTATTCAGAAATAAATTTTCAATTTTCTCTGGAGACTTCTGTAGAAATCAGAAGCAGAGCTACAAAGAACTACAATAGCCTGCCTGGCTTTTATGAGATAGACTAACTAAACTTGAGATTTTGAGTACTGCTTTTAAATACATGACAATGAGATGAGAGTTGTAGATAGTTTCAAGGACTGTATCTGAATGGTCAGTTCAGGAGTGAGCTGTAATCCTTAGTCCAGCAGCACCACAGTCCTCTGCCTCTACGGCAGCTGGGGAGAAGGAAGCTGAAGCAGCAGGTGGGGATGGATGGAGCTACAGCCTGCCTGCTCAGGGGAGCTGGGCACCAGGACTGCACAGCATGCCATGCAAAGCAGCTACCTTCCGTTTAAACACAACCAAGGCCTGCAGCTCACAAAGGAACAAATAATAATAATAATAATAAAAGGAAGCACAAGATTCTGAAAGAAAACACCTCCACAAGAGATTTCTGGCTTAGCTTCCAGCTACATGACATACGAAGACAGGTCCTCAGATAATTGCTGTATGGTATTTGCTGGCAAGAGGACTTCTATGGGATGGTGAGCAGCTCTTCAAAGAAAGCAAATACCTGTTCTTTTGAGATTTCATTCAAAAACATCACTAAAAATAAACTAAAAATCTCAGGCAGTCATTTCCTGAATCTGATATTCCAGAACTATGAAATCAGGCAGTTACCAAGACAGATAGAGGGTGAATTCCTATCCATAAAACAATAAATTCTGACCTTTAAAATATATTCTTAGTGTAATATTAAAGAGGGAAAGCACATTCTGAGATTTCAGGATACCCAAAAATTGCTGCTGGTTAGTGAAGTGGGGAAAAAAAGGACTATTAAAGAACAAAGGATCACTTTTGCCTGGATCACTGGATTAGTGCTTCTTCTACTGCCACTTTTAAAGCCAAAGCTTCTGCACTACTGGCTGGCTGAATACTTGCTTATTTTGCATTTTTTAACAGTATATACAGTGCCTCTTACTACGAGGAAGTGAAATTTATTACAGTTTGCAGGAGTTTTATGACTTGGAACAGCAAAGTGGTTTATAAGGAGTGAACATTTTAGTAAAGGGTTTTTTTTTCAACTGTGCTATCCAATTGTTAAATGGAAAAAAAAAAACATAGGTAAAAGGATTAGGCTACATCATGAATAACTGCCAATTTCCTTCTTTTTCTAGAGTAATACCATGTGTCGAAGGTTTAAACCATTTCAAACAAGTTTTAAACCTCATAGCAGTATAGCATAAAAGAAGCCATTATTCAGCATAAAATATTTGCAGATTTGTTACTTTTTAAAGGAACACTATGATGCCTGCAGAAATTATCCATGTCCACATTCACAAGAATGTGAAGAATTCAAAGAGAAATTGGTCAAACTTGGAAGAAGCTTGGATCTGAAGATGGCTAAGGCCCAAAATCTAGGCTTGAGGAAGTCTGCAAGGACCAGACTGCATTTATAAAGCTAAAACAGGAACTTCAGGCTCCTAAAACCCCCTGTGAAACACCCAAGACACTGTGGCATCAATTGCTGCCAGATGTGGGTAATGCACTTTGATTTTTGAGAACTTTGCTGTGGAGGCAGAGCCCAGGTACACAGGGAGCCTAGCAGGATGACTGAAGCTAACTTCCCGAGTTGAGCCCATACCACCGCCAGGAGCCATGTTGCAGCTGAGCCATGAGCCTGAGGAGTGTGACACCACCACCCTGCTCTGCAGAAAGTCAGCTGAGGTGAAGGGCAATAGAGGGCCTCTGGGCACATGTTGAGCTGAGAAAGAGCAAGGGGCTGAGGGTGACATCATGGTGAGAAGTCGTGCATGTTTGTGGTGACCATGACCCTGCTCCGCATTTAAGCCAGGCATACCACCAGCCAAACCTGAATGCTGCAAGCCTGATTGGAAAGTGAACAAAGGTAGCTCACATCCACTTGAAAAATACTATGTAGCCATAACACCCTGTAAGAAAGGAATGAAAAATTACTCTAGCTGGCTGATCAAAAGGGATGGGATGTCTGCAGCTCCCAGGCTTTGCAGACAAAGACTTGATTTTTCCAACAGCTGCATCCACACAAGCTTGTGCAACTCTGCCCTGGACAGAGGAATGCTGCAGGACAGATAGGCAAGCCAGGGCTTGTGCAGACACTTTGGTCACAGGCTTCTCCTCCTGTGCAGTAGGGAGGGAGATAGGCTTCCCTGGGGACGCACAGATGCTCCGAGCCTAATTTTGCCCAGAAACAGTGAAATAAAAAGGAGGAGATGTGGGGCAGTGAGTGCTGATGTGGCCTCCCAGCAGGACAGTGTGCGAGTATGGCCAGGAAACCCATGATATCTGTGGGAAACAATAGAATCCCTCTTAAATGGCCCATGCTCTCCCAGCATCAGAAAACCAAATAAAGATCTCCATCCCTGCCATCTGAAACACAGTCTCCACTGTATGCAAAGAAATGTAAGATTTAACCAAAGAGTATCACAGAGGTATATTTACGGCCCTTCCATTGCTCTCCTGGTGATACAAGACTTGGTCAACTTTTGCAAGACCTGGCAGGAGAGCCAAAGACTGGGCAGAACACACGATTTGTTTCCAAAGTGATGGAAGCAAGGGGAGACCTCAGGCCCCACATGCCAGCTCAGGGGCAGTCCCCAGGGCAAGCAAGTCTAGAATCTCTAACAGGGATGAATTTTGGGGAGAACATGGGCATGTTAAGATCAGGTGTGGATCAGGTCTAGAAGCATACAAAGCTTTGGAAATTTGGGATAGAACCAGGCAAACTGCACCTAATGTACTATAAGTGAGACTTCAAAGAGGAGAGAAATTCATAGGGTTCCATAGCTGGTAATTAGGTTGGCCACCAAAACTCAGAAATTAATACCATGCTATCTTTTGCACCTTCAGAAGAAGTACTGAAACATCATAATTAATTAGAAAGTACTAGTACAAAGAAAAAAATTGAATCACTTGCCTTTTGTTTTTCACCCTTAGGACCCCCTTCTTTCAATATAGCCTTTGATTTATGTTTTAATTTATTAATGTGAGGTTCAGTGTTGAAATACCTTCTCCAGCTCTGAGTTCCAAACTGAGTTAGATAAAGAGACAGTTACAGATAGCTACGTAGATCTATACTGTTTCATCTACTATTCTTCCATTACAGTCCAAGAACCTAATATCTGATAAATCCTCTGTCATGTCACACTTCATTAGGAACAAAATAAGGTAATTACAGCTGAATGAAAAATTGGTTTCCCACTGGTAAAAAGAAGAAGAAGAGCAAGAGATATTTGGAAGCCTTTCTCCACCGAATATCCAGTTAAGTCCAAGTTTCAGAAAATCAGTTAAATACAAAAAATTTTTATTGGGTTTTGATTGCTCTTTTTTCATCCTAGTTGGAAAAGTGAAATTTTCATGTAGAAAATACTTATTTTGACTTTTTTTTGCCATTTTAATAGACAAAAACAATGTGAGAGAGCCCTTGGACATCAACTAGCATAGTATCAGTGAATTAACATTTTCAGACAAAGGTATAGCCTGAAAATTCCTACCTCATCCACTAGGTGCTCCAAATCACATCTTTCTGAGACTATTTTTTTTCTAAACCATATAGCCAAACCATGCTTTTCTGTGATTTTTGTTTATCCCAAGCATGAATTTACACATTTGTAATGTCAAAAAGAGCAAATGTCAGTATGATTAAAAAAATCCAGCTCAGGCTTTCCTGTAAAACATATCTAAATGGCGTGACAAATTGCATGATACCCTTTTAGCCTAAAGGTAAAAGCTGATGTAGAGATCAGCAGATGGACTGATAAGCATGAAGAATACAACTGTACCTGGCAAGTATTATAATCTTCAACAACACTTGGCACATTTATGATATCCATTGCTGTGAGCTGATGCAGCTTAAAAGGTTAACAAATTTATACATGCCCAGCATTCTCATTTCTTGTGCAGATATTTCCAGATGTGTCACATGTACTCATCCTCATTGAAGATTAACTGCATAACTACTTTGAAGTGCTAAAAAAAGTGGTGTTTGCGTCCTGGGAAAGCAAAGCCAGACCACAATACTTTCAACAAAGCAGAAATAGACTGCTGCTTCATAGCTCTAGTACATTGCCTGATTTTCAAGAAACCTTCCCAGTAACATTCACCTTTGATCTGTGACTTGGCAATAAAGACATTACATACTACAGAATTGTAATGGAAAATATATATGAATTTCAAAAATAAGTTTAATTCTGCAGAAGATGTTCCATTTTAATTATGGATTTAAGACTGCAATGGCATAACTTTTAGCCCTGCCTGCTCTTTCCTCTTTATTTCAGTGTTTAACTTTGCATTGCATTCATCATTTCAGTAGAGAATAAGCTTTCTAAAAGCTATTTACTACTCACAATAATTGCATAGTGTTATGAACATACCTTCAAATTCAGATATCATATCCATAAAGCCATCACATACTGAAGAGTCCAGTTATTTTGTGCATAACTGCCATAAAATTCACTTCCATAGAGATATTTTTAATAGCAACCTGGCTGGAAATAACTATGAAATATTTTTGTAGTTAACTGGATATTTCTTTTTCTCCAATGGCTGTCCTAACTTATTTCCCTCTAATGTATTCCTGCTCTCTGTGTGTTTCTTAACAAGAGATGCTCTGTTCTTCAAACAATAAAGGCAATCCTTCAGGTGTTGCTGATTCTGTTACTGCCTTTACAGTCGGGTAAGTAGTTGCCAGGCTTTGATTTGTTCCACTAAATTGCCTTTATGTCTTGTAACTGCAGCACACTTAAAGGTGCTTTCAGTTTCCTTCTGGTGTTTAGCTGTACTTTTTATTAGACTTGGTTGCTAAAGCTGTGTTTACATCACTTTGTTCATCTTTGCTTTCCTTTTAGAACTCATCTTCCCTCTCTCTCTTAGGAACATGGATCTGAAACCAAAGAGATGTGTTGGGGAAGGACCTCTGTCAAGCACTGAGCACAACTGCCATTGTGGAGGGCAGGAGTTGGCATGGCTGCACACTTACCCATCCCCTGGGGGTTGGGCCCAAAGTCCAACACTTGCTTAGCTGGCCTCCCATACCCAAAGCTCTCCACCTCTTTCACATACTTTTCCAGTGTCTGCAGAGGTAGCAGATGGCAATGGGGAGATCTGACCTGGTGCTGGACACTGGTCAGAGCTGGACTACCTCTTGCATTTGAGAAGTGAAATAAGCACAGAGGGATTCTGAATCACATGTTTGTCCTTCACAGGGTAAATTTTACACAGAGATTGGCTAGGTATTCTGCTGAGAATTGCAATTTTGTTCTAAAGCTGTAGGTTTTTTCCTAAACAACTTAAACTTTCCTTAAGGAAATGAAAAGAAAATATCTTCCATCTTCTTTACTAAGAGAGAGTTCCAGTGGGGGAAAAAATGTAACTTTTGAAGTTGGTTTTCAAGTTTAATTTTCAACCTTTGATTGGTCCATTCATAAATCCTCCCACAAGCCAACTGTTGTGTTTTTTTTCCTGTCTTTATCTTCAACGTCATTTCCAAAGGAATGACTAACCTTCCCCACATCTATCCTCTTAGCCTTCAGGCTGTTTTTTTTCACTTTAGTAACACACGTTCTAAAACATGGGGAGACATGCACTTCCAAGGAAGGGCTAAATAGAAGGGTGTCACCAGGACAACTTGAAAACAGAATGAGAAGACAAGAAAGAAAAGCATAGTAAGGGGTATTTCAAACAAGCAAGCAAAAGAAAACAAGAACCCAGAGAATAGGACATGTAATGCAAATTCATTCTTGAACAAAATCAAAGGAAATAAAGTAAACTCACTACAGGCAGTACCCTAAATACCTTCACTTTTAAAATATTTTCTCCTCTCTCCTTTTTCCCTCTTCTGCTTGAGAACACAATGAAGGACCAGCATCACTCACATTGAGCATCACCTTACTGCAGAAACAGCTCAATGAAACCCAGTTCCCCCTTTAGGGAAATCTGCTGGTTGATATTACACGGCCAACACAGCTTATCTCCGCACTCATTTTAGTGATTTAGCTGGACTTTAGCATATTGAAAAAAATAATCTGTTCTTTTTGCTGTTGAATGTAATTTACTTTTGAAGAAACCTCATCCATTTCTTTCCTTACCTCGAGAAGCGTTTTGATTTTTTTTTTTTCCAAATTAATGTAACTTTCTTGATATAATGATAATGAGATATTATCCTCATAACCTTATGCATGGCTGCCCTGCACAGAAGGGATCCTGTGATTATAATTAAAATAGATCCATAGTCTGGTTCTGTAGCATGCCTATGCACACTGCCAGCTGTTAAGGGAGCAGTAATGCCCACTAACAAGGTGACAGACCAGTTTCAACAGGGCATAAAAGCCAGCTGAAGAGCAGCTTACAGAGGAATACTACCAAACACAGCAAGTACCATATTTTCCACCAGTAAGAGCTTCTGATTGCAACCAGTGCCAGCTACAAGCCAAACATTTCATTACACATTACATTCACCTGCATACATTTCCTACAGAAATAATGCTTTTCCGCTGTCTCTTGTTTCCTTATCAAGATGACTGGGTGTAGCTCTAATTTCAGTAGCATAATGCCATTAGTTATCTGTGTGTTTTGGTTTTGCAGCAGTACCTCCTAAATCCTAAGCGCTCTTTCATTTCAGACACCATCACCACTTCCCTACAGGTCTCCCCTGAGGAATCTTCATGCAGAAACTGTAGAAAGTTCAGTTTGGAATCACTGCCATTGAGAAATCATATTTAATTCCTGTGCAAGTTATATAACATGCTTTTGGGGTCCCTTAAAAGTTTACAGAACACCTTAGGATGTTTTGTCTTCTGCATACCCAAATGACACAGTAAGTGACAAAGGCCTTACAGCAGAAGAATGCTATGCTACCACATAAGAAGTAAATGCAAACATACTACACAATAACTTTCAAAAAACTAATTAGTGCTGTTTGACAGCACTATATCACGCTTTTCAGTCATTGTCAGATAGATTTGGCAAGAGGTCTTCTGCCATAAAAAAATTGGCTGTATATTTGAGGCAATCTAATAAATAATTAAAGGAAGTACTATCTTAATGAACTTTTTAGAACTTTAAATTTAGTATTTTAACATTGAGAATTTTCTTGCTTGGTTTTCCAGGCAAGCTCTGAGAGAAAAGCTTGTTTTCAGATAATAGATAGTTGTCTCTATCCAGTTTCGTGCCTTCTATACCCTATAGTGGTCTAAACCTTGGAAGAGTTGGTGGAATGGAATCAACCACAACCTGAAATGAAGACATTTCACTGTTTTAATGGGCGCTTTTTCTTTATGTGTATAAAGCATTCTCTCTTTATACCACTTCAGTCAGTATTTGTGGTACAAGAAACCTTAATCGGGACCTCCAGTGTAATTCATTCATAGATACGAGTACAGAGAGAATGACTACAATACAGAACTGACAAGGAATCTTGCGCAGCTGTGAACAATGGAAGAACGTTACTCATAATATGCTGACACCGCACAGAATTATGCTTTGTGTTCCCCATCCATAATATGTCTTTTGGGATTAAAGGCAGACATTCTAGGTTTGTTAGCTCCTATTAATTATGTGGCTTCCAGTGTAGAAGTGTACATTGAAAAGATTCAAAATGAGAAAGAATGGAATGGAGTCTCACATATTTTCAATTTTTTTCCCAGAGTTTTTCATCATAAAAGTGCTTTGGAATCTTACTAGAGTAAGGTAGGAGTGAAAACTGCAAGCCCTTTCATACTTCAAATACTATTAGGCAATGTTAGGGAGACTTCCCTTGCAGCAATTGGATGAAATCCAATGTAACCATTATGTCTTATTCAGGATTTTTTCCTCCTCATTTTTTAAACTTTAAGTTTTCCATGTTGCATTTAATCTCATTAATTTTGTTCTGATTGTTATTTCCTATGTGAGCCACTTTGCCAGTATTCTTAGTGAATCTGGTTGATTGATTTCAGACCACTTTTCCAGTGCATGACGATTACACTGTATTTTATTCTCATTGTCCCATGAATTTACAACCCCCCCCGAATTTTGTCATCTAAAAATATGATTGACAGTCTCTATATTTCATCTTTCAGTTCATTCATGGAATCATTCAACACATGAGATGCCCTGAAGCAAAGAAGAATGGACAATGAGATACAGACACTCTGAGACAGAATTTGTCAGCAAGATATAAAATGAGAAAGCTAGAAAATTGGTCTGATTTCTGAAGCATTTTCCTAAACCCCTAGGCAAAAATCGTTAGGGGAAAAAAAACAAGAGAGCCATTTCTTCATACTTATAATCCAGTCAGTTTTTCTAATAAAAAGTTATATCCTTGGGAGAAGGTCACATCTGAATCTGGATTCAGACTTCACTTGGATTGATATCAGATGTGC
Source organism: Numida meleagris (assembly GCF_002078875.1). Lineage (NCBI taxonomy): Eukaryota > Metazoa > Chordata > Aves > Galliformes > Numididae > Numida > Numida meleagris. Next base: position 32,772,282 of record NC_034411.1, on the reverse strand, counting down.
ACATATATTACTTTAATATGGTCTAATAAAGTAGGACAGAGGAAAATGGTGTTAACAATACAATAAATTAAATAATGCACAATTACCCGGTCATAAGTGAAGAATTATCTGAACCTGCAGTATATCAATACACCTACCAGTACAAAAAAGAATAAATACATAAATAAAACCAAACAAATTGAACATCTGCAGAAGTTAGAATAAATAGGTTCTTAATCTTTTATCTCCGGAAAGCAATGGTTTCCAGATAAAACATTACATGCAGATAAATGTTTATATTGTTTTCAAATGCTGTCATATTGTGCAGTGATTGCTATGGTGACAGAACATCAATGTCACAAATACTGACCACTTAATAAAAAGCAAAAGTTATAACATTTATTTTTCTGTTTTTTGTTTGTTTTGCTGGATTTTTACAGTTCATAACTAATGTGGTAGAACAAAAAAAAAAATAAGTCCCTCATGGCATTTTTTCATTAAATTCTTCTCTATTGAGCCACATGTTCTTACGGGTTAGTACTGCAGTATTTGGTAGCTCTTGGCTATAAAATTTACTTTTCACTTAACATAGTGCAGAATGGAACTAGCACAGGCACTACGTGTTTGTTAACCACAAGTTCAGATGTGTGCTGCTGGAGGCAAACATGCATGCAGCAAGGGAACACGGTTAATCCTGACCCAAGGAAACATATTTACTACTTTTTTTTTTTTACTAGACTTATATTCAGCAAAACATTAAATTGTATTGATCAGGCTGTAACAATTAGGCAAGGAAAAACAGACAACAGTGTTTGCTCCCTAGGACTGTTAAAGAGGTGCACCTCTTTCAGGAGCATACTCGTATTTTCTCCCTTTCCACAGCTACTCAGCTATTCTTCTTCTAGTTTTTTAACAAGAAGATTGGAACTACAGCTAAAAAATGCTTTGCATTTTATTGAATTTCTCCAAAGCCTGCAAATATTGTGATTCACAGTCACTAGTAAGAGGTGAAAATACCAGCTATAGGATGCCTGCAAAATCTTTAGACATGTTATCCCTCTGCACTGAGTTATCTGCACAGCCCAAGATTCACCAGATCCAGCTGCCAAAGCATTTTCTTAAGAATTGTGAGGATGTGACTGGGTAAGTCTGTGTTTGCCTTCCTTTGACACATTTCAAATAGTCATGCAAAATTCCTGAAAGTTTAAAAAAGCAGAAAAGTTTCAACATAAAATTGCTAGATTCATCATTTACCATAAAGATGAATGAAGATTCCCTCTGAGAGTGTTAAGACTCAGAGAAAGAAAGCACTGGAGTCTGCCACAAAATTTATCATGATAGACACTGTTGCAAGAAGAATTTATCTTGCACTGACAACAGCTCTGAATGACAATGAACATAACAAACAAGGCCAATCAGGCAGCGTTGTGAAGCCTGCAGTCCCAGTGGCCCCCCAGATACGGTATAATGATAGATGTTTATGGCTTATGCTTCAGTGCAGCGTATATAACTCAGATTCTTTTTACATAAAAGTTCTGTAGCAATAATAGTTTGTGCATCCAAGTTCTCTTGCCTGGATTATGGATTTATTTGAGAAACACCAGAAATAGAAGGTAAGCTGAGCTTGGTCAGATCAAAGGTCCCCTCAGCCAAAGAGGGCATCTTCAGCAGAGAGAAGCAGTGACTTCCTGGGGCTTCACCAAGCTAGGGTGAATATACATTTCTGAAGTAGCCATGCAATGCTTGTCTGCCAAACTGTTTTTCTATATTTTAAATCTGAGCTAACTTATTTTACATAGGACAAAATGTTATCTCCATATGTATTATCATCTGGATGACATGCTTATAGAAACACAAAGCCTGACCTTCAAACAGTATTAGAGGTCTGTTTTCTCAGCGGTATTTGAATACTGACTGCATAGTAAACTGCTAGCTACAGCTAAATCTACACAGGCAAGCTTATGGAGACCAAATCTTCCTACTTTTAAGAATCACATTCAGATCGTGCTATCTTTTAAAGTTGATCAGAGTATTCTAAGTTTCTGGTTTTACCAATGCATTTAGATGGTAGAGTGACTCTACCAGGGTCTCAAATTTAACCAGTTTTGAAAGGAAGATTTTAATACTTTCATGTTTCCCTCTCAGGCAGTCCCCACTGAGATTCTACATGATATTTTGCAGAGATTCAGTGATTCAGTCTCATGTGTTTTTATTCTCCCTTTTTTGTAAACATCTGAATTACAAATTCAAATGCATGAATTGAACTGTTTAGAAAAGCGTCTTTCAAGATTCAACTCTTACATGAAGAGCCATGACGCTGTTTTTGTTCTGTAGAAATGCCCAGAGATCCTACACAGCTTTGTAAAAAAAAAAAAAAAGCTTTGTAAAAAAAAAAGTCATTATATTGTTAAATTTCTTTGCATGTTGGAAATAAGCAGTGCAGTATTCAAAAACCAATTGACTTCATGCCTCATTTCAAATTTTCTGCTGCGGGGTATATAAATAACAATCCCATTATGAAAAGGAAAAGAAGATCAGGTAAAAGTTGCTTAGTAGAATGTAAAGAAGTAGCAAGTAAAGGAGAAAGTAAGTGGATAAAAGGTCATAAAAGCAAACAGTCCCAAACATACACAAACCATCTTATCCTATGAGTCAGAAGTAATGCAGGATGAAAACTATAGGACTGACATGCAAATCAGAAGTCTCAGAGATAAAGTATCTCATCAGGCAAGAACTAGACTCAGAACATGAAAAATTTGAAATCATACTGTATTTTTTCTGTCTCTATAGATAACCTGTGTGCATATATATATTATACATACAAGGGATGCTCCAGAAGTAATGCCTCCTATTTTATTATGTTGGCCCATGAAGTCAGATGTGGATGTTGGTGATGTAGCAGTAGAGGCCAAACCTTCCCACCAATATTTCATTGCAGTGTGACAGATGCCAGCAGAGAGGCAGTCTGACAAAATGGCATCTGACATGAAAATGCAGATAAAGCAGAAGAGTGTCACTGAACTCCATGCAGAAAAAACAGCACCCGCTGACATTCACTGCTGCTTTCTGAACCTTTATGGATGCCAAACAGTGGATTTTAGCAGTGAGGTGGTGGGTGGTGACTTTCAGCAGTGATGACAGCAACAGTTAGCCACCTCCACCAGTACAGATTTTTCTGAGCACAGACTCTTGTTCATTCCTAGTGAAAATGCATGGCTAATGGTATTGATTATGTTGAAAAAGTATTTTGCAGCTGAGAATTCGCTCTATCAAGCAGCATTATTCTTACAGGGGTTCTAGTGGATGGACTGCTTGATGAGATCCAATGCTGCATACTTGCAGCCTAGAAAGTCAACAGTATCCTGGGCTGCCTCATAAGAGGAGTGGCCAGCAGGGAGTGGGAGGTGATTGCCCCCCTCTGCTCTACCCTTGTGATTCCCCATCTGGAGTACTGCATCGAGGCCTGGGGTCCCCAAAACAAGAATGATGTGGAGCTATTGGAGTGGGTCCAGAGGAAGGCCATGAAAGTGATCAGAGTTCTGGAGCACCTCTCCTGTGAAGAAAGGCAGAGGGAGCTGAACTTGCTCGGTTTGGAAAAAGGAGAAACCTCACTGCAGCCTCACAGTAGCTATAGGGAGCTTACAAACAGGAGGGAGACCAACTTTTTACGAGGGCAGATAGTGATACGACAAGAGAGAATGCAACTAGGTGGGCTTTGAGGTCCCTCCCAACCCAAGCCATTCTATCATTCTCTGATATATATACTGTCAAAGTAGCAATCACATCTAATTTTGCCCCAAATCCTTTGCTTAAAGTGCTATAAATTTAAATTCCTATGAAATAAAAGGGGTTTCAAGAAAGGTAACTGTATTTCATGTAATTACTGCTAAAAAATATCTGACGTAAGGTGATGACAAGAAGGGGAAATGTTTGCAATAAACTTCTTGCTGCTATATGTCAAAAAACTTTCAAATATCACATTTCACTCATTTTTACTTAACCTAGTCAGCCCCACTTAAAAGAATGGCAAACAAGGGTGCTGAACAAGCCAGTTTTCCCTGACCTCTCACAGCAGCCGCAGCACCACTGTTACCTCAGGACTTTGAGTGCACCCTGCCAACCTGTCAGTCAGTGACAACACACCACCCTTCACAAGTCTACCCACAATATGTACTCCAACAAATCTGTATTTTCGCTGATTTGTTTTGAAACTCCTATGTTGCAGAAGTAGTGATTTTGTATGTACACGTGTTTAACAGCATGCAGCCTAAACTTCTGCAACAGACTAGACAGAATTTTAAAGAAATAACAGCCAGTACAGGGAGCAACATCACAAAAGGAGTCATGAATGTACAAAACACTGAAGAGTATACAGCACCATAGATAGCAATTGTTGACTCAAAGACACCAAAAGGCAATTTCCTCTTAATGTGACTGTAATAGTTCTTTAAAAGAATAGTAAAGCAAGCAAGTTCTCATGGAAACTTACTGAAAAAGGTCATTTTCAACCATCTCATTATTAATAAAAAGTGAATGTTGACTTACGTCTGTAATGTAGCTTGATCTTCAGTGATCCATTTCTTCAGTCTCTCTAGAGCACACAGTCTGGAAGAAAAAACGAAGATATCACATGAAGTCACATTTGCTCCATGCTGGTGCGGATCCTCTCTCTGAAGTAGCTTCCTGTTGTACCTCCTGAAAATGCGGTAAGGATGTACGATAAACAACCAAGAGAAAAATAAAAGAGAAACCCCGAGCACGTCCTACTAGGGTTCAATGAAAAAATAAGAAAAAGATTATTTAAGAATCTGCTTTTATAAATCTACATCTGGCCTACAATCCACAGAAACACAGAGTAACAAGAAGTTTTCAAGCAGAAGACAACTAAAAGAGATAAGGAAGCACGACAAAGACATTTACATTTATATTTATATTATTTTTGCGATATCATTTTGAGACAACACAGATGACTTCATCCTTTTCAATTAGTAGTGTCTTAAGAACAGTTTCATGATGTTTTCACCTAGATATGTTAAAGCAACATGCAATTACAGTTTTTACAGGGGATACAAATCACTCACAGTTTAAACATTTGAAATGAGTGGAAAGAAATCTTGACTGGGAGAGCCAGCTCAAAAATTAGGACCATATTATTCTACCTCGTGTAGCAACACTGAATTATTTTACCAGCTAATGTTGTGACTTTGACTAAAGATAAATCCTTGGTTAAGCTATCTTGTTCATACAGAGGCCTGGGAACCAGGTGGTCAATAGACAGTATAGTGGTGCGTGGTAATAGTTACTTTGCTGTTTCATTACTCTACTGAAAGAAAACTGTTTGAACATGAACAGCATTGTAGGAAAAGGATGGTGTAAGGCAAGGTCATTATTTACAGCACCATGATAAAAGTTCACGTTCCTAACATTTGTGGGTTTTTTTAAACAAGGCTTTGTATATAAGCCTTTGCCTTCACCTTCAAGTGATTGTATTTTCCTTCTGAAAGATTGTTTTCATTTGAGAGGCACATATTCAAAAACAAAACAACACTCACAGCAATATAATCTCCTGGCAGAGGAACATGAAGAACTACATCCAAGACTAATGTGGGCTTGAAATATGAATTTTCATGGAGGTGCTGGAACAGCTTGTTTCAGTGATTGCAGGACTGCGTGAACTTGCACACGTCTCACAGAAAATAAAGGTTTTCATAATACCACTGTTCTCCTTTTTTTTTAGCATCACAAATTTCAGCACGTTACTTAACCACAATGAATCCTCCTAACTCAGGGGTTTTCACATTCTGGGTACTTCAGACTCCAAAATTCAAGGTCCATACAACACAAAAAAACCTGGGAAACTTCAAATTGCACTGTATAGCTGTAGCAATTGGAAACATCAACATGATGGAAAAAGGCATTACAGAAAAGGTGTAATGACAGAAGGACTGGCACAATAGAAAGGTGCTATAAAGGAAGGGAAGAAAATTGCTCACCCATCTCCAAAGATCTATGTTCACAGGAAAAAGCTCCACTGAGGAGAGAACTCCAGAAACAGATCCTTCCTCAGTGGCACTCAGCCCATAAGTGAGGCCTAAGAGGGGTGGAGCCAGGCTTCACCCCTTGTAGCCAACTTCCAGTTGCACAGGTGAATTGCCTTCACTTGTGGTTCCAGGGCTGACTGGGTCTTTCATCCCGGTGCTCAGTCAATGGTTCAGGCTGTCACTCAACAGTTCCCATATAAATCATGAAAGTGCAGAGCCCCAGTGTGAGTAGGGCTACAAAAGGGCTGCCAAACCCTTTCAGTTGTTACCATTTTCCAGGGAGGCCTAAGTGGGGTGGTTGTGGGACCTGGGCACTGCCTAGGGTTAGTATTCAAAAAGAGAAAATGCAGAGACTGCGCAAGTGGGGCTGAAGAGCTGCTTCTAAAATAATGTTAGGGCTGCCAAACTCTTTTAGTCCTAGCTCCTTTTTGTGTGAGCCCTAGGTGGAGTTGTAGAAATTTTAAATTCAGAGGGCAGTGAGGAACTGGCACAAGATGGCCAGAGAAGCTGTGGAGATCCCATCCCTGGAAGTGTTCAAGGCCAGGCTGGATGGGGCTTGTGGTAACGTTACCTAGTGGAAGGTGTCCCTGCCCGTGGAAGGTGTCCCTGCCCATGGCAGGGGGGGGTTGGAACTAGGTTGTCTTTAAGGGTCCTTCCAACCCAAACTATTCTATAATTCTCTGATTATAAAGCATCCATAGTTGCCTAATAATTTTGTTTGGACAGATGGGATACTAACATTGTACACTTGCTCTGCTTCACTATAAAACTATTAGCCATGTTCTTGTGTCATAGAAAAAACACGTTTGCAGTCTTCAACAGCAAGAGACCATGTCAGTTTCCTTCCCAGTATTTTCCAGAAGATCACGAGGGCCAGTAAACTCATAATTCTTCACATAGATCCACACAAGCATTTTCCAAGTAGCTAAGCCATACAACGGCAATGCCGTGTTGCATCTGTAATATATCTTTTGTCTGCCAGATTAGGGTAACTAGGATTAGGAGAAATTATTTATATGATTACTGCTGAATATTGGTGCATTTTTTTCCCCTTCTACAGTGACATAGCTTTCTGCGTTATTTGTGATTTGTATTAAAGTCAATAAAGATTGTAAAAATAATTCAAATAATAAAGAGCATACTCAGGACACAAAATATTAGTGAAAAATAGAAGGAAAAACTTCATCACGATACAAGAACAAAAGAATGCCTGATAACTTGTAAAAGCAGGAATCTGAAGCACAGACTTCTTATACTTTGATTCTCAGACCACTGCAAAACAGACACAGATTCTGAGACAGAAAAAAAATCACTACTTACAAAATCTAAGTTAAACAACATGATTTAAACTGTTAAACTCGGATTTGCAGTCATTATGACTTCTAAGTTATTTTTTCCCATAGGTAGGCTGTACTTTCCTCATGGAGATCATATTAACCTAGACTGGGATATCTCTGATACTGGTCACTGTCAGCAATGAGGCAGAAAAGCCTGAGCCCTCTAGCATGATCCTGTATTCTGATGCCTATGGTGGCTTCCTGATGGAGGTGCTAATATTGTCCAACAGACACTACAGCCCCAAAATTACTTTGGGCAGACTGGATTGTGCACTGAGAATCCTCAAAACATACATCAAACCAAACATACACACACCAAAAATTCAGCTACTCAGTATACTTGCTGTGATGTGAAAAACTTTATAATCCACTGATGGTCCTCATAAGCAGTGAAATTTCTTCTGATAAGCACTTCAAAATAGCAGGCAAAGCACCATTAGGAACATCAACAATCGCATATAGGAAAAGGTTAACTCACACAACTGGTGATAGGGTAGGGTCTCTGACTACTAAAACACATCTTCTCAAGAAGTGACTTCTTTGGAGGCTACCCCTTAATGAGCTTTCAGTCACATGGGAAGCACAGGTGAATTGCTTGCACCTGTGCTTCCTGGGCCAGCCACCCTCTTCACCAGGTGGTCAATCATCAGTTTAGGCTGGGATACAAGTGTTCCCTTACATCCACACAAGAAAAAGGAAAAAAAAGAGGAAAAGAAAGAAGGAGGGGAAACAAAGCAAGATGTTCAACTGTAGAAGGCAAATTGTTAATAAATATTTTGAATACTCTTTGAATTATTTCCTTTTTATTTCTTTTTCTCCACATCACCAGAATTCATCATCATAATAACTACTGGTTTGTGTCTTGTTCACTTTTTAGTTTTTTGATGTGGTGACCCAGTATGTTAGTTTTTTTTCCAAGCCTGTCAAAGCTTTCATCTGTGCTTAACTTTATGGTGAATGAAGAATCATAGTTTTTCAGTGGTACAGGCCTGTAGAAATTCTAACACACATCAGGGTGAATTACAGTTCACATTTTTCATCATATAAAAACAAATGACATTCATTAAGCATCTTTTTTTCTTACCAATCTTGCATAATCAGTTGGCTTCATACTCATTATTTCTTATTTTTTGACAAATATATTGTGAAGACAAAATTTATGCTGGGATTTGTTCTTAAAGCAGTCACAGTGGCTATTTGTTATTCGTAATTAAAGACTGATAATTAATTACCTAAATGGCATGGCATTATTTCTACTTACAGCTCGGGGGTCTGGTTCATAATAGCTGGAGGTAAATCCTTTGTTTGGGTCCAAATAATTTCTACATAAGCATTCTTAACAGTGCAGGAACTATTTTGTGTTAATAATAAAATGAGTGCTTTCTAACTTAACCGTAAGTGCAGCTCATGGCATTAGTCACATCAGTCCACACAGACTGTTCACAGCAAGCATTCCTGTGACTTCAGTGCTTCTGCAAAAAGAATCTGTAAACATGGGAGTAGCAACTTCATGGCTGACTGGCAAAATATTTGTTCTTGCTGGGGAAACAATGCTGCATCAGTTATACTGGAAATCTGGGAGCAAAGAGCAGATTTCATGCCAGGAGAGCCCATAGAGGACCCCAGCACCTCACTGGCTGTCCTTAGAGCAGGTTCTGCACATGGAATGTGCATGGGGCTGGTGTTAGTGCTCTGCTCTGCCTTGGTGGCAGTGTCCTGGCAATGTCCCCGAAAAATGTACTTCCCTTGGCGTGGTGCATATCTGACACCACAGTCTGTCTATTTTTGATAGATCTACCTGCAAACCTGCCCTGCCCAGCCATGGGCCCTGCTGAGCTGGGCCTAACTTCAGGCCTGGATCTTGCTCCAGACCCAGACCATCCCCAGCAACATGCCCAACACCTGTGTCTGGGGCTGCCGTTGTGCCCCCAGCTGCCTGTTCCTGTGGTCCTGTGGGACAGGCTCTGGCTGCCTGGCCTGGCTCCTGGGAGCCACTGGGCTGCATGAAACAGTAACATAGGGTGAAATAAACAGCATGACTTCAGGTGTTTATAAAGGTCACAGAAAAGGAAACAAATGAGAACCGAACTCTCTTATTGCTGGTATTCAACCCTGTATTTAAACAGCAATCTTATAGGGAAATCTGGACAGAGAAAAGAAGAAGAATCAAAGATGCAGAAGCAAACTATTTTGTATATGGATGGTATCATGAGCATGGGGAAACACAGGCTAGATCCTCAAGTGAATTAGCACAACTCTACTGAAGTCAGTGACTTCCCTCTATCAGGGATCCTGGTGGATCACCTTTCACACTCACTTCCCTCAGACTGCCATCATCAAAATCATCCTGTGGTTTGTCCACAGGCATGCAAACCTGATCACACAAGTGGTCTGAGACCATTCAGAGGCATGTTACCAGAGGGCTAATTTAATTGCTTCATACTGCTGTTTCCAACAGTATTTCTCTAAAAAACTGGTATGAATAAAATTGCTTTCAACAGCATCTTCCTTTCTTCCAGTGTGAGGCTGGGCAAACTTTCGGTGGCGGAGTGAGGGAAGAAGACACCAGGGAACGGTCCCTGTACAAGCATTTCTCTGTAAATCCTTCAGCCTCAGTTCTGTGGAGAACAATTCAATGGAAAAAAACTAAGTGTTCCTTTCACAGTCTCCTTTCAGAACAGAAAATTGAAGTATTTCTAACTTCTGCCTGAGACAGATGTGGAGAGAAGTAAAACTCCTCTATAAATGAGATATGAAGCAAATATTCTGTTGTCCTTATGACAAACGACCACAAAACTCGTATGAGGCTCAGCCTGATTTTGAGATAGCTTGTCAGTGACCTGTGGGTGGACGGAGGAGGAACAGTTGCACTATTTTTTTATAATTCATATTGAACCTGCAAAAAGTACACTCTCACATTTTGCTTTGTTGAACAAAAGCCATCATTAAGGCTGTAGCTAAATAACAGTGTGAAAACAAGCAAGACTTCTCACAAATCAATCCTAAAACTAGAGGTTCCCTCATGTAAAATTGAAGCTTCTGGAAATGACTAATTATTTATATATTCTGAGGACATTTATAAAATATGACATCTGTCTTGTTCTGAAATTTAGAAGCAGATGCTCAAACAACCCACAACAGGGAAACTTCCAGTGATCTGTGACTCATTAGTTTCTTCGGGAAGCCTTATATGGTAAAGATCATTCAGCATTAGTTTATTCCTAACCACAGAGACATCTTCAAGAGAATTATAAGGTACTTGATACCCCTATTCTTCATACTCCCCCTACATCACCACTGTCTACTGTATGAAGCAACACAATAAGTTTCCCCTCCACATTCTTCCTTCTATTTGCACTTATTAGCCACGGACTAAACATGTCATCTTCAGCCCATTGTATAATCACGAAAGTTATATTTTTCATTGCAGATACACTGCTGTTGTTTTCATGAGTTGTTAAAAAAAAAGACTGATAGAACCAAAACATATGAACATATGAACATATGCTTACCTGGTGTTGTGCCTCATGGAAGAGAAAAAATGTTGATAAAATTTTCAAAGGAAGATCTTTCTATGCAATGACCTGTTCCAAATGCCAGTTTAGATTCATCCCAGTAGGTCTATTTCATACTCCCTTTAATAGGAAAGTATGATGTGTTTTCAGCTTTTCTTGCCTTGATCGTCTATTTAACAAAGATTATGGACAGAAAGTGTTAATAAAACAGAAAGGGAGTGAAGAAAAGTACCACAGCAGATCAAGTCAGGTCACAGGTAGTGACTTGATCTTAATTTCATGAGAGACACTATGAGGGAGAAAACTGTGTAAGAAAAAGACAAAATCTTGAAAAATAATTCATTTCACTATCTAGACAAAAATTTGTTTTAAAATCTGTTTTCAAATTCTCCTCCCAGAACTTCCCAAACTACCTGAAGCAAATTTGACATCATTAACAGTGTGCCTAAGACTTGTTTATCTTTCAGAATGTCAAGGACTCGGTTAGAAGAAGAAGAAATCTTTAAGGACACAGACTGAAACGGGAACAAAATAAAAAGCGGGGGGACATGACAGTGAAGCAGAAGCCACCAACAAGACAAGCTGGAACCATTCTTGTAGCTGAAAATTCCCTGTTTGCTTTCACCTGCTTACTTTGATGTTTTCATAGTCCATGTATAGAAACTGAGTTGATAACAAAATAGGATCTTTGGAAAAAGTATACACTGTTATGAGAACTGGTGTGCTTCTTTTCAGAAAGATTTTTATAACACTGTTATGATGCCTCAGTTGTTCAGAGTACAATACCTTGCTATATATTTTTTCATTAACATCCCCAGGATTCCTGTGAAACAGTCATGAAAGGGTTGTAAATACTATTGCCCTCATTTTATAGAGGCAAAATGAAGACTGAAGGGTAAAATAATTTGTTCCTGGCTGTACACAGATTCAACGCTACAGCCAGGATTTAAAACTCAGTCTTATAAAACAAAGATACTTTCTTCTGTCCCATTGTTTCCCTGTGCCTCTCCTGAAAATACAAGTAATGCTACAAGACTGCCTTTGAAATATTTTCCTCCTTCAGCTCCTTGAAACTCAACTGTCTTCTAACACGTAAAAATGACATACACTCTTTGAAGACAATATACCTGACAACTATGAAAAAAATTTGAGTGGTCTAATCACAAAAATTGCAGTTATTTGATTATTTCTCTGAAGCCAGTGAAGCATGCTTTGATTAACTATGTTTGAGAACAGATCAAAAATGGCTGAGATATTTTTGACAGAATTGTCCAATTCAGTTAAGTCATAAACATGGATAAAACTAAACCAATGACAAACTCAGAGAAAATTATTCTTATTTATAGTGGAAAAATGAAGCTTGGAATGAAAATGTAAAACTATAATGCTATAGCAAAGTATAAAATGCTGCTTAATTACCGCCTCTTTAATGTTACCACAGAGCAACTTAGCATAAGACTCTGCATATGCTGTAATAATCATTTTATCACGTGTCAGCCACATAGATTAATAAACACTTTGGTGGGTAATGAGCTTGTCTATCAGGAAAAAAAAAGTGGTCATTAAGAGAGTGGGGCACAGCAGGATGGTAGATGAGGGAACTGCTATGTATTTCTGGTGGGAAAGCTGACGCATAGGCTGCAAGAGGCCCCTCTAGGTTCAGGTCCACTTCTCCACAGTCATCAACAAATACATCATATAACTGAGGCTGCACAGAGGCAAACACGAGAACTATTTCAGGTGTTCTCTTTCAGTTCAGATTTCAGTCCCATAATACCTTTATTTTGTCTTTACAGTGCTATGCACCAGATTCATAGCATTTAATAGTGCAATGCCATAGATTACATCATGTTTTCCTCAGGTCTAAATTATCACTCTTTCTTTTTTTTATTTAGTATTCTTTTTCCCATTTCTGTATAAAAGGAGAAACGTGACTGGATATGTATCTTAGCATATCTTCTACGCTGTTCAGGTACTAGTACTGCTCTCATCGGCAGAGTACTTGAACTTCTTCCAGAAGTGCCCCCTGCCCTTCTTTTGAGTCACTCAATAGTCATTAATGTTTAAAGGCTAGAGAAATGACTGAGAGATAAAAGACAGATGAGCATGCACAGCAGATTTTGGTCTGCAGAGAAACCTGATGACCCTTACTATGTCTGTTTTTTTCAGCATGCAACTAGGAAGTCTGATAAATCCTACTTAATTCAAGTGATGACGACTTCGGATAAAACAAAACAAAACCAAAAGATGATGCAGAATTTCTTAATGTTATTTGCTCCCAGATGTATCATATTTTAGGTATTAAAGTTTTCTCTAAAGAAGATCTTTAAACTTATGATGAGTTCATGTTCACCACAGTGATCCAGTACAAATGTCCAAATTTTAAGCAAATGTGTTTTGTTAATTTTTCTCCTGCATGGCCAGAATAGCACACTTTCAGGACTTTCATACTGACATTCAGGTTGCCCTTGCCTGCTAGGGAGTCCTTTAAAATTTAAAGGAAAAAAAATCATTTGTACATTCTGCAAGCTGAAGGAAGAAATCCTGCTCAGTGTGATTTGCTATAATGATAAATTTATCAGAAGCTGTTCATTTTATCTGCTGCAGAACTGCTCTTTGATGGCATTAATCTGCAGTAATGATTACAGGAAAGTAATTCAAAGCTGTTCAAAAGGAAAGGTGACATGATGCTTTCTATCTCTTTTCTGAATGCCTCAGATTCTTCAATAAATTACAGATGTAGAGAAAGAAAAGATAGGCTATATGCTATGGAATATTTTCAGTAAGCTAGCAACACAGAGCAATAAGAGCAATACTTCAACTACATTTGCAATAAAATCATAGAATCATAGAATCATAGAATCATAGAATCATAGAATCACAGAATCATAGAATCGCTCAGGTTGGAAAGGACCTTCAAGATCATCAAGTCCAACCGCAACCTAACCATACTGCTCTAACAACCCACCGCTAAATCATGTCCCCGAGCACCACATCCAAACGGTTTTTAAACACATTCAGGGATGATGACCCAACCACCTCCCTGGGGAGCCTGTTCCAGTGCTTAACAACCCTTTCTGTAAAGAAGTTTTTCCTGATATCCAACCTAAACCTCCCCTGGTGCAACTTGAGGACATTTCCCCTTGTCCTGTCACCTGTCACCAGTGAGAAGATACCAGCCCCGCTCTCACTGCAATCGCTTTTCAGGTATTTGAAGAGAGCAATAACGTCTCCCCTCAGTCTCCTCTTCCCCAGACTAAACACCCCCAGTTCCTTTAGTCACTCCTTGTAGGGCATATTCTCCAAGCCCTTCACCAGTCTTGTTGCCCTTCTTTGGACCTGCTCCAGCACCTCCATGTCCTTTCTGTACTGGGGCGCCCAAACCTGAACGCAGTACTCGAGGTGAGGCCTCACCAGTGCCAAGTACAGGGGCAGAATTACTTCCCTAGTTCTGCTCATCACACCATTCCTGATACAAGCCAGGATGCCATTGGCCTTCTTGGCCACCTGCGCACACTGCTGGCTCATATTCAGCCAACTGTCCATCAGCACACCAAGGTCCCTTTCTGTCAGGCAGCTTTCCAGCCACTCCTCCCCAAGACTGTAGAGTTGCCTGGGGTTGTTGTGACCAAAGTGCAGGACCCAACACTTGGCCCTGTTGAAACTCATATGGTTTACCTTGGCCTATCAATGCAGTCTATCCAGGTCCCTCTGTAGTGCCTTTCTACCCTCCGGCAGATCAACACTCCCTCCCAACTTGTTGTCATCTGCAAACTTATTGAGGGTGCACTCAATCCTCTCATCATGATCATTGATAAAGATGTTGAATAGAAGAGGCCCCAGCACCGAGCCCTGAGGGACACCGCTCATGACTGGCTGCCAACTGGATTTAACTCCATTGACCATAACTCTCTGGGCCCGGCCATCCAGCCAGTGTTTCACCCAGCAGAGCATATGACCATCCAAACCATGGGCAGCCAGCTTCTCCTCAAGGATGCTGTGGGGGACAGTGTCAAAGGCCTTACTGAAGTCCGGGTAGACCAAATGTGTTATATATTCCAGTTAGACATTTTTCAGTGATTCACTCTAGAGTCAAAAGTTTTGGGGGTGATTAATATTATATATGTGTTTTCCATTAGCTGTCCATGAAGATGAATCACAAATTAACAGCAAATTAATATAAATTATAATATTTTACGTGAGATAGACTTATGGTATCTTTTGCATGTCCATTTCAAAATAAAAAGAGAGCTCTGAAGCTCATCTACTCTACTTTTAAAGCAAGACTTCTAAGCTAGCAAAAGACCAGATCACGTAGGCTTCGCCTAGCTGAGAATGAGAACTCCCATGAAAGGAGAGTCTAAGAACTTTCTGGTGACCTGGTCTAAAGCTGCCCTTCATTTTCTCAAAAATTATTTTCCTTCTATATAGCTTGAGTCTTCCAACCTGGAATCTGCAGTCAATGTCTTCATTGTTTCTCCTTGTTCTACTGAATGACTTCTCACGTTATTAGAAACTAATGCAATATTGCCCCACCTCTACCGTGTTGAGCTGGACCCTAAAGTTATGCTGGATCGTGGGATTAACTGCAAAGTCATTTTCTACTCAACTACCAGTCATTCAGTAAACTGCCATTTGTGGTCTACTTCAGGTTACCCAAGTCATGAGACAGCAAGACCATACAGGAACTTGCACTCCAACAGCCTCTATGCGTTACATGTATCCTCCTCATAGCAATGATCATACTTGCTTCATTTTCCTGTCCTGAGCATTCATGTTTATCTCATAGCACTAGTATATGCCTTATCCTATTATTTACTGTAGATGTACCATTTTGGAGGTACCAGGCTGCTTCTGTTGTACATATAACCTTGGATATATCACTTGTGAAAGATACACTAGGTATAGTAGTTTGTTGGTGTAGGACGTGGCAGGAGAATGCGCTTTCAAGTATTTTGTTGAATGCTGCTCTGCAGTAAGTACAGGTAGACATGTCACTTTTTGGTATGACTAAACATGGAACACCCTCACATTAGGATGAATCCTAAATGAGTATCGTCTCTAGTTGGCTGTATGCAAGTAGCCTGGGTGTTGTAGTAAGGTTGCGAATGACATTTGCCTGAATGGCATATGAGTTGAAATAACATTGTCCTGCTCCTGAAGGAAATCCTGGAGTTCAACATTGCAAGCAGCCAACACAATGGAACTTGAGAACATTCAGATAGTCTTTATCACTAAGGACACAGTGAATAGGATCATGGGATTTGATTATTTTCTTATTGGGTCATCTCTTCTTTTTTAGATGAAGTAGTCAGGAAAAAAAAAAAAAAAAGGAGAAAAAAATGGCCTTATCTGCAGTGGTGCCACAACTCTAAGTGTGTCCAAGGGCAGGAGTATTTACCAGTGTTCATTGTCTTCTCTCCTGTAAATGTCAGTCTCCTGTAAACTGCAGACTTAAGTAAATTCATATGTTTTTGAAAATCATATCCCAAAGATTTTCTTTTGGTGAATAAGAAAACTCATCTTTCCAATAGCTACAAGACTGAGTATAGGATTGTAAAGCAGCAAAGAGTTGAGAAAAAATGAAGATTTTTCCCAATTAAACCACAAAATAATAAAAAGATAAAATGCTCATGTTTATACAATGGACATATACGAACAGTTTCCAGTAATGATAAGAAAGGAAAAGGTTCAGATTATAAAAACATTGCTAGGAAAGTACTCACAAAGACAGCAGCAAAAGAAAAATTTTGTTCTTTTTTCCCTAATAGGGAGAATTTACAGTACTTGGAGAATAAGGTATCTGTTCTGCTACACAGCTATTTACAAGCATGCAAAAAACTGTAGATAGAAGGAAACAGGCATTCAGAGGATGTGTGTGTTGACTGGAGCCAGTGTTTAAAATACAGAGCAGTTACAATCATGGTATCACAATTTGACAGTGCACATTTCCTCACAGAGCTGAAACTAACAATAATGTCAAGCTTTTCTGCAGTATTTCAGAAGATCATGAAGTACTGTAAATTACAGCTCGAGAAAAGGCATCTGGGACAACACATCTCTGACTGTCCATGCCATTCTGGCCTGGGAGAAATGCTTGGATTCTGGCAGTCCTCCATGCAGTTGCTACTCACTTCTCTGGCAAATAACACTCCAACACACACAAAATAATTAAAACACACACTGAAGAAAAGGGCATCAAAATCTCATCAGGCCCACATCACTGCAGAATTTATCACACTACAGGCACACCAGGACTGGAGAGTTCCCTTACTCAGAAGCACACTCAACGGTAAGTGATTACTATCCCATACTAGTAAGGAGAGGCAGCTGCAATGCCTTGAAAACCAGCAGTAGGACTTTGTAGCCTAAAACATTTGATATGACTGTTGTATAGCACAGAAACAAATGAGCAACTGAACATGGAAGTGAGCAGAATTTTTGATGTGAGTAAAGGCCACAGGATTAAGGCAGAAGAGTATTATTTTCTTTCCCTCAGATTTAAATTTTTTCTTCTGTACAGCTGGATAGCTAGTTCTGCTTATTTTCAGACTAATGAACATGGACAATTTTTAAAGAACTCAGAGGTGGGCATGGCTCAAATTCTGTGCTCAAGTAACTCTTATATTTGTTTGTTGCAGCTTTTCAGGCGCATGTTCATGATGAAAGGACAGATTTCATTCCTGCTTTGAAGGCATTGGCCAGATCATAGCAAGTCTTTCTCTTCTATCTCTGAAAGACCACAAGACAGGAAAGAGCTTCTAGGCTTATCTAACCTCAAAGGACTCCAAGACAACAACCTTACTGTGGTAACCCAAGACATGGGCTGCAGTACTGAAATAGTATTGTCTATATTGCTTAATTACTTACATGCTCCCTGCAACCTGGCCTCTGCTTGTTTTCCAGAGAGCAGTCAGAAACTGTTCAGGTAGTTACACTTAACAGGACTATTCCCAGTGGGCTGTCTGATGCAGTCTTTTTGAGTATTTTAGGGAAAAAAGATAGTTTAGGTGCTGTAGATGGGAGTTGTGCCAGGCTATTTGCCCCATGATCCAGAATCTTATTTGCAGCAACAAACTTATCTTGAAATAACCATAATAAACGACACGAGGGAAAGAGTGTCCACGTATGTAAACGTTTTCCTTTGTTTTCTATACTCCCAGTGGGAAAGAAAGGGAAAAAATTTTGGCAACTTGTAGGACTACCTCCTTACCCCTGGCTAAACAGCAGAAAACACAAAGTTGTACTTCTGATACAGACACGGGAAAGTATTACTGTACAGTGATTTGGAACTCAGTGACTGAATGCTGTTATGATTCCAGGTTGACTAAGTAGTTTGGAGCAGCAAAAGGATCACAAATCAGCCTCCATTATGATCAGCATGCACTTGGTAGGATTCACTTAACTTCTTTGCATGTTCATAGAATGGCTTGGGTTGGAAGGGACCTTAAGGATCATCAATTCCAACTTTTCTGTCACAAGCAGGGCTGCCACCCACCAGCTCAGGCTGCCCAGGGCCCCATCCAACATGGCCTTCAATGCTCCCAGGGACAGGGCATCCACAGTTTCTCTGGGCAGCCTGTACCATCCCCAAATTTCTCAGCCTGTCCTCAGAGAGAAAGTGTTCAGAACTGATTTGTTACTCACATGTACTGTGATTACAGCAGAAGTTTTTAGACTCTCCACCCAGGAATGAACCAAGAAAACCTCTTTTGATATAGAGTTGGTTGATGTGGTTCCAGTATAAGTGAATCAGGATTTAGTATCCTGGGGTCAGGCATCTTGGACCACGTTGCAATACATCTGTTATCAGAATGAATTTTTTCTCATTACTTATTATCTATATTTGAATCACACATTTCTTTGATTTACGCTAGTGCAATAATAGATTCTCTTATCTGCATTAATGGTTGCTCCGCTGGATGTCTTCACACAACTTCCGATTTTCATCAATTTATTTTCACACATAAAATCAACACCAAGACAGGCATTCTTTTGTTTGCCAAGGCCATCATTAGGGATTCTGAAATTGAGTGGAAAATAAGAAAAGATTTTCTTTGTGTGTTTCTGTATTTTCTCAGTTACTTAAGGAGGAGATTCCTTAAAGAATGCAACAAAGCCACAATAAATGAATAACATTACTAGACATTTAGACATGTTGATTCTTTGCATAAATATTATCAATGAAGAAGTAATATTAGTGCTCTATTAAAGAAATATGGATTCTGTAGGAAAATATTGCTTCTCTGGAACTTCAGCTTTTCTCAGTTATCAGACACTTTTATTGGTCTTGAAAATAATTAGAAAGCAAAAGTTGGATCCATTCTCAAAATGCCTGTGGCATTCAGCAAAATGATTATGGCAGCAAATATGAGTTGTCAAAAGTAAAGGATACTAACTGAGGGTAAGAAGAGACGGCATGCCAAAATGCAGTGAGAAGTTTAGTAGTTCTATCACATTTATTTGTTCATTATAAAACCAAAAGCACAGAAATACTGCTCAAGACCTTCATTCAACTATTTTTATTCTATATTAAAATTTCAGAAAGTAAAGAAAATTACCAATTTCAGATCTGCACAGAATATTAAAAAATAAAAAGTAGAATTGTTTATGCAATAAATAGTTTAGTTTTTAATTTAGGTAAAAAAAAAAATTTGCATTGGAATAATGAAAGACAAAGAAAATTCTCTCTAAAGCATATGGAACATTAGATCAATGAAAAATAATGTGTTATGAAAAGACTACTGAAATTTCCTAAACTGGCTTGGCACTAAACAAGAGGAAATCCTAATTCTTTTAAAATCTCTGCAGGTGAAAATTTAATTAAAACTAGTTTACAGTCCTTAACATTTTAAATGCATTTTCTGCCTTTCCTAATGTTTTACTACATTGCAGTAAAGAGTTAAAAAAAAAAAAAAAAAAAAAGTAGTGATTTCAAAGTAAAAAATTCTTATGGCTTTGGTAATTCCCTTCTTTTTAAGATGAAAAAAATCCAATTTCACAAAGAATTCTGTATTCATTGGAATCTGCCAGACTCTTGGTTTTCATATCTTTGAAAGTTTTCTATCACTTTTGGAATATTTACGAAATGGTAACATTGCCAAGTTTCTTATCCCCTTGGTTAACTTTCAAAACTTACAAGCATTTTAAAAAGTTATACAGAGGCTGGGAAGGGAGGGAGAAACTTGATTATTTTGCTATTTACAATCAATGACAAAAGAAAATTCAAAAGGAAAAAAGAAAAACAAAGCAGGACAAAAAGTTATTGTTTAAATTTGTAGTCCAAGAGCACAAGCTTCTTGTTTTCAGCCTGAGTGTAAAATGATATTTTGATGTGTTTACAATAATCTATTAATCAGCTGTAATAATTATCTTAGGTTTTGCTTTCTATATATATTAAGGATTAATATACTTTTGTTGATTTATTTTACTCTAGCTCTTCTGCTAGACATAATCCAAGTTTAATAATTATGTAGTTATTGCTGCTCATATCACCAACTTTCCAACTTGTGGAAAATACAAGCATAATTACAAGATTTACATAATTTCCTTGTTTTTATATATGGTGGTGACTAATAATGGGGTGATAAAGCCAAACAAAAGTCTATTTTGATCTTGCTGGCAAAATGGTAGATTCAAGGGTGTGATGTGGTACAGGTAGTCAAAGGGAGAAAACAAAAAGAGTATGAGTGACAGATGCCATGAAAGAAAGTGTGGGAGAGGAAGGAACAAATAGAAGGGAGAAAAAGCAAGAAAAAGAGAAGGATGATGACAGTAGAACAAATGTATTTGGTAGCGAGTATGCAGGGTGGGAATCAAGTTGTCAAAAGTTAGCAGCTGACAAAAAGGAAGAAGCAACAACTTCCAACTGAGGAAGCAGAGGAAGCAACAATGTCTGTTTAAAAGGAAGGTAATTAATTTACTGTATAAGTCAGCTACCTAGGGGAAAAAAAAAGAAAGTAGCAATGAACTGGTTCAGAAGATAAGTAGTGGGTATCAGCGAAAGAGTTAGCTAAGTTATTTAATATGTCAGGTATCAAGAGAGGCGAGTCAGCAAATGGACAAATAAGTAGATCAAGCAGTAGATTAGCAGTGAAACATAATGGAATTGGTGAGAATTAGCTGTCAGAATACAGGTACTCAGAAGCAGCTATCCAGATACACTGGGTGATCACTGCATGATAGTCAGGACACCTACAGAGATGCAGATCCCCTATCCAGATGCCTGGCAAGCGCCGCTCTGTGCCAGCAAGCAGTTGTCTGGGACAGCAGCAGTGAGGATTTACTTTGCTCTCTCACACAGGACTTCTGCTGAGAGAAGAGGAAGAAAGGAGGGGGCAAAAGTGCTTGAAAGGGGAACAACCCTGCTTTTCGGATCTCTCATTTGCATGTGCGCAGCTTGATTCCTAAGGCTTGCTGTTAAGATGTGTAACACGCCCCCCCACACTGTGGTGAAAGGATGACAAATGGGCAGCAGATGAATCTCACTAGCACAACCTGGTATGCTTACTATACAACAAAAGGGCCACTCATTTGTTAGCCTCATATCCTGTGATGTTTTATCAAGCAAAATGGAGAGTTATGATTAAAGCCGCTCTTCCTTTTACCACCCGTTCCTTCCTCCCCATAGACATAGCAAACAGGCTGAGCTCATTTCTGAACTATTTGTGGCTTCTGTACTGGTGGAGAGATTTATAAATGTCATAAATCAAAGGGCCTCTTCAGTGCATGAGACAGCAGAGAGGAGAAACAATGCTGATGTCTTACAAGGAGAGATAAAATAGATAAATATTATAAATAATTACATGCTTATTTAATATATGTCATCTTTCAATTTCAATGTCATTGATTTTTAAAAAGCAAAATGGTATTTTCTAATGAGAGGCTTTTTTAAGACAACAGTCTGGTTTGATGCATTGGGCTGCATGTTGTACCCTCACTTCATGGCTAATGGCAGTTCTGCCTTGGGCAAAGGCAGAGGTGTGAAGGATGAAAGAGTAAGTTTTTGTCAATAAATTGTTCCTGGGTGAGCAGAGAGACCTGATGAAGGACAGCTGGGATGTAAAGCTATTCATGAGAAAGATAAAGAAAGTAGAAGAGGTATCTGAAGAGAAGGAAGAAGCTAGTGAAGCTAGTTTCTAAGAGATTCTGCTTATGTATATACACAAACACATACAGCTATTTCTTTATGACTAAATGAATCACAACCTCTGCTGGATAAAATAGTCAGCAGTCCTGTTTCCCTGACACATTTAGTATACATTTTAAAGCTCTGAAAGTCTTTTCCTCGTGTCTTGGAAAAGAATGAGGCACAGCTCAAGCCTGTATTTTCCTAGAAATTAATGTCACACTTATTAACAATGTGGCAGACAAAGCTTTCAAAGGCTTCTCAGACTGGACTTCCAAGTACTTGTTGATATGAATGGCAGATGATGGATGCTGGTGCTTGTTTTGCAGAACTGCACACCTACACTTGTGTGCGTGAGCTCCTAGCTTTATGCACACAAAGTGGTGCAAACTAGGAATTTGCAGGTTTTTAACGCAGAAAGATTTTTTTCATTTTAGTATCATATATTCATTCAGTCATAGACTTAATATTCAAAGGAACTTAAGTGAATGAATGGATAAGTCGATGAACCACCAATTGCTCCTACCTGTGATCATGAATTTAGTTTAAAATTGTTTGGGATTAATACCTCTCCTGAAATATTTTCCTGCTCACACATGCTTTAACTGTCCCATGCAAGTCAGTAGTTCCTCAAATTTTAAGGGGGTATTATTGCTGTGAAGCAGCAGTCTTGGTATGGGAGAGTCATTACATATTAGTTCATTGTTTTGCAAAAGACAAACATCAGGCCCATTTATTTATATTTGCTAACATCACATTTACTTTTTCTTTTTAAAGAAGGTGGAAGGATGCAGGTACTTCACTTTTCCTTTGGCAATTTTCTGATTTTTAACATTGCCTCCAGAGCTAAAGATGCTAAACTGTAAGTTTACCATGCCTATGAGGACATGAAATTTTTATCACAGTTCCTTTTTATTTTGTTTTCTTTACTTTTCCAAGTTTTAAAGGTGTTTTTTCAAGTTCTGAAATTCTAAGATTTCTCTATTCCATCTTCACTGGATAGATACTTTCTCTTCCTTCAGAGAGCAGAAAGGAGTACATGAATTACTATGTGGGTAGGTATCTGACATTTCACTGTCAGACCTCTAATAACACTAGTATTTGATTAAATAAGAAAAGCAAT
Organism: Numida meleagris; assembly: GCF_002078875.1. NCBI lineage: Eukaryota > Metazoa > Chordata > Aves > Galliformes > Numididae > Numida > Numida meleagris. Next base: position 32,749,159 of record NC_034411.1, on the reverse strand, counting down.
TGAATGAGATTGTTTTGATGAGTTTCAGCAATATTTGGAAAAGTACAATAAGATTTAATATAGAGCCACAATAAAATAAACATAACAATAAAAACTAGTGTTAAATATATAAATTTATTCCTATAAAATTTGACATAGGATACAATCTGCAGAACAGCACAGAGAAGAAAGACAGTAAAGAATTTTAGTAGAGCTAGGGGAGAGTGGCAATATAATTTACAAGCATCTCAGGAGCACTACTTATACAATATACAAGAACTATATTTTCTTAAATTTCTATAAATGACCAGACATAGCTTTATTTTTTGCCTTTAAACAATGCTTTCCAAAGTTATATTGGTAAATATCGGTATACATTGCATGTTACCAGCTCTACCTACGTTACCAAAGATTTTAAAGAATAAAAACCTGGAAATAAAAGAAAGACGGAAAACCTGCTACTATAATTTATTGTAGAAACAAGCTAGAATGGTATCACACTGCATTATTCTTTGTCATAACTGCAATCACATGAAAACTGTATTCACTTACTAATGCATTCCTGAGATGTAAATCTTTTGTTGTTGCAGCATGGTTACATTTTAGCTTTCTTTCATTTAGCTTCCAAAATGAAAATAAATCTGGAGATTCAGATTTATATGCTTTCTTCTGCAAGGAAAAGTTCTCAGTAGCACAAAGGAATGTATGCACTTACCACTTTAATTCTTGAAAGATATAGCTATGCATACATACACATATATATTTTAAATCTCTGAAATTACTGAATTCTACTTTCTCTCATTCCCTGAGTCTCAGACCTTGGCACTCTTCCTCTTGCAGTAAGGAAGGATGGCAGTTTTGGGTAACTGTATGGGTGTCCTGGAAGATCTCAACTCTGCTCCTGTTCCACCCACAACTCCTCATATGACTTTGGTCAGCCTCTCTGGCCTTTCTGGCTTTGCCTGCACTGCCCACCTAAGTGCTCAGAGTTCAGTTTCAAGCCCAGCCTTACCTCTTACCCAAGCTGCAGACACAGGCACTTTAGCCACATATGGCTATCCTTCACATGGTCTGAAAGAAAACCACCTTAAATCTCCTTCGGGAGCAGACACTCCACACTTTCTATTCCAAAGGACAGTAAAACACATGAAGTATCAAGAGTTAGACTCCCATGTAGAAAAAATATAGGGAAAAAGACAAAATATGAGCTGTAACGTGTTTATCTGCACTGCAGCATCCTTTCATTACCATGAATGCAATAGGATTTCTCCACCTGTCTGTGCTCTCCTGGATAATAGAAAGCCCTGTCCTAACTTTTCAAGCATACTTGCATACAAAATGAAAAATAATTTTAAAATCCTGCTTCTTTCAGAATTTAGGCCCCAAAAGAACCAGCATGCACTTAAATTCAATCATATGAAAAAAGCCTCTGGAAACACTAGGAAAGATCCCAGTCTGAACATGGACAAGTTGAACGTGTTTCTAATGTGAGAGCTCACTGTTTATTGTATGGAAAATATGTTGGAGTAATCCAGGGAGAGCCATAGCTGCTGCTAAAACAACTCCCTCACCTTGCAGAGTTGTTCAACTTGCAGTTGTTTTGCCCCAAACCCCTCTCACAGGTAACTGAATTTTCATTGCAGTAATGAAGTGCAGTCTCTGAAGCAATGGATGACCAAATGCACAGCTAAGTTACATATGTTCAAAAAAAAAAAAAAACAGCAACAAAAAAAGCTCCTTAATTTCTTACTTTTACATGGGTGAAAAATAGAGTACCATATCATCCTACAGTAGAGAAAGGTAAAAGTTGAGTAATATTCCCCTCTCAAAAAGGGCCATTAGTGAAATAAAACCCAAAGCCTTGAATGCGCTGTGGGGCAGTAAAGATTCTTAACGCTGATGTAAAAAATAGGAAATGCTGCAAAAATCAAAGTGGTAGGAGGCCTAGCAGGCAAAAAGCAAGTGGTATGATTCATACCGAAATAGATGCTGGAGTAAATGCAAGAAGAGCTTAAGGGACCCAGATCTAAGTGGTAAATTAAAATATACAAATTCCCCTACTTATGGGAATGAGAATTCCCATCCCAATGCTGAATGAAAAATTGACCCCTTTAACTCACAGTGTTTTGTAAAGATTTTTTTTTTCCCCACCTTTTCAGAAATGCGAATGGGAAAATTTAAGCCTAAAACATTGCTCAGCCTAGAGATAACTGAGTTCTGGTTGAATGGATGGATGGATATAGATAGTTAATGTATTATTCAGAATATTATAAACTTGATTTTTGGCTAAGGAGGAAATAAAGACTTTTTTGTTGAGGTGAATGCTGATGTATTTGCTGAAATTGTTTTTGACTTGGAAATAAATCAAATGAAACAATTAGGCCATAGTAAATATGCTAATAACTGTCTGTGCAAATTTGATAGCAGTCTTATATTGCCAGTGTTTTAATTTATTAACTAATGCAGCTTTGATGACTAGAAATGAGTACGTGAAGTAGTTAGACAAGAGTTATAGAAGGAACGTTCAAGGAGATGGCACTTCAGAGCACTTACCTCAGAGATGCCTCTGGATGCAGTGCTACCCTACTTCCACTAGACTGTGTAAGAGTAAACAGCAATTTTAACAGCAAAAATATTAACTGTGTTCTTTTTTCTAAAAAAGCCTATAATTTTCTGTAACAGTTTCAATGTTATTGAGAGACACGCATACACTAAAAGCCTGATCAGGCTGGTCTCCAGCTGGTCTGATGCTTTAACACAGGGCTACTTCTGGGACAGTGCAATTTGAGGCATTTCTTCCTTTTGGCTCAAGTTTCAGTCTAGCCCAGAATGACTATGTGAACTGGAGCACAGGAAGGGTATACCTTGTTCATCCGAACTTGCCTTAGCCTGGCTAACCTGACTGCCAAGGGCAATGTAGTGAAGCTTAGCAATCATGCCAAGGCCTCTCTATGAACATTTGGGCTGTTGGCCCTTTTTTTTTTTAAAAAAAAAGTATTGGCTGCATGACAGGCACACCATCAAAGCAACCTGAAATCAGTTCAGGTATTAAATTGATTTGATATTTTTCACTAGAGTAATCAAGCTATAAACACACCCTAGGAAAAGCAAATTGGTGCAAATAAATAAATAGATAAAATCATCCAATACATTTCCATTAAGTTCTGTTTACAGATGGCAATCTGTACTACCACTGCATTTTAATGACACACTGAGCAAAAATTACTTGTTAAAACTTCAAGTCTGCAAATAGTTTCAAATTGCAAGTGCTTTTGAGAATTCTTTGGCAATTCATGGGCAGCAGGAAAAAGACTGACAGAGCAGTCATTTTGGATTATTTCACTTACAACTTCCAAATGTGAATAAAAAAAATCTTGTAATTTCAACTTTGACTACTCACTTCAGTTGGACACAAATCACAAAGCACAGATTTAGCTTTAATAAACATCAGTGAAGCCTTTGTTGTACTGCATGTACAGTTTTGTTTGATGGACAAGCAATTGAGTAGAAGGTCTGGCCAGACTGGACATGTCAAAGCTTACTTGCTGACTTAACTCATCCTATTTTGTTGTTGTTTTGTTGGTTTTTTTCCTCCCCCACTGTAAATCATTAACTGATAGGAATCTCAGTGTTAGCCTTACCCTTCAGGGTTATCAGAATACTTGAGCAACTGAAACTATACATGGCATTTTAACAGAAGATTTTGCTTTGATTACAAGACAGAATTTCATAGGAACTAATACTGTCTTGTCTCACTCTCAATATCACACCTTTGATCTTGCCTGCCTGCATTTCTGCTGCATTTTCCATGATCTTTGCCTTCAAAATCTATTATTCACCCAAGACATCGTTAATGTCTTTGAATTTGGTCTCTTTCCTCCTATTCTTTTTCATCAGCTTTCACTTTCTCTCTCTGTCTATACATTTTGCATTTGTTGCAATTTGAGGAATTAGATTTAGTAATTTCTTTACAATGTAAGGAATTCTCTTCTTGAATTACACTCGTAAACTCATGGATGTGCATGTTTTCATGAATAAAAAGTAATAGTTAAAGGGATGAATAAAAATATAGACTGATGAAGTTGTGTATTATTGAAGGTCTTAGATTGTTGGAATAGCCCAGTAATACTAAAATGGCAAAGAATAAAATCAGTTTATTGACTGGAATATCTCTGTCTCCTCTAGGAGACAAGTGTGCTAGTGAAAGGATGACTTGAACTATTGTTAACAAAGAAAATGGACGTGCTAGTACAGGTCACCAATCTGTTGCAGTTTGTTGCACTGTCATGTTTTCTTTCTTGTATTCTCAGGGGCATGTTATCTCTTGGTCAGTTCGCATCAACACTGGAAAACAGAGCTGAGATCAGCCAGAAGGAAGATAGCAAAGGACACAGAAAGCTGAAGTACTTCGCTGCTTTGCTTGCTTTCATTGTTTTATCAAAGCAGACCAGGATACCACTGTAATGGCATGTTTTATCTTCTGCAAGTGTAAGATGTAAAGATGATTGTTCCAAATTCATAGAATTCGGCTTGCATGACGCATACTGCCATGTCTTGGCAGCTGTCAGAATGTAATTGTCTTTAAAAAAGACAGGTAAAAGCTCTACTTGAAAATGTTCTTAAAGAGAAACCATGTAACACCCCAACAATAGTAACTGTGGGATAGGCATTTAAGAAACACAGTTATATCCAGAAAACCTGGCATAAAACATGACCAAAAACAAATAACACAGATTTAACTATGAAGAGCATGTTCAATGCATAGTATCACCTAAATATGTCATCCTGGAGAGTTTCTGAAATGAAAAGGTTTTAAAATCCAGTTTAAACTTGGTTAACTCCAAGGACCTTCCTAAGCCAGAGGAACAGACCAAAAGTGAAAGCAATGAAGATCTGAGTAAAATTTGATAATGAAGTATAAACTAGAATATGATCTCAGACTTATTTTAACTTCTAATACATTTCTCCATTTCAGTTCCTTTTTGATAGCTAAAGCTATTCTCTGACTCCTGCTCCCATAATTCTTGGTCCATTAAATAACTGTCTTTCAGAATTGTTTGTTCACTAGGAGCTGGGAAAGTTAAAGTCATACTAACTTTACATTAAGAACATAGATTCTATCTTCAGTACTTCAGGCTCTTGCTTAGCTATGCTTAAAATCTTCCTTGAACTCTTTGAAGAATCTTACTGGTATTATTTGTCAAAGTGTAAAACAAAAAAATGATATTTTGAATAGCCAAGCTAGAGACATTTCTACTGTGTTGGGGAGGGCCACATCAACTCAGGTGTGAGGATTTGGCTCAGATTTACTTGGTTGCAGTGCCTTAGTTTTTTTTTTTTGTTTGTTTGTTCTTTTGCCTTTCTGTTTAAGATTTTAGAACACTTCATCGCTACAAGGGATTAGCCAACAAGGGAACTGAATTTATTTACTTATTGTGATATACAGCAGTAACATTGTGAGGTTGCATTTCACTTTGGAAAGGAGATTGACACCTTGTTCTGTCCTCTGGACCTTATCAGCACAGCACCACTGTTAGGCTGATCACACAGGGCTAGTTCTGCCCTAGCTTGCCTACATGGTAACAATAAAAGGGGAGGAAACAGGGAGCTTTCCCATGTGATGTACAGGTCAGATGGACTCACAGCTGAGGTGCTTGAGGGAATGCAAGCACTGCTCCCTAATTGCTCTGCTAGAAACTGAGGGTGGCCTAAGGAGGGAGGCTATAGCCAGAGGCATTATGCTGCAGTCTTTGTAGCACTTGCCATGTCACTGTGCATGCCAAGTATCATAGTACATCCAAATCATGCCAGCAAAACTCTTCTGAATACAAGTCTATGCCTTAAGGACATGATCTAGCCCTGTGTAATTATTTCCCTATAGCTGTATTATCAGTATGCAAGCTTCCTTGTCCTGACTAGCCACTCAAACTCAGCCCTAGACAGCTCTTGTGCTCCAAGTTCCCAGGCGACCAGGTAGCAGGCAAATACAAACTGTGCTTAGAAAAAGAACCCAAAGAAGGTAAAACTAGACTCTTCCCCAATAATCTCCATCTCATCTGTAGAGCTAATGCGGTACACAGAAGTTCATCAACTTGCGCAAAGAGACAGAATGCTTGCCTAGCACAGTGCAGCCTCAAGTGTGTTGCCCCCAGCTAGCCCCAGGCAAACAATACATCTACACAGCAACGTGTGGCAGAGCTCAAAGATACTAGCTGTGAGCCTGAAATCAGCCTTTTCAGAGTTATACCCAGGCTTGTTAGCATGGCCAGTCCACAAGGCTTGTTAGCAAGGGCACCGTGCCGTGACTAGATTGCTCCTGGAACTAGGGCTAACCATTCTTGCTAGATCAGGAGTACATCAGGCTTGGTTTCATGCTATAGGCTCTCACTGTAATTCACTGGTCATTTTGATGAAGACTTTGGTTCTCTGAACACTGTCCATTCACACTAAGTACCACAAAGATATCTTGATGGTGATGAGAAGTCTATTAATAATCGGAGTATTTCTATGCTTCAGCCTTCAGTGGAGTAGAGAAATTAGCAAGAAAGCTGTAAACAGTTTTGTTCAACTATCAGAAATAATCTTTTCAAGCACTGCAGATCTCAGCATAGGCTCACTTAGAGATCAGGTACTGTAGTGCTCCATGGTTCAAATGCAAACCAGGTTCAGGAACAAGAACTACCTGGCTCCTCTCTGTGCTTATCTACACACTTCCACTTGGGTAATGACCCCCAAACCACCTCCTGACAGCAAAAAGCCACGCAGTACTGCCTGTACTCCAAGCAGGCTGCATGCAACTCATGGTGTTGCCTAAAGATCTCTGCCACTACTTCCATTTTGTTCCTATTCAGCATCAGGGAAGGAAACAGAAAATGACATGGCAGATTAAAAACACTGTGAATGCACAGCCATAAACTCAAATCAGCCTGTTTCATCTCAGGCTTAGTAAAGCATTCATTCTTTTCTTGGTATTTTTCCTAATGCATACAATATAATCAGTTTTCAGTGGTGGCTTGACAAGACAACATTAATGTATTGAGTTCTGCTAGAATAAGAGACATCAGTTTTTGAGAGTATCAGCATGTTACAGCCTCTTTTTGATCCACTTGGGTTTTTTTCTCCCTTTTTCATGAGCTTGACCTGGAGAAAATTATTAACTTCTTCCATAATACAAACACTTGACACCAGCATTCACTTCTAAAGATTTCTGTTCTGAGGAATACTAATTTCTCTGTAGAATAAATGTAGTTTGTCTTTTAAAGAGTATTTATACATGACTCGAGGGCTGAATCTAAGATCTTTCCTAAATCCCAGCTGAGTGTCCCTTCTGCACCCAATACTGAGCCACTCTTTCCCCTTATGTGATATCTTACTGCTTAAGAGAGGCACTGAGGTTCAGTTCCTCATGACCATTGGTTGCAGCATTCACCTGCCAGCTGTAGCTCTCTAAAGCTGCAGTATGAAAACATCTCACATTTTTTCCTGATTAATTACTCCACAATTCATGGTACTCTGAAACCAGACCAAGAGGCTGTGAGCTTTATCTACATAGTTGGAAAGTACATAGGAAAATGAAAGCTCTAATCTGGGAGCTGCTAGACTCTCAGTGAGCATTTGCCAGTTTATTATGAGCCTTAATACTTCTAATAGAGTTGGACTAGCCAAATGAGGATATTTAAAGAAAAAGAGCCTAAAGGAACTTCCCTACTGGCTCCCCCTCTTCTACACACCCACTGAGAGCTCAGCATCAGCCTCCCAACCCCGCACTCCAACTCTCAGACTATCACTACAGTGAGGAAAATTTGCAGAAGTGAGCACGTGGCTGCCATCACAACAATGATGGTCATGGTCAGTGGCAACTAAGCTAAATCTGACAAACAACTGCAGTTTGTATTGCTGTCAGCTGTTTTTCCTGCAGAATTGAACAGATTTTTCTTAAAATTAAAACAATGATTATATTACAAAAACACTCTACAAGATACTCTCCTTTTCAATTTCCTTTAATATTTTCTGTGGAATTACCATTGGTAACATAGAAAATAGGTAATTAAATTTCACTTCTATTACCATTTAAACAGCCTGAACTCTTTCCCAAGGTGACAAGTTTAATTTCTCACATATGGCTTATATTGTTTTTAAATAGAATAAGTGGCATAACAATGTTTCTTGCTGTGGCATCTATGCCATTATTTTGCAATATATCTAAGTGTTTCTTCTGAATTGATAGTTGTTGAAATAGTCAAAGCAGACCCTCAGCAATGAGAGACAGATACAGCATCACTAGAATCAGCTGTTCTGTGATGACTCACACAAGCTGAAGATTTAGCCTGTCCTATTGTTGTCACTCTTGAAATTTGACCATAGTTTTCTTGCTGGTAATCTGGATGAAGGCACAGGAAAAAGCTGTGAATTGTTAGCCCAACCCTGCAACCTGGTGGGCTATGTAATATGTGTTGCAATGCTGTCAATTTGCACAGAGGACAATGGAAGCAGAAGGTGCTCTCTTTCCAGCAGCACTCAGAGACTCATCTGATTTGGACCACAGCAGCAACCTTTGCCTGTGTAGCTGCCAAGGACATGTTTACAGCTAATTCTAGACACAGCAAGCTTAGAGTAAATCAGAGCACGAAAGAGTGGGATAGCTCTCATGAATGCCCCTTTGCAACACAAATTTGAAAATTAATAAGTGTAATGGCAGAAGGACCAGCACGATGGGAAGAAAAAAAGAAAAGAAAGAAATGCTTATCCATCTCTGAGGATCTCAGCTCACAAAAGAAACTGCACAAAGGAGTGGATCTCTCCAACAAGAGATTCTTGCTCAGTGGCAGTCACCCCTTAAATGAGGTCCAAGAGGGACCTTCACTTGTGCTCCCAGGGCTGACCAGTCGTGAGGTCTCCAGGTACTCAAACAGTGGTTCAGGCTGTGACTCAGCAGTTTCCATGCAATAAGCATTACATAATGCTGCTGCCTTCAGTTCAAAGTCAAGCAGTACAGTTCATCTCTGACATAACATATCTGCACTAAAACTCTCAAATGTGGATAGAAATATTTGCTTTCTGCATAAGTTAATAGCTTTTCTGCATGCAAGTGTAGAGGAAGTCTAAGGCCATAATTTCCTACTAGCTATATAAAGAGAGAGCTGCTTGGATATGGCGAGCATCCCAAAACGAGTTGCAAAAGTTCACAGGAATCCCACAACAATGGCACTGCCCTTTGTATTTCCATAATGCCTGATTTTATTTCTGTTTTCCAGAAAGAAAGTTTATGACCTATCTTATAAAATGAATATGAAAATATGAGTTAACACAGAGCAGAGTGTCTGCAAGACAAGTTTGAAAAGAGCAAGTTGCTACAGCAGAAAACAGGGCTAAAAAACAATTGTATAGACTTCCTGACTGTGAAGTCAGTCCTTTACACTTGCATTGCATCCTTGGGAACCATTCCTGGAGGAAGTGTGGCAATAACATAACACAGACCACATATTTTGTTTGTAGGGCAGGCAACTTGTACATTTTTCCAACTCTGCTAAAGTGAAATTAAGGAGCTATCATTTTTTAACCTTGTAATTATTACAGACACAAACTGCAGCAGTAGGAACTGTGCTTCTATGCCTCTCATCCCTTTCTCCTGCAGCCTTCAACATGTATCCCACAAAGACTCTACGGTAGGGCTCAGTGAAAACAAAGCAAGAACCAGCCTGTGCCTTTCATCTGCAGCTGTTGTATTTATTTTTTTGCCCCAGTAAAGCAGAGTGCAGTAGGTAAAGAGGTGATGCATGGGGCAGCAGCTGTATTTCAAGAGCTAGAAGGGTGATATATCAAATGGGAGAATAACACTGAGGAGTTGATGATGGAGTGTAAGTATTTATCTCCCCAAGACAAAAGTAATAACTAAGGAGTATTACCAACTCAAGGCAGAAAATGTTAAGAGCACTTCACACCGAGACTTCAGCACCACAAAATCAAAGTTCTACTCTAAAGAACTTGAGTACCCTCTGTGCCTGGTGAAATATAGTCAAAGATACCTCTGAATTCTTAGTTAATTATCATTAGATCTAATTGTGCTTTCTGCTGTGCTGCAGGATTGCACTTTATCTACTGCCATTGCAATTTCATGTACAAGGTAATAAAATATCCACACAGCAAGAGATTGTGGAAATATTTTATTCCTGGGCATGTACTAAAATAAAATTTAAATTCAGTAGGACTTCGGGATCATGAGGAATACAGTGGCCAGGTGTGTCATTGTGTTTAGCATGTGTCACTGGCCACAGGCATTCATTTCATGTAGGTGAATGCGCAGCCATTGTCCCTTCTTATCTGTATCATTGAGAACATACCTCATGTAAGAAGCTGCCTGCTCCTTCTCCAATAAACGATAAGGAAATGCTTTCTTATCCCACAAGAATTAGTGCAGCATTTTGGAAAACTTTGTATAGGCAGTATAGACAAGGTGAGAAATATTTTGGGAGATACTGGCAGGATTTAAGAAAGCAATTACTAAACAAAGTAGAAGAAGTGACTGTAGAAGCGCTCCAGAACATGTAATCACAACACCAGTCCTCCAGCATTTTAAAGACCCCTAATGGTACCACTTGCATAAAGCCTATTGGAAGAGAATGAAAATGCATACATACTCATTGTTACATTTGGTTTTGAGGAACATATCATTCTCCATCAGCCTTGGTAGGGTAATCAACACATTTCCACTGCAACTAAAGCAACTCTTGCCAGCAACAGACCTTTCCTACTCACACAAATAGTCTATCTTGGCTACAGCAGATAACGCAGGAAGCTAACCAGGCTTTAGCGCTCACAGTAGCATATTTACCTTGGCCTGCAGTGGTACAGACTATGAACAAAACAGCCATTTCCAAGCCAACAGAAGTGCAGCAATACTTCATGGCCACCTTGGCTTATCTCAAACAGTAGTTCCAAATAACTGGCTTCAGCTTAATGAAGAAGACTTCAGGGGGTTTACAGGGGAGGATTTTTTTTGTGATAGCACACAAATTATCTCATTTATGATCAACACCTTGAACTGCAAAGGAAAGTTTTGAAAGAGAGAAATATGGGGATGAAATACATAAACAATGATATAGAAACATTCTGGGCTTTTATATTTGCTAGATTGTAAGAATGTATCACCTGAACTCTAATGAAGTTTCTTTCTGATTCATTATCATTGATCTTTAGAAGCAGTAAAATTGCTTCTGATAAGTTCTTTGCAATACCAGGCAAAACACCATTAGGAACAACAATGATCACAAAGAGGAAAACGTTAACTTACCCCACTGGTGATAGGCTCACTAACTACAGACCACTCCCCCTCAGGAAGCAGCCTTCATCCAGAAGGCATTCTATCTCTAGAGGCTAGCACTTAAATGAGCCCAGGGTCTACCCCTTCCAGTCAGGTGGAAAGCACAGGTGAATTGCTTGCACCTGTGCTTCCTGGGCCAGCCACTCCCTTCACCACATGCTCAATCATCAGTTCAGGCCATGACATAACTGTTCCCTTATAATTATTGAGAAGTCCACCCTATAAAGAAGTAGGCTATTCATAAACCACATTTCAGAAAGCAAATATAATATAGACAGGCTTAATAGGAAGAGTCTGTAGTCAGAGGCCTGAGTACTTATGAGAAATTCTCGGCTTCCCTTCTTCAGAATGTTCAAACTCCGAGAATATGTCTATAAGAAAGTATATGGAAAAATTTAAACGTGCAGTGAATCAATACAAAGTTAGCAAGAGATGGATGTGAAGTAACTAAGAGATAAGTGAATTGAACTGGCACAAAAGTTAGCGAAGTTTTTCTGCTTGAGGTTTACCAAATGAAATTTGAACTAAACATGGAGTCTCCTGTGAGCTGCTTAAACTCAGTGAATCCCATTTATCTCAGGGAGTAAAATGTTCAGTTGCTTCTAAAGGAAGATTAGTTGTCAGGAAAATTAGTTATAAACTGCAATGATTTTAAAAGGGTCCAGGAAAATATGCCACTTTGACATTTAATTCAATTTTAAGTAGTAAAATCTTTAATACAATCACAATAAATCTCGAAACAAAAGAGAAATTTGAACAAAAAAATCAAAATTAGTGAATTTTTAAATGAATCATTTTTTCTTTCTGTTTTTAATGCTTTTTGTTTCATTCCTGAGGGAAGAGGTTAAAAAAAAAAAGACAAAATCACAGAGATTTACAATGTCAATTAATCTACATTTTAAGTGTAAACTTCAATTATTTTAGAAACTGCAGCATTTATAGAAGCTACTAATGCACACAGGGTTATCACCACAGTTCAGAGCAAAAAGAGGTTCATCATTCTTGGTATCTTAAACCTGCCACAGAGTAGAACCAGAGTCCTATCCATTAAATACCTATCCGCCTCCCCTGGTAACAGGTTGGAGTGTGGATAGCAATCAGACATTGCTCTTTTCTTCATCCTTTGCAGAAAGCACAATGCACTAAGGAGAAAACAATTACACTCCTCTGAGTCTAAGGGCAAAAGCTGTCTGGTTTACTGAACATGGGATCTTCCTTTTGAGCTTTAAGAGTAGTAAAGCTGCAAAGCACAATCTGGTCTTCTTCATGGAAACAATGTAAATACAGAAGAAACAAGTAGTGTTACACTCAGGACTTCTGCATTTCTTTTTTTCTTAATTCTATCAGAAGGTCTTAGGAAACCATATTCTTATGTTAATGTAACATTACGGTTGATAAATCAAGTTCTCAAATGTCATGAAATGCAGAAGTCAGACTGAAGACTCAACCTTTCCTCTGGTTCTTTGCCTCTTTCTTAAAATATGGCCTGTCTTTATAGTCTTATAAATTATGTGTCAGACTACACAGAAGTCAGTATAACACAAAGTAGAATTCCCTACAAAGCCTTATAAAAAGTAAATGCATGACAGAAAATGCTGTGCAGCTGGGCTATGTAAGGGAAGGATTACAAAACTCCTGTATCTTCTTCCTTGTGTTTCAGTTTGGCAAGATCACCTCTCTATATTGATCATCTTTCTGCCATCATTCATGCAAGGAGATTTTGGATATTGAGTGATATTGAGAAGGTGCTGCCCCTCCCAGAAATACTGATATTCATGTGCAATGTAGTCATGTGTGATTATGAGTATTCGCTTTTTCTGCTAAGATTCCTGGCTACTGAAGATAAGCCTTCCTGGCCTAAAAGGAAAGGAGAGGAAAACCTTGGAGGTGACATTGTCTTCTTCCTCAAGGAAGGACAGCCTAGACTGAACAGCTTTCATGGCAGTAGCAGGGCACAACTGCAAGATTTTCCCTGCATAGATTTATCTAGGATTCCTCTTACAGCCACAATAAACATCAATTGATCAATGGCAGCCATTCTCAAGTGTGAGCAAAGAAGACAATAGTCGTACTGAGGAAATATTATATGATTGATAGCAGAGGACATAATGGGACATGTTTCCTCCTTCCTCATTGATCTGCTGACACAAGATGTCATCTGGGGACAGCATGGTCCGCCATCCCTAGCTTCTCTCTTCCCAGCTGGGTAAGAAGCTCCACACCAGTGTCTTCACTCTGAGCCAAGAGGTCCTATTCGTGCCCTGGTTTCCAGGTCAGTACACTAACACTGGATGGCAAGTGATTGCATTGCATATATATATATGCATACATATATATATATATAGTTATTATTGCATATTTATTTCCATTTTCCTCTCTTGTCTTAGTAAATAGTTTTATCTGTATTTTTACCCACAAGTTCTCTCCCTCATCCAACTTAGGGGAAGAGTGAGTGAATGATTGTGCAGTGTTTAGCTGCCTGCCAAGTAAAACCAAAACAGATGGCTTTCAGTCCACTTCTGGACACACAGAGATATTTTACAATTGCACAGCTTTCACAGTTCTCAATAAATTATTTACATTTTGCCAAAGATGTGATGCACATTGCTTTATATCAAATATCTGCTACACATTTTGTCCATAAGGTTGTGTACTTGCCCTAGGGATTTAATCAAGATGAAAACTTTTCTGAAGTGACATTTTTTTTTTGTATTTTACATCTGTGTGGGAGAAAGAAATATCTGGGTGTCAGAGTGAGTCCACAAAACCTGTTCCAACACAACAACAGGATTCCCCTGGACCAACCAGGTTGAAAGTGGTTGAAGAACTAGTATATTCTCCTCCATCACTGTCATATACTAGTGAAAGGAATAAAAGCTTGTGTATTGAGGAAGGAAAGGATGCTTCTCCATGAAAAAGAGGTGTCACAAATTACTTTCTGCTTCTACTGTGTGCAGTGAGGACAAGTTTATTTCTGAGCCTCATTGTTTTGGGTACTTCCATCACTGTCTTCATTTTGAGTATTACCTATGGCATGACTTAACCTGATATGAACAATTTCCTGGCAAGTCATTTCTTTTTACATAAGCCTATTGGTATATCATAATGTTATGTTTAAATTCCCTTCCATTAAATGCAATTCCTTACATCTTAAATTATTTTAGACAGTTTTCCTTAACATTAAGTAGAATTAACATTTACATTGTGATATATTGCAAGTGACAGTAGTTGGAGCAAATTTTCCCCCCAAGAATTACATTTCCTACCTGCCAACGAGCCTCACTGTTTTGGGGAAATATTATACAATGTTGTTTCCAATCAAAATAAATGTGTTCAGTTTTCCTATAGGCAGAGGCATTAAATAACAATTACACAGCTCAGACTTGTTCCCACTCAAAATTGGTGGCAAAACTCCCACTGACTTCATGGGAGCAAGATTTAGATCATGGTTGATTTACTTAAACTTTCATAGAAATTATGGGTTAACCTCTAAATGTTGGGAAAGTTTGGCCACATAAGCTTCCAAAGACCTAGATATTTAAAACAAATCTGTTGCTGCTACTTTTGCTGCTACTTTTATGTCATTCCATGCACTTCCAATCTCCCCTTCATACATTTTTATTAATCACACAGAAACCTTTGTGAATATGGTGAAAACAATTAGAATAATTATTGTATATTTTAGGGACATGTGGAGGAACCCAACATTGATGTAGTACGTTCCTCTTGACTCACAGTGAGAGAGTGAGAAATTTCTCTATATGATTCTTACAAACTCTTTCAGGAAAGAGATTTCTCTCAAGAGACTTCCTCCAGGTAAATCCTCCAAGGTTTCCAGAGCAGCTTGAGGAGGACAGCGTTATTCAAAATGAGCTAAAATTTTCTGGAGACACTAGCCTTTAAGACTGCATAAACCACCTTATTTCTGCAGAAATGCCCAGAGACAACATACACCATGAGTCCCTTTCTGTCTTTGCCTACTTCAAGGGAAGGGATGGTTATTTGTTGAAGACTCAAACAAATGGTAAATATCAATATTTCTTGCCTGACTCAGCTGCTCTACTTAGTACATTGATCTGCCCTCACCTTCTGATTCCTATTCCTGTGCACCAGGGGAGGACAAATAAGCAAGTTCAAGGCATTTATTTATGTCAGCTCACCTCAACAAGTCCTAGGGGAACAACAAGAATTGTTATTTCTTCTTTTTTCCATCGCAGAGGTGCAAAATGCAAGTAACAGTCTAGCCTGCTACACTGCTCAATGTTTATGAATAAAATATGTGAATATATAATTGGAAATGTTATTGGAAAGGACACAGGAAAAAGGGAATGTAAGTTTTCTGCAGTCCTGCATGTCCCAGTGCCTCCACCCATACTACCAGCTAAGGAAGAATCTGCGACCTCTCTCCTTCATCGCAGCTGTGTCCTGTCCCAGTTGGTAACAGAGTTATAGAAGATTTAGAATCCCTTATGCCACAGTGCAGGTCACATACAAGAAAACTATTAGGAAAAGTAAATGAAAAAAAGGTGAGACTAATGTTACTTTCATGGTTTTGGAATATGAATTATTTGCTACAACTGAGCAAACTGTAAAATGTTTTTTTAAAATGTTCGTTCTTATCCAAACTCATTAAAAAAAAAAAGCCACTAATAATTGCCCTGTAATGCAGAATAGATGCCTGAGGCAATAAAAAAAAGAGGAAATAATATTTTTCTCACCAAAACTTGAAGGCTCAGTGGATTTCAGTTGTTTTTCAGTATTTAGAGAAGATGGGTAAAAGGGCTACTTTTTCATTTTCAGGAGCAGCTTTTTCTCACAACATTAAGAATTCTTCACAGTTCTTGTCCTTTAAAAAAAGCAATGGCTCTGTGATTAAATAATGTTACACTTCTGGTCACAGAAATTCACCACAGAAATTCTATTCAGTTATTAAGAGCAAAATTAGAGACAAAAATTATCCCCTCTACCAACTTTTATTCCACAGTTTTATTCCATAGTTTTATTCCATAATATTTGGAACCAAGAAGCAAGGAAGGAGCATAAAACACATGTGAAAAGATAACAAAGCCTGGTGCATTATAATTACACATAGTTTACACAATTGAACACATATATTGGATTAAAAGCTTGTACTTGACAGAAAATATATGTATGATTATAATGAGTGGAGGTCATGCTTTATCAGGAAAATTGTCAGAGAAAATGCAGTGCTCTCAACTCCTGAAGTGTTATTTTAATTCTATAAAAAAAAAAGCTGACTGCTTTTGTTTTAAAAGTCAAGATTTTCTCCAGAAAAAAAAAATAGATAAGAAACAAAATAAAATAATAGTTTTAGTTTTCTTTAATTTTGTAGTCAAAAGCTGTCTTCCTTTTATTCACTGATCCATAATGTACTAATATTAGTGCAAAATATATCAGGACACATACAAAAGGATTTGGCTGTACAGCCATAGGATCATTCAGACTATGCAGATCAGTTCCTTGTGATACCTATGTGACTATAACTTCTTTTAAGCATCACTTTGAATTTAACTTTGTGATCTTCTAAATTTTAAGTGCCAAGAGAGAAACTTGGCAGTTTTTAAAACTGCCAGCTACTGTTACAGGTTAAAAGCTGGTCATAAAGTACTAATTAGACAACTAATGGGGCAAAGAATTTACCAGGCTGATACAGCAGAAGCTTCAAAATACGTTCTTTCCTTCTATTTAGGATGCAGGAATCCATTTAGAAAGGAGAGATGAGGAACACAGATTTTCCAGACTTCTCAATTATTGAAGCATATTGAATGTCAGTGGAGCTATATATATTTAAATTGCTGAGTCTTAACACTAGTTCTGCTTTCTTTTACCATTAAAACATTTCTAGGTTAACTGAGTGGAAAAGGTCTCTTTCCTCTTCCCAAATCAGAAAAAGATCTCCAGAAGAACTTTTCTCTTAGTCTTAGCATATAGTACCTATGCAATTCAGATTTTAACATCTACTAGATTTGGTTGATGTTTCTAAAGATAACAAGAAGTTATTGTGTTTATTATCAATTTTCATTATCTTCTACACTGAATGTCAAAAGAAAATTAGAAATCAACCCTTCTACATTTTCACTGGGATGTGATATTTGACGTCTGACACCTGGGAGACCTGTCTTTATTGGACATCCCAAGATGTATTTTATCCAATTATTTCTATAAAATCTGAGCAATTTATGTACCACATTCTATCATTAAGAATGTAGGATTGATCCTAGCTTTTCTACTTTCAGGAAATTCTCCCTTTATATTTACATAGAAATTGCAGTAAGATATTTCCCTGGGAGGCTATAGATTTTGGGGGCCACAGTAATCTTTGTGAAGCTGGTCCACAAAGTATATTAGACAGGACTATTTCACTGTTTCTGCTTGTGAAATGCGTTCAAGCCCTTACCTCCAGTATTCATTAATTCTGACAAAATGATCAGAATGAGGTTTGACCAAACAGGGACAATACCAAAGCCTGCATCAATCAGCTAAGCTCTACTGAAGTCAATGAGCCAGTTTATCCTGCTTGAAATACTGGCACTTCAGTAAATAAAAGGCTTCATCTGCAAATTTGGTACAATAAAGTCAAATAAAATGGTGAAATTTCCATTTCCAGGCTGGATATCTCTAGGGAGGATGGTCATGGATGGGAGCAGCCCAGGTCTCAGTGCCAGCAGGGGAAGGAGGAATGCCCTGTGTACTGTGGCTGGGCATTTTCTCATGAAAGGCCCTGGGAAGTATTAATCTGGAGTGTGGTGTCTCTTCCTTTTGTCTGCTAGAGCCAGGCTATTTTGTATGTAAAAATTCCTGTAGCTCCATGCCAGGTATCTGTTAAGCCAACAACCAAATACAAGCATTCATGTGTTTATTATCATAGAATCATAGAATTGTTTGAGTTAGAAGGGACCTTTGAAGGCCATCTGGTCCAACCCCGCAGCAATGAGCAGGGACAACTACAGCTACATCACGTTGCTCAGAGCACCATCCAGCCTGACCTTGAGTGTCTCTGTGGTGGATGAGGCATCCACTGCATCTCTGGGCAACCTGTGCCAGTGCTTCACCACCCTTATTGTAAAAGAATTCTTCCTTATGTCCAATCTATATGTCCCCTATCATGTGATGTAGTGCATGTATGGATTACACTGAGGAAATGAGGACCACACTCTTTACATCCTCTTTTTATAGGTATATTTTGGGATTTCTTGTATTTCACATTTCTATTTCACATTTCTAACATAACTCTTAAAAGCATGAAAGAACATCTGTTTTTGTTATCCAGATTCTAGAAGACAGCATCATGTACAGATCTTCTTGTATCTGTTAATAATGATTTTTGTTCAGGTTTTGAGTATTTGTTTTCAGTATTTTGTCTCTGTCATATTTTAACGTTTTCTTCTTTTCATTCCTTCAGAGTGGATTAAAAGAGAGACTGATAACAGCACTGCACATTGTCTTGCTTACAAGGGCAGTGAAGGAACAAATCAGTTTGATTCTCCATTACTCTATGTTCTCATTTACATCAGACTTAAGTTAAAACCAGATGTGTGTTCAACACTGGGTCAATGTAAAGGACTGCACAGGTCCAGAGCAATACAAAGTCTACCTTAAAAACAAGGATACTCAGATCAGCCATGAGCACTGTTACAGAGGAGACCAGTTTGTTCACCGAAGTTAGAGGAAACGATTGTAAATCTCACCTTGAATTAACGAACCAACAAACAGCAGATTTAAAAAGTGAAAATTACAGAGGAATAGATGACAATACATGAGTCCAATTGTGCATACAACTGAACAGAAAAAAAAATGCATGTAAATGGCCTCGGTATTTCAGGCTTCAGGATAATACAAGTTAAAGCTCAGATAATCTAACTCTCTAGGATAAGAGCTAAAGGTTTTTTTTACTTTATTTTTCAGTAAAGACACCCTTGTAGATCTTGTCACATCAACCTAGTCTCATTGAATTGATTACAGCATGGCATACACAACTGGATCACTGGAGATACAAGAAATGAAAGCACGCTGGAAAGATGTCATTAACAATATAATTCATTAAATCAGGCATGTCCAACCCACGGCCCATAGGCTGCATGCGGCCCGGTCCAGCTGGCAATGCGGCCTGGCCTCTGCCCTGCGCCATCTTCCCCCCGCTGCTGCTGTGGCTCTGCCCCACCAAGCAGCCTGGCCCAGCCGTGGGAGCACGTCCATTAATCAGCAACAGCCAAACATCAGTGTGCTATTAACGCTGTCTGAGCTGCAACCAGCACACGGGGAGGGCACAGTGCAGTGCCAGCTCAAGTTATAGCAAATAATTGTATGCATTTTCATTCAGTGGCTAAATGCAGCCCTGTGAACAGCAAAAAATATGAAGCCTTGCTTTTTGCTTTGATAAAGGAATTTTAGAACAGGTTTCGATCATCATTTTTTTGGTATATTTGCAACTCCATTTTCAGTCAACATAAATACATTACGTGGGAATTTTCAAAAGGAATAGGAATGTACAGAGTTGTGATCAGACATTCAACTGAAAAATCTGACCATGTCTCTTTACTTTTATAAGCCTTATTGTACCAGAGAAAACATTCCCTGCTTCACAATCATGCCTTATTCATGTCATCGCTTTTTGTCAGTACGTACATTTGTGAACAAATATTTGCAAGGATGAAGAACAGGAGGAGTAACATTTCATCAAAAATCTCTGATGAACACATTGAGAACTCAGTAACAATTTCAGTCACTACCATCGAGCCAGCCTAATGCACTCATATCGGAAAAACAGGGTCACATATCCCACTAGTTCTGTGTTTTTGTTGCTCTCTTTTTTTAAGTTCATAAAAATATTAAAGATTAAAATAAGTTTTTTACTTAAATACATGAACAATATTATATATTTTATTAGGGCTGCTCCAAAAGTAATGCCTGCTGTTTTACTATGTTGGCCTATGGTGTCAGAGGCCGATGGTGGTGGTTTCTGTGGCTCAGGGTCCAGTGTGGGGCAGACATGGCCACAGCAATAACAGGCAGCAGGCAGGTGGCTTCTTCCTCTTTCCCCATTTTGTCCCCTTATACCTTGATAATTTTCTGCTTTACCTCTCAGCCCTAATACTGACCAGTGAACTCGTCCTTGTACACGACAGTCTTCATTTTTCCTCTTTATTTCCCATCTCTTTTATATAAATGATTTTATCTTTTTGGGAAGATCTCTACTCTCAACAACCATCTAGAAATTCACTAAATAAAATTTCATTTTCTTTACTGAATGCTTTCTCTCTCTTTCTCATTTGACTTATTTTACTGCTCCTCACTTTTACCACTTTTACCTTCTTTCCATTCACATACTCTGCATGTCTAGTGTTTCAGTTCATTTTCTTATGCTTTGATCTCATACTCTTATTCCCACAACAAATGTATTTTCCAATAACTGTTACTCTAGGCTCCTGACTCTTCTATCTTTTTCTTCAATATCCAAAGTTTCAGCACTTTCTCTTTTCAACGCTCTCTGCTTTTCATTCAGCATGACTGTTCCCATAGCATTCCCCAGCCATGTCTCTTCTCCACTCCATACTACTTTGTTTTTGCATTTGTACTGAGGAACAATGGGGATAAAGTCAAAGTTGCCCTCCACCTTACTCTTCAAATCCTTCTTGACATTTGACCCATTTTGACCCAAATACGCAGTCTCATACCAAATTTAACAATACTTTTTTTCATAAACTTTACCCATTTTCACTTTTACTCTCCCATTCCTTTCTTCAGGGGATTTTATCTTCATGTCAGTTACCGAAGATGAAAGTTCTAATAGAACTTTTGAATATCTTTAGTTTCATATTACCTCTTAAAATATTTTAGTCAACTAGTTATAATGTGAAAAATCTTTTTCGTTGGTATTTAAATAAAAATACAATTCAAATAAAAGCATTTTGTGAATTAGCTTCCAAAAAGTGAAGATGAAATGGTATTTTGATATATCCTTTCATTCTATTACAAAAAAGGGAGCTTCAGACATTCAGGTTCACAGGACTATGAACTGACAATTGACACTGAGGAGAATAAGGAGTTTTGTTCTACTCTGGGCTTTTTTAAACTAAAGCTCCAGATATTCTCCTGGAATCATCGGACTTGAGATTGAATTAAAAGTTAATATCTCTTTTACTCATACGTAAGCCTCAGAGGAAGTCCCAGCCTCTTCCCACTCATCCCTATTTCATTTGATTTAATGTGTTCTTAGAGGAACCTAGTTCAGTCCTGGCACAAAATATGGTCATTCCTTGCTCCACAACCAGCAAAGCTGGGACCTAGGACGCATGGGCTGGGACCCACCTCTTCTCCACGGTCCACACAGATCTGGTGGTGACTCCTCCTGGCTCTTCTCTCTCCAGCCCAAGAAGCGATTAATCATTTTAAACACAGTGAACTAATCCAAAGTTCATCTGTGACTATCCAGTAGTGTAGCTTTTTGAAAAATCAAGGTAAATACATTGATTCAATTTCCTGTATTAACAACAACAACAGAACTCTCATAGGAATAATCTGAATGGCCATATAGCCTGCCTCTCACTGCAGTCCTTGCTGAGGCAGAAAAGAGAAAAGCACACAACTTGAACTTCACTTAACCCTATCAGTCTACCTCTTCCTTCTTCCTTTGTGCTAGCATAAATCCCATGGGCCAGCCAGGAGCAGGGCAGCATAACACAGCCCCAGCACGGAACAGTTTGGGAGTATCAGTCAGATTGGACTCATGCACCAAACCTTGTGGGCATCTATAGGGCTGCACAGGATCAGAAAAAGATCAGAGATAGTGCTTAGGAAACTGAGTTGGCTTGCCTGTATAGGCATTCATTTCTGAGTGTTAATTCCCCAAAATGGCCTGTTTTCCAGGATATTAAAGGGTCCTTGACAAAAGGTAACTTAAGTAACTTGAACTGTGGGATGATATCCACAGTGAGACTCTCAAAGTAAAACATCTCTGGCATGGTCATCAACACTTTTAACTGAGTCTTTGAACAATTAACTTTTTCCAGGGTTCCCATAAGACAAACCATTTGATTTCCATTTAATGAGTACCCGCACTAATCCACTAATGCTGATGACTGTTCTTTTCCAAGCAGTTGTGAACACCCACCTCAAATCTGAGGATGTTGCTGGCTTCAGAAAGCATTGTTTCTGAGGGAATGAGGTTTATTTTTCTCCTCTGATTCACCTTGCTCAAAAACAAATAAGTGCTGAAAGTGTTTTAGTGGAAAATTAACACTGAAACTGAACTTTTCCAGCTGGTAGAAGTCTAGATTTCTAACCAGGAGAGATAAAACTTCTTTTCAAGATAATGACACACACTGTGAATTTTTTTTGATGCAGATTCCCTGAGGTAATTCCACCTAAGAATAATGCACATATTGTAAAAGAGGGCAGACATTTTTTTTCTGTATTTACCAAGTAATTGAACGTTTTCTGAGTATTTAGAAAAGTTGAGTAACTATGTGGTTGGATTTTGCTATTAATTGAGTTTGGGATTAAGTGTTCTCTCATATATAGTATTTCTTAGATCTCAGGATTTTGTATAGTTTGTATTGATTTACTGTACATTTAGTCAAAATTTATCATGCCACATTTTTGCTATCTGATAGTTTCACCAAGGTGTAGACTCATTGCAAACCTGTTTCCTTGGAATATAGACCTCTCTCCACTGCCAATAATGATGTTATAAAATAGCAGCGATTAGTCTCTGTCACTGTAAAATGCTTAACCCATTTTTGCCAATTTAGCTTTGGTTTCCATGGAAACAGAAGACTTACATAAGAATACAACACTTTTTTTGTGTGTGTGTGTGGTGAGTTGAGCCACCTTCCAATTTCATTCATAACCCCCCCACACCTTCCTCCAAATCTTATTCCTTAAACCTAGAGATTTTAGGATTCAGGAAGGTTCAGTATAGTGGGATTTTAATCTGTACTCAGTCTGGTTTTAAAGAAAATTTGTGGCCAGTGAAATTTGACAGGATGACAGGCTTGGATATTGGAGTCCAGGGTTAATTCACAAAGTGGTCCGAGGTCAGTTTTCTCAGAGATAAAATGAAGCCTTAGTGGAGCCTGTTGTTACTGTAATTTAGCAGAAATAGGGCAGATGCCAGTCTATTACCTGGATTGTCATTTTTATAATATAAAGCTATTTATGTAGAGATGACTGGTTACATACAGAATCAAATTAGATTTGTGTTTCTGTGCCTTTAGAATGAAGATTTAGGGCCTGAGAGAACTGAGATACTTTTTAAATCTATATGGAATAAACAAATAATGTGGCACCCTTAAGCATTAAGGGCTGTTGAATGGGTGTCTGGTCAACTAGATCACTCTCACATTAGTTAAGGCCCAGAAGCTATCCAATAAAATTTTAGAAAGGAAATAAATCAGAGCGGTTGCTGTCTGCATAGATGAGTGTTTTTAAAGGTGAACAAAGGTGAACTAATCACAAAGCATTATTTGACTTAGAGAATACTTAAGAAAAAAAGAGAATTATATTCCAAGAATTGAGAAATTGATTTTCTTTTCCATGCAAAAATTATTCATGAAAAGAATTTGATTTTTTTTTTAATATTTAAAATCAATGAGCACTGTGTTTAGGAGTAAATTAGTTACCCAAACTGCTGCACAACATTTTCCATTCAAAGACATTGTGTCTGATCATATATGTAGGTTGCTCTGAAAGTAATGCCTCCTACTTTTTTTTCCCATGGAAACTACATCAAAGAACACAATAACACTTTTTGACAAAGCAAGTTCTCAGCTTTGAAGCACTATTTTTCAACATAATTAACACCATTAGCTATGTATTTTTGCCAGAGATGAACAGCAGTTTGCATGTTGTGCTCATCAAAATCTGCACCAGTAGAGGTGACTCACTAATGCTGTCACCATTGCTGAAATGCACCACCTCACTGTGCTCACATCCACTGTTTGGTCTCCAGAAATGTTCAGCAAGCATCGATCGCTGTCAGTGGGTGCCATTTTTTCTGCATGGAGGAGTTCAGTGACACTCCTTTGCTTCATATGCACTTCCATGTCAGATGCCATTGTGTCAGACTGCCCCTCTGCTGCCATCTGTCACACGGCAACAAAATGTAAAGGAATATTGGTGGGAAGGTTCAACCTCTACTGACATACCACACAATCTACCTCTGACATCATGGGCCAACATAATAAAACAGGAAACATTACTTTTGGAGCAGTCCTCATAAATCACTTATTCTGCCCTGTTATCTAGACAATGAAGCAGGTCTCTCTAAAACAGAAGACACTGATTTTTTACTTTTTTTCCCCATGAGGCTTTGATTCTTATCTAGTCTGGCAATACGTAAGAGAACTAATAGAACATCAACAGAGCTAGACAGGCAAGTTCAGAAATACTTTTTTACAATAGTTCATGCGTTTTTTTGTTGTTGTTTGTTTGTTTGTTTTGCTTCTCTGTATTTTAAAAGAGCATTGTGGCCTCCTGAAACCAACAGCATGGGAAAATTGTATCCTTATCTCTCTTACTCTCTGTGTTACGTACTATATGGGAATCACTGCTGTGGACTAGGGTTGTCTGTGATAGGTGTATACAGTACACATGCACAGCTGTTTCTGTGTTAAGAAGCTGATGACTATGATTTTAGTGAATATAACCTCAGTGCTCAGTCGCTGTACGTCATCTTTTGTTGCATGTTTTTCAGCTTGCTGGTTTCCATTCCTGACAGGGAAAAAATACAGCAACATGCTCAATGTTGTCATTTTTGCCTTTCTTTTCTTTGTTTTTTTTTTTTCTTTTCACATCCCCAAGCAATATTTTATTTTCATATCCATGTACATTCCTCTGTAAGCAAGAAGTCATAACACTCACATTCTTTTCAGTGTTCCTAAAAAAATAAAGCATATTCAAAGATCTGCTTGGGTTCCCCAAACTCATGGGGAGCAGTTGCTGTGGGCACAGCAGCACCAGCAGCCCAGTACTGCATAACATCTCTACAAGCCGTACAGTTCATTCTTGCCACTCCAGTTCCTCCTGCTACTCCCTTTTGGGCTCCTTCAGCTACCCACCAATTTATGCATTTCAGCATGAGCTGTGGTAGGCATCTTTGTCACCAGATCAGAAGTATCATTTCCATCTGCCTTAGA
The DNA here is from genome assembly GCF_002078875.1 of Numida meleagris. Taxonomy (NCBI): domain Eukaryota; kingdom Metazoa; phylum Chordata; class Aves; order Galliformes; family Numididae; genus Numida; species Numida meleagris. The sequence goes on along the minus strand of NC_034411.1, from coordinate 32,723,704 downwards.
GCAGCCAGGCCCCTTTTAACCCCACCTAAGATGCCCCAGATCCTAGGATGACCAACAGTACAGAGATGAGCACCATTTCACAGGCATCTCAGGAGCTCCTTAGTAGCTGCTATAATGTTTAAGTAGCTGTTGGCATGTATTTACTTCATTGACAGCATTTCTTCACTAGCATTGTTGCTCTCCCTGATAAGGGGGATGCTGCTTCTCACACCCTTGTCCCTAACTGATTCAGCCAAATTGCAGCCAGACATCAAATGTGAAGTACCTGGATTTTTCTAATAAACAAAATAAAATCAATTCCCCCGATTTATGGATGTGGATAACTAGTCAGCAAGATAATAGAGGCCAAATCTGATTTTTTCCTACAATGATACCTGTCACAAGCATGGACTTTCTACTGGGACCACCAATTAAGTCCACAGAGACAAAAAAACTACAAAGATAAGATTTTTGCAGCTATCATCACGGGACCCATTTCAGCTAATAAGGTAGTAGTGAAACTTTCCATGTCTCTTTCCCAATCCTCTTAGCTGTCTAGTCCCACAAACTTGATTTGAGGCAGAGTAAAACCTCATGAAATATATTTATTTTCTTCCACAATAGCTGAGCATAACAGCTGGTTTGGCTGAAATGAGCCTGGAGTTTCACACTGACATTTTCATAAAGGGAATCTTCCCAAGTCCATTTCTTTTTTTCCACAATTCTTGTTTTACAAGAAGAAGGATGCCTTTAAAAAGTAATAGCATGGGATCTTTACAATAGGTGTTGTGCAGTGCTATCACAAAGTATAATTTTGGGAACAGATTCTTATGGTCCTTCCTCCAAGTAATACAAAAGAAATTCACAGTAATATAGATTTGTAGATGATCTTGAAAGATTACTTCATCCATTTTTGCACCAAAGCTTCTGTGGGACTGCACGAAGCTACTAAGTGAAAGAGAGTAAAAACAACACAATGATATTCAGAATAATAAAAAAAAAAGATACAGGGAAAAATATCAGACTGAAATGTATTTTAAAGAGTTTCAGTGAAAGTTTTTATCTTGAAGTAGCAAAAACTTGATATATTAAAATCTGTACTTTTTGGAGGATGTTATATGGGGTTTTTTTTGGCTAAATTTCAATGCCAGTGACAATTAAGAAACAGAGGATACTTAGTAAGTTAAATAATATAAAAAAGTAAATTAAAAAGGAAAACTGCAGTGACTGATTGAAATGTAATGTTTGATACATTCCCTTTATTTGAATATTGTGAGATGCATTCTTTTAATTTGCCTGCTACTATCTAGATTCAAAACAGAGAAGAGTAGAATAACGTAAAATTAAAATGAAAGATAAAGTTTAGATTTTAATGCCACCAGAATTTTTAGATTGTAATAAACTCATTATTTAAAAATGTCTCATCTTATTTTCTGTAGATTCTTATGTTTTTTAAGCCTAGACATTTTACCTGATAAGAATACAGTACTCTAATTTCTTTTCTACAATATTCATGTTTAAAGTATACATAGGAAGAATAGGGATAAATCTCTGATGGCACAAAACTTGCCCTACAAGAGTTTTAACAGAGGGTTTTCAGTGCTGAGTGTTATGAGAACAGACTGTTGAAAGATCATGCCAAGTTACAAACAATCCTTCCCAGAGGATATCAATTTTCCATCACAATTCCCTTCTGATTTTGAGAAGTCAGTGCATGTTTTAAATTTTGGCTCTGTGAATGACTTTGTGTCTCTCTTCTGTCTTGTTGGCTCCATTTTTATCATTCCCCTAACCTTCCTGGGTAAACTTCATGAAAGATAATTTAGTCTGGCAGCTATCTGTTACTCCACACAATATATTTCTCCAGTACTGTGCCCTAGTCTCACTCATACACTACCTGAAAATTTTAACGATTAGGCTTGCCTCCATGACTTGAATTTAAAAAAGAGCTGATGGGCTTCCAAAAGCTAGGTCATCTCCCAATACAGACAGAGCAGCAACTCCAGCACTCTCCAAGAATGCTTAATATCTACTAGTAATCCTAATTAGCATGAGGAACCAGAAATAAAGACATCAGAATGGACAACTGGTGTAGTTTCCCAATCCCTACTTCTTCAAAAAGCAACTTACAGGGAAATATTTTAAATTGAGTTGTAATCCTCCCGTGTTCTAATGAATCATGCACTGCAAAGAACACATTTTGATGACTTCCATTCATGTATAAAGAAATCTCATCTTTGTTCTTGTTTCTGTTTAAAATAAAAGGCCAAACTACAATTATGAACAAGCTGTGTAGATATAGTGACAGCAAACAATTACCAGATGAGGAAAAAGTCAACTGAAGGGGATTTGCCCTCTCAGATTGTGGCATCAGGCAGCTTGGAGGAAGGAAGTGTCTGAAGCTTTGAAATATCACATGGAACCATTTATTGAATTAATTTCTATCTCAGCTAGGGCAATTCTGGTCTGAATTGTTCCGACTCCTAGTTCTCTCCACTGAATGTTATTATGTCTTCATTTCCTGGGCTGCATGTCATGTTATTTCATTTCTGTCTCCACATAGTGTTTAGACACCTATCACCAAATCATCAGCCTAGCCTAAGCTAGGATAGTCTGAGCATACTGAGCTCCTTAATCTCCTGCACCTTCGTGCTTCTTCCCAAACGCTTTCTCAGCCTTCCTGGAAGCGTAGACACCAGAGCTGTACAGGGTATTAAAGCAGATACCACTTAACTCCATTAGCTTCAGGCTCACACGGTGTTTCCCATTGTGCTGATCCTTCTGCATCCTGCATTCAGTTTCAGTCTTTCACAAGACCAAGCTGCCCACCTCATCTATATAGCTTTCATTCATTGTTCTTGCCATCTTATTTTCTAGCTAGCTGTTAGAGAGGTGGAAGTTTCTTATCACATTCACTTTACTGATGAGCTTTGCTGATCTGTCCTACAATGCATGGTATCCATGGATTTTCTCAGTGTTTATTTTATATAATACAAAGAATGACTTCAAAGCCATCAGCTGACATCCAACAACCTCCCAAGCACATGTTCCCCACTAGGAAATTTGGATTAGCAGAAATTGAAGTCTTTTGTAAATTCTTTTTTATTTTTCATTCTTAGAAAACATTTTTAAAAGTCAAAGTAAGACAAAAGAGTATTTTGAAGACCCTACTTTGTAACCTAAAATTGAAATGTTATTTTTCAGAAAAATGTTTGAAATGTTCGCAAATTAAAATTAACTCTGTCATTTCAGATGAAACAGATGTTTTTGTGGCCCCAAATGGCTCACTATTCTTTTAGGTCATGCTTCAAAATGTCTTAATTATAACTACACCCAACTTGTCCTTCTTCCTATGATGGAGCAGCAACAGCAGACCTACAGCATTCAAACTGTCCATCATCGCATGGAAAGTCTGGTGAAGGATATAAAACAGCTCGTAAATGAGAATTACTGTGTCATGCTCCAGATTGTTGCACTTTGTCCTGTTATTTTTTATGCATCCCAGGAAAAAAGCATAAAAAAACACATAAGACAAACTATTCCTCTTGGGAAAAACTCATAAACAATTATGATCTGAAAAAAATACAGAGGAAATTATTTGCAGCTTTTTAGAAGCCGCATTTTAAAATGTTCAATAGTGCTCTTGATGTTTTCTTCAGGCACTTTGCTTTTATTTTTGTAGCTTTCCAGGCCAAAATTTACTAATGGCCCACAATAAAATCAGAGATAACCCAGCAGAAAAAAAGAACACAATTAAAACTGAAGTGAATTTGCACTTCTTACTCATGCCAAAAGCATCCTCTAATTTCAGGTTAAATTACATGTATACAACTATTAATAGTTTCTGTCAGTGAACACTAAAGAGCTCAACAACACATCATCTACCCAAACAGTGCCACATATTTTTCCCTGATTATTTTAATTATCATGCTTTATTAAAACTGAGCAAGTAATTAAAATATACATCAAAGGTGAATCTTCATGTCCTTCATGCTCTATTTACAGTTTACTGGGAGCAAATGTCATGGCTACTTTTTTCTACTATCTCTCAAGGTCTTGCAATCACCCTCTGTCACCACTATTTTTCATCTTCTTTTATTTCCCTGCCTTTTTATTAAGTCATAGCTCTGCATCTGAACAAATCATCCAGAAAAGAGGGTCTGGGTTTCACCTTATGGTCTATTGATGCTTTTGTCTCTGTGAGCACCACTGGATTTGAATGCTTTGACTTGGTTCCTTTATGTACATAATATCAGAATTATGACATTTATTCACAAAACTACTGTAAGATACAAAAAAAGAACTCCATAAGAAAACTGGAATGGTTAATTAATCCCCATTGTGAAAGATGGCACAAAGAAGAAAAACATAAGATTCTAGCTACAAGTAGGAGCTTTTGTTTTTCTTACAGAATGATAGATTTTAAAAACAAATTTCAGTACGCAGTTAATATTTCTACTTCTTGCCTGGGGAATGCCCAACATCTGTTCATTGGCTTTCATTCCTGAAAAGGCAATGAACATGTAATACCAAGTGTGCACTTGAAACTCCCTGAACAGGAAACCCATTTAATCGAGTTTAAAAATGTATTAATTGGTTCCTGTAACTAGGCCATCCGTCACAAGAAGATGAAGAGCTATGTGAAAAAAAAAAGGCTTTCATTTGCGAACTGGAAAATACTTTTTGGTCTTTAAGTCCTTATTATTTCCAAAGGCAAGAATGCATTCCTCCAGTTGCCTGGCACTTCCACTCAGAAGTGCTATGGGGGCAAATGCTCTTGGCTACACATTACAGCACATTCATATTCTATATTGTTTTTGAATTAAAAATCCACTTTCTGGAAGGGTTGTAGGAAGATAATTCCCAGATAAATCAGTGACATTCAGCTGCCTAAATGCTAATTAAAAATATGGTCCATGAGACTATCCTCCCAAATACAGAGATGAAAGAAGAAAAACATTTTACTGCTTCTGGATCATATCTTAAACAGAAAAAAAAAAAAAAGGTCCCATGGTCACCTTGTCTCCTGCCTGTTGCATTTTAGGTTCTCACCATATTAAAGATGAATTTATTGCAAACTCCTTGGACTTGCTTATTCCAGATCTGGAGATGTCAGTAGGATGTAGGATTTACTGCTTGTCTGGAGAAGACCTATTTGGGTGGGAAAATAGATCCTAACTCTGGCATATCTCTTATTATTTTAGGAGAGAGAAGGACTTGAGAGCACACCAGATGACTGTGCCACATTTTTGGGAGTATCAGAGTTACGGTCAACATGTTCCTGTACTGGAGAAAGTTTTAACGTTTGGGGTCAATAAGAGAAGCCCTACAGAAAATAGTTCTCCCAAAATTTTCAGTCAGGTCTGAAATCAATGCTGTTCTCAAATTTTCTGCTCTTGGTTGTTGTGTTGTTATTGCTTGTGAGGGTTTCTTCTGGTTGTTGCTTTGGTTTCATTTTGTTATGGTTTTGTTTTGATTGAAGCTTTCAAGTTCTCTGCCCAGGCTGAATCTACACCTTCATCCTGCAGTTTACACTTTGTACATTGAGGATGTGACTATCAGTAAAATGGAAATAAAACCTGAAGCATGGCAACTAATCAGACAGGAACCACAATATTTCAAGTAACAGTTTGTGTTAACATGGTCTTGAAATAGCTGAGTGAAAACCTTACATACTTTCAGCTCCCTCTTAGCAATTTATCCCCACTACCATTTGCTAGGATGCCTTGTACCTGGCCAGTATCAACAGACAACTTTTCCCCAAAAGACAGCATAACAAATCCTGCTCAGACCATGAGGAGGATTTGAACCTATGAGCACTAACCTTTACAGACTAAGTAAAATAAATGAACTTCTTAACTGATGGCAGTTCTTCAGATTCCATAAAGAGCTAATAGATGGAGCCTGGTGCACTGCACAATCGTTACTATTGGTCCTACAAATCTCAACAATCGTGTCAGATTTCATGTATTAGTGTTTCTATTGTTTGCCAATATTCAGATCATCAATACAGGACTGGTGGCATTTTCATTGTCTGGATTATCCCCCAAAAAGCTTATATTTGAGAGTATTAACATTAACACACATCTTGATGACAAGGCTCAAGAAATAGTTTTCATATTTGTCATAGTAAATGCCCCAATTGTGAGCCAATACAAACTTCTTTATAAGCAGTGCATCACTCTCTGCAGTGGGGAGTCTCTAGGAAAGTACTTTCTGATAGCCGTTTTCTAGCCAAGCACTCAGTGAGGCACTGCCTAGAATTATCATGAATTTCCCCTCAAAAATTGAAATTCAAAACATTAAAGTTCAGGATCAAGTGGAAGCTGGTTCTCCAGTGCTGACAGCACCCAGCTACCTGTAATCTCACCAGGTGACTCAGCTTCTGCTCTGGCAAGAGTCAAGAGGGCAGCAGTCATACAGAGGAGGTGCCAGGATTTCTGCAGACTTTCTCCACTGTGACCAAGGCTCAATGACTTGATATTTCACCCTTCCTCTCAACCAATGAACATAGCACCCATGCCCTCTTTCCTGCAGCACCTTATTCCACGTCATTTTTGGAAGGTGTAGGCAGCTCTTCCATCAGACTGACACTTATTTAAAATATAAAAGGTGGCAGACTGTTTAATTAGGTGTTAAGGATTTCTGAGACAGCAGTTCATACTCGCACTTCGTGTAGCATTTTAATAGTAAATGAGATATCTTCCATGAGTCTCTGCTCAAACAAGACAGAAAGCACCAGAACTTGTGCTGGAGCAGTACAACAAATCTTTTTTTCTGCCTTGGAGTTGAAGGGAAAAAAAATTAAGCTAACATAGGTGAAAACTGATGCTTGGAAAGCTGGCGTACAGTACACAAAAACAAGAAAAAGGTCAGTGAGTTTGTCCCAGCTACACAAAAACAAATTTCTTCTACATTCTGCAAAACTTAATAGCAGTTCCCAATGGCAGGGATTAGAGGAGAATGTAAAAGAGGTGTGATCAAAAGTCTGACCCATTTAGAATTAAAAATATAGTAGGGTCTACACAAAGCAATTGACGTGGAGTTGCTAAATTCAAACATTTTGGACATTTGGAGAGAATATACATGGCATTTTTGGCTAACCATCAAGATGAATTACACTGATTGACTGCCCTCAGGTACTTCCATAAGCCCAGTCTGCAGCTTCCTTATTTGTTTTCTGCCACTATTCCAACTGTGATTGAAAATCAAATTTTGTCTTTGTATTCTCAGAGACATTAAAGACCATTTTGTGACTTCAAACATGAGATACATGAGATACAGCTGTAGCACACAAGGTGTGTCTGCTAGAGCTGCAAAACAGCAATGGTCAAATCATAATGACTTACTTCAGATAAAACTACTTCCAGTGCTCTGATGGCTACTCTGTAGAAAGCTCACCAAAAGAGACTGAAAGATTAGAGAGAAAAGGCAAAGGCAAGTTCTGAAGCCTTTAAAATGTATTACAGACAGTCTATATTTCGAATTCCACTGAGTTTCCAGTTCTTCAGGACTGAGTTGGCCGCAACCAAATTGCAGTGCTATGTGCAGATTAGAGAAAGCATCAACCCCTCTTTTAGTCAATAAGAATGGCTTTATCTTAGTTTCCGCTGTAGAAGTGCTTAGACACACCCCTGGGCAGGTCAGAACTGTAACTGCCGGCCCAGGCATCTTCCTTCCACAATGAGCCAAACCAGAAATCTCAGATCCAAGTCTTTTTTGGATGACAGACTGAAAATCCAAATTCAAATTTAGTCAATTACAGTGAGTTTAATTTGGCTTTTGGATTCAGCTCTTTATGGAAAAAGTTTAAAGCTGTATAGTAAACCTCAGAACAAAGTCTGTGGAAAGATTCTTACTCCATCATAATTTTACAGACATACAAGATGTCCCATTCAAAGCCAGCAACATCTCTCACAAAACAGGGTCCCATCGCTTTTCGTGTTGCCTGAACTCCCTGAATGAGACAACTGATGCTGTAAAGTGAACATACCCTGTCCCAGTTGAATGTGCAGACCTGAGATTTGTACCTGGGCTCTCCAGAGAGCTCATGTGCCACTAGTGCCATGCCCTGGCTAGCTAGCTAACCAGGAAGCCAAATAGCATGACCTGGATCTTGGCTTCCTGCCTCCCAAAACAATTTCCATTTGGTGGACCCAAACGTGTCTTGCTTGATTTCTCCCAGTGAAATTCATCCACAGGTTGGTCCAGCATGATGCTCCTACTTCCAACATCACTGCCCTAGCACCCTGGCAGAAGATTCAAGCCTTTCTTTCCCTTTTCTATTCCTTTCTGTAAAACAGAGTACCTTCAAAAGGAAATACAGTCACCTTCCCTCTCCTGCCCAGGTGTCTGGGTTTTTTACACCCAGGGCATTACAATCACCTGGCTTTTGTGGGTTATGTGTTAAATCAGAACTCAAACATCAAAGGCCACCACTACAATGCAGTACTATCATCTTCATCAGTGCCAAATTACATTATTATACTCTGTGCCACACAGCCAGACTTTCAGAGGGCCACCTAGGTCCTAAAACTGAAGGGTCACGCAGTTTAAGACTCCCAGAAAGCTTTAAAAATTAGCTCATGATGGTGAAATCATGACCTTGGCATAGCTACCGGAATAATGACTGCTCACGTGTTTAGGCGGCTGCTGAGAGTTTGCTGAGGTTCTCTATGATGCCCTAATATGGTGGTCAAAGTGTCAATTCGGTGCTCCTATGTGGATTCAGTTTTTAGAACCCTGATTCAATTAGAGCATTTATTTGTTGTACATTTTAAGTTTACACTAAATCTGCACAGTACCCTCAAAGTTAACTATGTGCATCACATGCACAAATCTGGGTGTATGTCTAATCCCTTTGCCAAATGAGAACCGAAATAAAATGTGTCACTGACAATTAAAAAATGTCCCTAAGTAGAATACCATTACTTACATTGTAAAGGAAATACCAACATAAGGAAGAAATTAATAATAATAATAATAATAACAATAATAATGATAAAAACACCCTAAGGCATGTTAAAGGAAGTGGCTGGACAACAATTTTGAAATATAAATACAGAAACATGTAGAAAGTCCACTATAAGGGTTAGTGTTTCAGATTGCTGTCCATTTGCTGTATTTACTCAAATATAATTTCTCAGGTCAATCACCATGAAATCATGTTATTAAAATCCTAGGGGAAGGCTATGTCCTTCACATTTAGCAACATTTTGGCTTTTGCTCTCAAAAGGAGCCACAGTTTCTGGTGAATCTGTGCTATATGTATTTCTGTGTTGAAGCAATTACAGGTTATTAATTGATTAGGTACACTTTATATTATAAATATTTCTGATGCAAACATTATTTTTTTCCTGAAACATCTCCACTCAGTACAAGAAAGAAAAGCCCCAAAGCAGTAATAGACTGGGCAGTGAGCAAATGCTTTTCCAGGATGTTTTCGGTGGGAAAAAGCAGACCTCATCCACAGCTGACTAATCTCTATCCACATCCTCTACAGCCCTTTATCAGTGTTTTAAGCCTGCAACAAGCAGTGCATGTTTGATAGCTGATTATAAAAATTCTTATTTTTTCCAGATTAGCTATAAAACAGTTTTAATGTATCCCCTCTGTTTGCTCATCCAGCCAATTTTTATTATTGCCACTATGGAAGGAAGCCTATTTATCTGTGAGTACAGATGTAGTCATTTGCAGAGATGGCACACCAGAAAATAATTGCTTACCAATGTGCTTTCTTTCATTTGTCCTCTTTGAGAGAATTCCTTCTGGGTTTATAGATGTGATTACGAGTTACTGTTAGGACTGCATTATAAAAATCCACTATTGCATCTCCTACATAATCACATTGACTTCCCACTGATCGCTGAGTAGTTTATGGGGTTTGTGGGAAGAACTAAGTCATTCCTAACTTCCCACTTACTGTTACTCACTCACAAAACCTAACTTTAATACTCTAGCAGACAAACCAGTGGTGCATGCCAGGGCTGGAAATGTGCAACTTACCTTTTCTTATCTGCTTCATATCTTTTCTTTTCTATTAGCTGCTAGAATAGGGACAACTGTTGCAATACAATTAAGACTCCTCCTAATCAGTTTGTTCATCCAAGCTATCTGCTAACATCACATACAGACAAGATAAACAGGCAATTACCATGGAGAACATTTGCTAAACAAAGCTATAATTAATAATAAATGAAACTGAATTCCCAACTACTTAAATACAGTAGTTATTAATTATTGTGTGTCCTCAAGCTGTTTGTGTAGAGTATATAATTTACAATTCTGCATGATCTCAGCTATATTCCCTGAAGCCTCTGGAGCTGTCTTTTACATAACTTTAAACTCCCGTATGCTGGTTGTGAAAGTTGCTGCTGGCTTCTGCCCCAGCTCTTTCCATTACAATGCCAAGAAATGCAATCCTGTATTTATGTGGAAGAAATTAAAATTTTTAAATATCAGCATGCAACAAACACTGTAATTATAGCATACAACTGAATTAAATTTGGCTGGCAGACCTGTTTTTGTCACCTGTCACATACAATCAGCATCCAGCTGTACAATAAGCAGTGCAGTGGTAGTGAGCAGTATCCTGCATTTTGCTCACCTAGACAGCTTTACCAGCCAGTTTTCCAAGTACTGTGTAATTTAAATTCTTATTATGCACAGTGTCAGTATCTATGCACACATAGATGTTCTATATGACATGAAACCAGGTATCTTCCGTTCAACAGATCACAGTGTCATCACAAATCCACAGACCATTCAGTGCCTTCAATGTCTGTGTATGCCCATGAGAGGGGGACTATGTAATACCAGGCTGTTGGCAATACTAGTAACACTGATTTTTACAGCTGTGCACTCTGCAGCCCCAAGATTATCACTTGCTTCCATACCTTCATTTCTCATGATACTTCTTTCAGATCAGTCCAAAAAGTCATGAGCCTTTTCCTGGAGTCTTGCTGTCAGACTACTGAAAATAGCATGTGTTTATAGTGTGTGTTTTCAGTGATAAAGACAAGGCATTTTCAGAACAGTTCTGTTTGTATTTGCCTGGTACCTAAGGACATAGTGACTTGAGGACTCTGGTGTAGAAGGGAAAACCATATAATTCATGAACACCAGCTCTGGTGGCTTTATTCACCTCTTCCTCCCAACATACCCAAGACCTCTCTCCATCTCTCACTTCCCTTGGCTACAGAGATCCTACTGCAATGTCCTGCACTTTATGTCTTTCATTAAATTGTTTTTATTACATTTTTACATTTTCTGACTGCTTTGTCAGCCACTGCCTGAGAGAAAACACCCAGTGGATGATCTTCTCAAAGAAGATCATCAGCGAATTACAGCAAAGTAATTCACTGATACCAATGACACTTGCACCCCTGTTCCACAGCCATGTCTCACTTCTCTGAGCCATTAAAGATATTGAATATCAGACTTGTTTTGGCTTAATTCAAAAAAAAAGATCACTGAAAAATCGTAATTGTGAAAATATGTAAAAAGACCCCAACTCTCCACAAATGCACAATTAAGAGATTTTAAAAGGCATTGTCTCCAAAAAAATGCAGCATCTGCATGTTTGTTGGTAATCCATAATCTTTCCTATGTCTTTCTATTTTAATATAATTAATTTTGTATGATGAGTCAACTTGGTATTAAGCATGATAATTTGCCTTAAACCATATAATGATTTCTCTATTTGGCATAATCCTGCTGTTGACATCATCAATTGTACTTAAGAATTAAAGGAAATTTTAAGCCCAAAATCAATATATGTAGGTTCATATTCTAAACTTCGTAAGTGTACATTAACTAAAAGTTTTAACAGGATCTTTGGCCTCTGTGGTGTACCAGAGATGGCAGACTTGAAATTATCTGTGTGCCATGATGGCAACAGTGGCCAGGTGTTTATTGCAAGCATGGTCTGAACCTGTAAATGGATGTAGATTACTTTTAGGTGGTAGGCTGTGATTTATTCTGTGGGTCTTTTGTGGGTTTATGTTGTGCGTCATTAAGGACTTGCCTGAGTAATTAAAAATATTAAAACAAACAAAAAAAATTAATGCCTAGTATTCTTGTATGTCTTTATAACCTCGACTTTGCTCAAAAATTAAATCTAAATATCATGCAAAGGAGGTAGGTGAAATGATCACAAATCCCCAGAATGCTAAATTCCTAAAAATTTTCTCATAAATGCTGTGAATGTTGGCAAAGCCTTTCTGGTTCAGGAAACTCATCATCCAAACCAAGGAAGAGAGGTGAAAAAGACTAAACAAGGGTTTTCTGCTCCCCACAGCTCCATCTGGTTCTTTGGCACTGCCTTCTGCCACCTGAGGATTAGAGGTAGTAGAAGTCATTATCCCATGTTTCTGGGAAGCCACTACTTGAACCAAGACCACAGACACCACAGACATCATCAGTGGTAGCTATTATGAAGGTGAGACGAGGAGAAGAGAGGCAAGGTGAGGCAGTAGGTGCTTTCCAAAAAGGATTTGAGTTGCCACTACAAGAAGACAATATGGATAGGCAGATAGGGTATAAAAGGCTTGGCAATAGCTCTGACAGCTCAGTACTCAGTACAGTACAAAATCAGAGAGAATGAAGAATTTGGAAAATCTGGAATTGTGCCAGTGAAAAATGCTTTTTTGTTGTGGTTAATTGCTGTCAGCATGTTTCACCTGTGGTCATGAGTTCAATTAATGTAAGACAGTGGATTTGTAACAATCATAATAGCAACTAACAATCATAATAGCAACTAACTTGAAAGAGGTTGCTAACAGATTTCTTCATGGTACAGGGAAAAATCAGTGAAATTTTTTATTTTAGCATGTGATTACTTGCCTGTAAGTCTCCAATGAGAAATTAAGGCAGAATTTCTGTCGCTAGAGTTAGAAGTGACCTAAAGAGTGTGTCTGCTGAAAGTCTGCTGATGATGATATTCTGGTAAGTCAGAGATAGCACACACTATAACACAGCTAGAGAGCTTTTTCCTTAGTAATGAAGGAAAAGAGTGATTCAGACATTAAGTGTGTACAATACAATCAAAACACATAGGAGCTACCTTTCCAAATTAGACCTGTACTCATTCTTGATGAATACACTGAACAGCTGATATGCTGCAGCTTTACAATCTATCCTGTGCCTATGGTTAGAGCTTTTGCTTTTTCTCCAGAACATAACAGTTCTGTTCAACAAAGCTATTTCTATCTTTGTTTTTATGTGCAAGAATAACTCCAAACACACAGCCTTTGTATACAAACATTCTTGTATCTTTTGAGACGACTTTAGGTCTGAGTCTGAGACCTTCTAGTTGAAAAGGATGTACAACTAACCTTGTAATCAGCCAACTGTATTTATCAATCGCACATTCTTTCTCTGTAAATGTAAGTATGTGTAAAAAAGAATATTGGTCTTTTAAAAGCTGCTTAGAAATAAAAGACCTTTCTTAACCTCTTGATGAATCTCTCAACTCAAAACATAAATACTTCTGCAAATACTACATATAGGAAAGAAATGTCTACTCTGTATGAAAGCCTTGCTGATCATATAACTGTTTTACATATTGTCCATGGAGCTGACAATCTTTAAACAACCCTCACTATGATCTGAGAGACACAAATGTTCAGCAGTTAGTTACAACAGATGGATCATATTAATCATCTGCATGTTTTTGAAAATACCTCTGTGGTAGACCTGTTCTTACAATTGTACTTACTAAAAATATATATTTATTAGTTCTGCTTGTTCTTTATATCTTCTTCCACTTAACTATGAATTCTAACAGTGTAGCAGGAAAAGAATTCCTCTGTCTTTGCAGTCTGAAAACAATTCATGTGCCTTTGTATGTCTACTATTGCACAGTGAAAAGAAAAAAAAATATATAATACAATTTTTTCCCACAAATAATTTTAAAATAATTCATTTTTTACTTTTTTCTTTAGAAAAAAATCTTATCATTTCTTAGGTATGTCTGACATTTGCCTTCAATTTGTCTGAAAGGTTTTTAGAGGGGTAACAGTCCCACTAGAAACAGTGGAAGTTTATTTAGTGACAGCAATGGCAGTAGCAATTCACTCAGAGATCTTAGCTAACAGATGCAGATGACAGATAAATGTTATATAAATTTCAGATCCCAATATTGGCATAAATTTCAGATACAAAATCACCTTTATAATACTTCATGAAAATTAATTACTTCTATAGCTGTTAACATTTGTTAATGTTAAAAACTTTGTTTTCATTTTCCCATAAAATAAAAAAAAATGATATTCATTTTAAAATAATCTATACTGTTACATAATCCCTTAATCTCTAATATAATGAAGTAAAAGCATATACCATGGAAATTAGAGATGATTAAAATATTAGCCTTCAATGACCCCGAAGCAGTGATAAGCATTTCACTATTTTGGAAGAGAGATTTCCTAATTTGAATTACAGCTTCTTAAAATGAACTACAGGATCTCACCTTCTCTCAAGGTATCTTCTGGGGAAGAACAGGCAGTCACGTTCTTCTATGTCATCTGTATCCTAAACAAAAAGAGCCTGTGCTGGCTCCACTTTTTCCTATACCAGGATGTGCTGTCTCAGCAGTAAGTTAACTTGGAGATATCATCTCAAAATACCAGTTATTCAGTTTTTTAAAACATTATATCCTCTGCATCGGTTACACACACAGATATTTCTCTGTTACTGACAATGGCAGCAGTCTCAGGAGCACTGAACAGTGCAGACTGAGAAAGGACAAATTGTTTAGTCCTGAAAAAAATTTCTTTTTCCACTGATAAATCAAATATTTGTCCTTATACATTACAAGTCACAAAATTCATGAGACCAACACTCAGACTTCATGTAAGCCATGTTCCACATGAAAAAACTGTAAAGAGGAGAAACTAGAAAAAAAAGAAAAAGAAAAAGAGAAGAGTTTGCTAATAGCATGACAGCTCATTCAGGAAGCAGGATGCTTATGTCTATATCTCACCTTGCACTGACTCTACTCTCCGTTGAAAACTTGACGATACATTTGGGTCCAACAATGCAACTCAGTTAGTTTTGAGTCCAGATGACTCTCTGCTAATCTAATGCATGCTTCATTAGGTTATCTGTAAAGAGCCAGTGTAGAAAACCTTCCTGAAGTCAAGGTAGGTAATGCTTTACTCTCACATACTAAGCCAGCTGCTTCATTGTATAATGTTATCAGGTTTGTCAAGCCTGACTTTCCCTTTGTGATGCCATGCTACCTTGTCTTTCATGTGCCTGGAAATAATTTCCTGGATTAGCTGTTCCATAATCTCCCCAGGGATCAAGGCAAGGCTGACCAGCCTGTAGTTCCCTGGATTATCCTTCCTGCAATTTTTGAAGACAGGAGTCATATTGTTTTCCTCCAGCTCTCAAAAGCTTCTCAAAGTCACCATGAGCATTCAAAGACAACAAAGAGTAGCCTTGCAATGACATCAGGCAGCTCCCTCAGCACTCAGGAACAGATACAAGTCCTGTTTGATTAAGCATTCTCTAACCTGATCCTCTTTCACCAAAGGTAAGTCTGTCTTGCTTCAAACCTTTCCCCTCATCTCCAGGTCTTTTGACTTCTAAAGGCCACTATTACTAGTAAAGACTCAGTACCTTGTTTCCCATGTGCAGTGTCACCAGGCTCCCTCTGCACCCAGTATGGAGTCCATGTTTTCCCTAAGCATCCTCTTATCACATATGAACTTATAAAAGACTTTCTTGTTGCCTTTGACATCACTCACCAGATTCAATTCCAGCTGGGCTTTGGCTTTCCTAACCCTGTCTTTGCATGCTCAGACACTGACCCTAAATTTCTTCCCAGATTTCACATCCCTGCTTCCACTTTTTCTATGCCCTTTAGAAAGGTTCTGTATAACGCTCTAAAAGTGCATAAAGAAGGACTATAGACTACATCTCCTGTTCAGTTCCTGTGTACACTGATGCCTGCTAACTCCTGTTGCTACTCAGGATCATACGCATCAGTAGGTTCAACTAGGCACAGTAGACCATGGGGAGTACTGTTCTAATTAACAGCCTGAGGAAACATATCCCACAGCTGTTCCATCTCCCATCCACAACCCTGACCTCTGTACATGAAGGTTGGCACAAAGTAACCATGAACTGACAAAGCTACTTCCTCTTAGCTCAGTGTACAATAATGTAGTAAAACGAGCTTTTTTGGAGTGATTATCAGACTAAGTTCCCAAAATGAATCCTCTTCCATTCAAAAACATCTCTCTGTTGAGTATAGTATAAACCTCAGGGAATCACATTCTTGACTGAAACTCTGAATTAATAAAAGGTAGCATAAATGCTGCTCCTCATAACCAACAAATGGATGCTCCTTGGTGGAGTGTAAGAGTTGCTCACAGTAAAGGGGATCATCTGAAACAAGTTTTGAACTGGTTTTGTGGGGATCATCTGAAACAAGTTGTGAACTGGTTTTGTGTACAAGTACATGAAGGAACTGAAGTAGCTATAGTGGTCTGGTAGCATCAGGGCTATCTGAAGCTCCCTGCTGTGGAGTTACCCACTGAGAACGATCCAGTTAATTCAGCTTTGTGCAGAAGAGGCCTAAATATCACCTTTACAGGCATATTTGGATGAGATTTATTGGGAGTGTAAGGGGATAATAATATTAGAATGTTGTGTCTAGTGATATATTATTACAGGGTCTGTAAACTGGACTTGTTCAGTTTGGAGAAGAGAAGGCTCCGGGGAGACCTCATTGTGGTCTTCCAATACTTGAAGGGAGCGTATAAACAGGAGGGGGATCGATTGTTTGTGAGGGTGGATAGTGATAGGACAAGGGGGAATGGTTTTAAGCTGAGACAGGGGAGATTTAGGTTAGATATTAGGAGGAAGTTTTTCACACAGAGGGTGGTGACGCACTGGAACAGGTTGCCCAGGGAGGTTGTGGATGCCCCGTCCCTGGAGGCATTCAAGGCCAGACTGGACGTGGCTCTGGGCGGCCTGGTCTAGTGGTTGGCGACCCTGCACTTGGCAGGGGGGTTGAGACTCGATGATCTTTGAGGTCCTTTTCAACCCAAGCCATTCTATGATTCTATGATTCTATGATTCTATATATGATGTTCAGGGACTTCACTTCCATGGCAAGTTTATGTTTTATGTAGCAGAGAAAGGCTTTTGGTCTGTGGCCTTCTTTTGTTCTAAACACTTTATCTTTTGCTTCTGCACCAACTTTTATTAGTCATTTGTGTTTTCAGAGAATTAGGAGATAGTCCTTCTGTAACTTTCAAATAACACTTTCCAGTTACCAAACAACAGCTGAAATTTTTCCAACACAGGGATGCACAGCAACCTAGGTAACATGACACACATCTGACATAAATATGAAACACTGTTCAGAATATAAAAAGAACTACATGTGTTTTGACAGCAGCAAATCATTTACAGAGGACTCTGAAATGAAGGTCATTGTCAGATAATTTCAGTTCTGTAAAATGCTGTTGCCTTGGCAAGATCTTTTCAGTCTATTCCAGATGCTGTCTATCTCATCTGTCTTTCACAGACAATAAATATTTAAACTTAACAATATCACATAAAGACTGAAAGGCATAGCACTCATATCGTCTTCCCAAAATATACACCAGTCTCTCTCACATGACTGCATTTAAAAACAAAGCATTATTTATATCACACAGGCATGTCTGGCTCAGTTCACAAGTGAGACAGTGCTCCTTCAGGTACCTCTGTCCAGGCAGCTGCTGCTCATTTTGGTGAGGTACCCAGCATTTTTTTTTTTTTTTATGGTAGTATTGCCTGGGTACTCAGATGCAAACTTGTGTACCTACCCCTCCCCAGCTCATGTCGCCTGAATGTTGAATCTTTCTCTGATTCAGGCCAGAAGCCAGGCTGCAGGTAAAAGGCAAGTGGGAACAGAGGAACTGCTGGGCAGACATCATCTCTGCCTTCCTCACAAGTAGAGCTGTTGCTTCTCATAATACAAAACCGTGTTTGAGCATAGCTCTGAATAACAGTATGAGCACAGTTCAGGTTTCCATTTTTACTGCTTATCAGTTGTCTATGTTTAGCTGTGGGTAATAGCACAGGACAATAATTTATCCTCTCCTTGTGTGCAGGAAATCACTGTTCAGAGTGTTCAACCTAAATTCAGAGTGCTTATGTTCAAATCCCACACTTGATTGACCATCCTTGAACTCACATCTACCTGAGAGGATGCCACAGTTCTGGTCTTCTGAATTAAGCCTTTTTTTCTGCTGAACCATGGATAAGTAACTGAGACACAAACTAACTCATGGGGAGAGCAGAGTGTAGAAGCTGTTGCTATGCATCCCACTGCAATGTGCATGCCTTAACCACTGAGATGGGCGTCCATTCAGCATCTCCATGGCATCATAAAGTATTACTCCATACCACTGGGGAGAGCTTCAGGAGTAGGGGTTAAGAAAAGCTTGCACTGCAACCTTTGGAGGCCTGATAAGTGTTCAAGTTGCTGACACACGAGTTAAGTCCTCTTGGGTAGGAGAGGGCCCTGGACTGGCATGTCCTGAACTGCAGAGGCAAGCCCTGACCCTTAATTCCAGCTGTTCAGTCAGTCCAAGGCACATCAGCCTTTCAGAAAAAGGAGGCAGCCCAGGCAGATTGCAAGGCCCTCCTATAAACAGACAGACCCTGCAATAAGAACCAGCAGTCACACTTAAAACACTCTGTTGGTTTTGAAAGATTAGAATGATACTTTATACTGTGAACCTACATAAAAGTAATCTGTCATAAACTGATAGGAAAAAATATAGCATAAAGCCAATGAAGGGAATAAGGCAGATAAATTCCATAATGAATATTCTCCTGGCATATACTTTTTTGTAGATATCACAAAACTTCCTAACTAGTTAGTCACAGACATTGTATCAGGATCAGAAGTACTGCACATCCTTGGAAATGGCTCACAATGTCAAATTCAGCTCTAGTGCTTCTACAACATTGTTACAGATATGCATATATTAATTCCTCTATCAAAAACTCCACTGAGGAAGTGGAACAGAAACTTTGAAAAGCTTTTATATATGCATATAAAAATCTTTATGAACTGGGTGGGCTTGTCAGAGTGTAACTTATCCTGGTAGATATGGTCATTACAGAAGTACCAATAAATTCAGTTTGCTGCATTACACTGTTGCACATAACTGAGTATCACTGCAATTGCTATTGGAACAAGCAGTACAATCAACATATTTACAAGATCATCTTACAGAAAAGTAATGTGCTTCTGGCAATAAAATCTTCTTTCTATATAGTTAACTGGAACTTGAAATTTCTTAACTGAAGTGCTTTGGCTACTGAACAGTTATATAAAACAGCAAGGCATATGGCCATACATTGGTAATATTCACACTAGTCCAGAAGACAAAGAAAAGACTCACATATTTTGCAAGATGGTGTTGGTCCTCTCTCACTAGAACAGCACTGTTACTTTGGTAGCTCTTCTCTTGAGAGAAGATTTTCCTTCTGCTGAGATTTTATTGGATCAGCTCCATCACAGGAAGAGAAGCCACCAAAAACAAGTGATCACAATCCCTGGCCCTTCGGCCAGAAACTTAATTTAAATCTGATGAGACCCGATCTGGCAGCATCCGAGAGAGCTCCTAAAAGCAAGCATTTCTTTCCAGAGGAATCATATGCTGTCTAAAAAGCAGGGAATCCACAAGGAGTGGAAGTGTTATGGATAGTTCAGTGAGGGGGAAATCTTTAAGTGGAGCACCTATCTTTCCAAACTTACAAAACTCCAGGCACATGGGCCAAATGTTTCCCTGGTTCCAGTGCTTGGGGGTTCCATTTTAGGCTGTTCCATCAGGTTTAGTATCAACAGCAAAGTTGTCAGGCTTTACTGCTATTCAGCAACATTATATGTTATATGTAGAAGCAGACAAAACAAGCAGAAGCTTACCAGAGATTCTGCTCTGCTCCAGCAGTCTGACTGTGATTTCAACCTGCCTTAACATGCCAAGTTAAGCACTGCAGTGCTTCAGGTGATGCTTCAGCCGCTCTGCCCCTGGCAGGCATCACTTCCCAGAGAACGGGGTGCCTAATCAAGGTGGTACTGACTTTGGCCCTCCAATTTCACTCAAGTACCATCTGTCTGTCAGAACCATTTGTTTCTGCTTCATGAGCAACATACTTTAGGCCAGTACAGTTCAGCTTCAGTGAACAGAAAGTAACAGGATGAAATTTAAAGATCTGCAAAATGCATGCCAGCCAAGATGATCCAGCATTTCCTTCCTTTTTAAATGCTGAGCTTTTTATGGGCACACACCTGGATTTCATACCTATCAATCCATCTTGGTGACTCTGGAGCAATTCTGTTCCTCTGCACTGAGTACTCGATGCAGAAAGCCAGGTAAGTGCATGTGTGGGTTGGGGAGCTGAAGGGGCATCTAAGATTTCTGATTTCTGAAGCATATTGTTAGCAACTATTACTTAGTAACCACGACTTGCTTGATAAGTGCAGGGAAGAATTTTGTGTCAAGTTGGGACCCTGATTCCTCTGAGCTATTCATTCCGGATTCCAAAGAATAATGTTAAGGGCATTGAAAAATTCCATTTTTTTCAGTAATTCAGCTACAGGGACCAGTAGTCATAGTTTCAGGACTGGCTTGCTTCTCTGACTAGTAAATGTGATAATATTTTCCCCTTCACTGTCTTTTTAAATTTTCTGTGCTTTGTCAAGGCCAAATAATTCACCGTATTGTAGATGTCGTCAGGGGAAGCATGGATTACTGTTGACATTTTAGTATGTGGAAGGTATGGAAAGCAGTTGGGATTCTAAGCTTAGCTGGATTTTCCTGCTAAAATAATCACTGGTAATATAATTAACAATGATGACATTCAAATGTTCATCTTTATGTCTCAAGCTTAACAGCCCAATGAAATGAATGCGGCTGATCATGACTTTCAGGGTTACTGTTTCAGGTTGTCTGTAGACTCGTTAAGACAATATTACATTGAGTGCACTTAGTTTACGCTTTCAAGGTTACTTGCTATGGTAATGACTGAAGAGTGTACGCACAAAACCTCATTTCATTACAACTCCTTCTTCCAAAGTGCCGTAGGTGAGTTAGCCTACCACTGCATCTGCTACTCCTTGCTGAATCGATGTTTTCACAAATATTTAGACACAATGTACACATTTTAAGGTTATTACTCCTTTGATTTTGCCTTATGCTAAAATGCACATCGGGAAAAAAGGCAATGCTGCTGCTAAGAATATGTAATTGCTCAATCTTTGCATTGCTAAAACAAACTTTCAGTAATGCAGAAAATTACACAGTCCCATGGGATATAGTTGGCAGTATTCTACTGAGTGTTCAAGCATGCCCTCCACAAAGAAAGATAGGGGATTGATATTACACAATGCAGTAACCCAGAATCACGTAACGCTGTGCAATTACTACTGTCGCTTTTCAGCACATTGAAAGAGTTAGTACCAATGCTTACTCCTCATCCTTTCAGCAAAAATGTTACCATCCACAACTGCTCCTGACTAAATTAATCATCGTGTTCCATATGTTTCCTAATGATCTGCAGATCACAGTTTGATTACAGCTACCGAAGAGCAAAACTATAAAAAATAAAGAACATACCACATTAAAATCCTGTAATGTTCCTGTGATTACAGGTCTCTATCAGAGTACAAAGCCTGGAACGAATTGACAGCAAGGTCTTTTCAATGTCTGGGGAAAAATGATTTGCTGTGCAATTTTAAGAGGGCAAGCACATGTCAATATCTGTTCAATAGCTGCTTAGGTGAGGGAAAAATTAAGTGAACACCTCTTTCCTTATATGCTATAAGAAAATATCCTTACATACAGAGAGACAGAAATGCCTGGTAAAACTGGAATATTCCTCAATGTAATATTTGTGCCTTACAGTCTTGATTCTGAACCCCCTGTGCTCAGTTCATGCTGTTGTAATATCTTTGATTTCAGAGGAGTTTCTCATGAATCATGCAAATTAACTACGTGTCACTCAAGTTTTCAATTTACCATGAAACTTATGAATTTAATTACTCATAATTACATTTTAAAGTGAAAATTTTATCATGAAATAGAGTTTATCAAACCTCACTTTCAAATTTGATCCTCTTACGTTTTTTTTTTCTTACTGAAGATCACTTTAAGTCTTGAAATTTGTTCAAGGTGAATTATAATAGAAATGCCCAGGCCTATTTTAGAATCAGAGGAGCAGAAAAGTAACATTCTTCTTTCTTTTAAAGAAGTTAATAAATAAAACTTGGTATGATATGAAAAGGTGTTGTAAGAACTCTTTGTTGTGATAAATTTCAGTGTATCCTCCAGAACATGGCATGTAAATTACTAGTATTTGTTCAACAAAGACTGAGTGATGACAGTGAAAATTTAAGTTTTACTAAATTGGAAACCAGCTGAGAACCTGTAGAGTAGATAAAATATCACTGCAAAAAGTAACGCAAAGCCCCACAAAGATTATAATATCCTGAAAAACAATTTTTTTCTTCTGCTTACTGCACAGTGTCTTTCTTTCCTCTCACGGTGGACATGATTCACCTCCCCGTGGTTTTGCAGAATAGTACTACAAACCTTGTCAGAACTGTTAGGTAGGATGAAGATTTATCAAAAAAAGTTAAAGGTGTCATGTGCCTTCATATCTTTTTTTCATGCTCCGTTGTCATTCTGAAGGAATAAATGATCAGTTTTCATAGCGGTATTTTTTTTTTCCTCTTGAGAGGCGCGTAACAGACATAGAGTGCCAAACTCCCAGCGTGCACTCAGTAAAGAATGTGTTTTTGTGCCTTCAGTTTTTCAGGTATCACTGAACTTACTTAAACATCCAACTATTTGATTTACAGATGCAATCATGTACATGCATACACAAGTGATTGTAACTGCAGGTGTTAGATTGGAGACTGTTATAAATTCTGACTCAACATGTACAAAATAATTATTGCTGCAATTATTTAGAGATTTTGTGAGGGTTCATTACCCAAGTAATCTCTGACACTCCATATTCTCCCAGTGTTGGAACCTGCTTAAATCTGCAGGTAGCCTTCCTGTGGACGTGTGCTGTCATTACGTTTCCCACTCCACATTTTCTCACACAAAGAATGAACACAGCATCACTTGCTCCATCTGAAAGGTGGGTTGTCTCTTTTGTTTCATATAGTGAACATTAGACTCACACATAAAATTCACATAAGTCACGGCTCTGTCCAGGTCTCAGTTACATCAATGGAACAATGTTCCCCGACACTGAGGTTTTTATGTAAGACCTTAACTGAGTGTGACAGCCACAAACTGACTCCATGTGTCACAACCCCATCTAACTAACATGTTAACCAGCGCTCAAAATCAGAGATTGTTTTCCCTTTCTCCCCTTTTATTATCCCTTTGACTGTGCTTGTAGGAAGATAATCAATATACATGAAACACAGAGATAATGGAAAACCCTGCTCTGCAAAATGTTTTGCATGACAGAAATTGGCGTTACCAGGTCAGGCAGAAATTCTGCGCGTATATTGTACAGACTAATGTCACCTCACTCATATATGTAAATTTCAGGACTAACAATTTATAAATTCCTAAGAGACAACAGGCAGATTGTGTATTCTCTGCACTCTCTATTCTGTACGACAGAAATCTTTACTTTCTTGGCATTGATATGTTCTGATTATACTCCACAAAAGAGTGAAAAACCACAACAAGGTAATGATAGAGAATATTAATGTCACTTGCACCTTTTTGAAAACAAAAGGGAATCATGATATTTTGTTCCCTTATGTGTCCTGCAGCAATGCTCTGCTGCCTTGCAGTGCCCTGATATCTTCCTCAGCTCTGCCATGACCACCTGTAGCACTATGGAGAGCAGCCAGGAGTCACTTTCCAAAAACACTCACCAGACATAAAATAAGGTATGCAGGGCCAGGTTGGATGGAAGTCTGGGCAATCTGATCTAGTAGTTGGCAACTCTGCCTGCAGCAGAGGGGTTGGAACCTCATCATCCATGGAGTCCCTTCCAGCCCAAGCCATTCTATGATAAGCACACTTCATGATGTCCCTGGACTCTAGGCCCTCTTCTAACGTTTCTGTGCTGCCCAGATCACAGAAGAGCCACTCCAGTGATGTGAACATGGTCCAGGGAAGAACCACCTTGAAGGTCATTTTATTTTCAGTTCTTGTACAGCCCTAGGTTTATAACTGTGCCTGTGGAAAACTGTGGTCTGCACAAAATAAATAAATAAATAAAATTGAAGATTTCCCTTTTTTAATGACACCACCAAACTTTATACATTGTAACAATATACCAGCTTCCAAAAACTGAAATATAACAAAGATCTAAATGTTTTATTTCATCAAATTTGGTCATAACTTTGTTCTTTCCCTTTTACCTGAATTTAAGCTTCCTTCATTAAGATAATATAACCTTTTACAAAAACATTTTCTAGTTCAGTCATTTTACTCTGGCAGTTTTCCATATTCTTAATCTTATATATCAGCTATGACATAATCTTCTCTTTACTGTATCTAGATGAAAGTTAGGGGGATATGTCATATGTTTTCCTTTCGTTACTCCCCTACAGGATGCATGTCGGTAAAATTCATTAAGAGGAGTTACAAATGCTATTCTTAATTGCCTGGATTCCTCTGAGTGAGAAGAAAAGCATTCCCCAAGCATTACTGGAAACAAGAGCAGAAAGTAATAATTAAAAAAGAAATAGATTTAACCAAGCAAAAATGCAAATTAATTAATCAGGTGAGCTGGAGGAGGTGGAAGAGGATAACAAAAATTAAAATCAGCCCCTCAAAAAGAGGAAGAGCTCTGAGTGGGAACAATGCCAGAATAGTTTTAACAATGTATGCAGAAGGAAGCCAGACAGTAAAGGCTCGATCTCATCAGGACTTTAGGGCACTTGCAAACATTTGTTGAGGAAGGACCATTGTATCCTGCAGAGAGATATGGCAGCCCTCTATAGGAAAAAGCTCTGGGCACATGAAGTGTATGAAGTAATACTTAATAGCTCTAAGGCTTTATTACGTCCTGCCACTAATTTCTGAATTGTACCACAGTCCATCAACAAGATAATGAGAGAGATTTCTACTGACATCAGCAGGCCTTTGTCCAGGCTCCAAGCAATAAATAAATGTATGACTGGCAATCGCAAACAAGCAAGGACTTTGCGGCACGCTTACAGACATTATCTGGGAGGTAAATTCTCTGCATATACCAGTCCGTTTAGTGTGATTCCACATGGCAATCTACAAACATATCTACACTTCCTAATATCATAAGATAAGGATAATTAAAAAGGAATTTAGAGTAGAATGACAAGTGTGGCTAAGGGGATAGTAGACAATTAACATATAGAGATTGGCTAGGTTATTGCTGTGGGAGAGTATGATGCCAACTTAGACATTAAAAGGGTACAAATGCCAAAATAGTCTAAAAATAATAATACAAAGAACGAGATTAAAGGAAAAAAGGAACAGGAAGAAGATGATGAAGAACTTTAAAGTGGAAACATAATTCTTTGGTCAATTGAGAATTTCTTCCTGGAATCCTCCCGTTGTCCTTTTTTGAGCAATTAGTTTGGAGAAAATGCGATGATTTCTATGGCCATGGAAAATTCTGGAACGCATCAAAAGAAACAGACATGAGACCCATAGACATGAATTAGTGCCTTTTATCCTTCTCCAGAACACCGCACTCTGTGTTGGAAGGAGCAGTGACAGCAATTCCAACAGCCACTCACTTGTTGACTGCAATGTGATTGTCTGTTTCCATTCATCTTATTGTGTTAGGTACTTCCCATTGTGACATTCAGAGTTCTGGAAGTATCTAAAACTGCACATAATACATTTTTAGAATGTGATAATAAAGAGAGCAGATATTTACTGAGTGTCTCGTTGGTCATTGTGACTTCTGGAAATCTAATCTCTCACTAAGATTTAAAGGGAAAGGCGAAACAGCTCAGAGACAGACTGGTACTAAAGAAACTTCCTTCTTTTGTATCATTATGTAAAGATTTCTGAATGCTCCCAAACACCTCCAGTCACCAGACCTTAACCAACTCAACACACCATCCTTCCCTTTGCAGTGGGGCTCAACTTCCTTTCTCTCGGGAATTGACAAAACTGCTCCCAGAGCTGCAGATGCAGACAGCAAGATTCTCCCTCTGTCTACTGCAGCCCTATGGAGACAAGCTCTTGATTATTTCTGGCTTTTGGAAAAGTGACAGGTACTAAGAGCTGTCGTATTTGGACAGGCTATGACACAGCCTTGCCATGTGCCGAGGAGGGAAAGGGAGCTGCCTAGGAAGAGTGGAATGTTTACCATGCAGTCCCAGAAACATTTTTCCTCAGCCTGTCATCACCGCTTCTGAACACTTGCCTGAAGGAAACCAAAGGGCTTGCAGTGCTTCTGTAGGAGCACACCAAAATGCCTGTCAGCATCACTGAGGCAAGACGGTCCCGTTCTCCAGCCACAGTTAAAAATACTCAGCTGACACAATAAGCTTTGGAGCAAAACATCAAAGGAGTAGCATCACATTCCAACTTGGAGAAAGTAGCTAGAGTTAGAGAGAGGAAAGGAGGAGTGGAATGGGACGCCTTCCCAAACAATCTTCCTGGAAGACAGTATCCTCATAAAGAAGCTTATAAAATAAGTATTCCTTTGGGAGTGTTGGAAAGGACAGAGAGCATGCTACAAACACCTGAAGATCAATGCCAAGCACATAGATCAGCACCGCCATTCAAACAACCCTGACCAGCATAGCCAGGATGTAAAATGCTTGCAAGCCTGCCACTGCATTCCACTGTGTTTGACGTTACTGCTGGAACTTGAATGCGCATTTAATGGTTGCTACATCGCAATGCTTCTAGAGTTGTCTACATTTTATGTTCCTGAGGAAAAGTTGTTGTTGCTAAGCCCTGGGGTTCTTGTCAGGTTGAGCATCATGCTGGTGAAAGTATAATTCCATTCTTTTAAGCTGTCCTTGGGAGATTGTTATTCTGCTGTTGGTCAGATGCTATTATGTCTTTCTACACCAGTTTTTCAAATCATTTCTGAAGAAACATTGGAACAAAATGAATAAAAAGACCACAGGTATAAACATCCAATTTTTCCATAAACTGACAGGTAACCACATGATTTTCTCTTGCTCAAAGTGGAGGAGAGCCAAAGAAATGTATCACAAAGCCTTTAGATGAAAAGGTATTATTTTCTTCTGATGGACAAATGTGTCTATTTCAGCTTGGAGTGGCCGCAGGGAGGATTCCTCTCTGCTCTTCAGCAAAAGACTAATTTGTGTGTGACAGGATAATCAGATGTAAGAAGCAAATTTGTGGCATCGTGTAAAAGCACTGTTTGGATTCCATGTCTTTCACAAAACTTTCAACCAGGAATGGACCTTTTTCATTGCAGTGCAAAATATGAACTGACTTGTGGCACAGAATGTCCAGGCTTGGTAAGTGAGATGGTTCATCAAGGGGAGGAGAAGGGCATTGCTTTTATTTCAGAATTCATATTTGGATTAAAACAAAATAAATGTTTCATAAATAACTTTATGTATGGATCTAGAGAGGACGTTTCTTTTTTCCAACTGGATTTGAGTGTTTTGATGGAACCTTATGGAATAAAAGGGAAAACTGAGATGATGCACGACAGGAAAAATTTTAGAAGTAGTTATGCATTGGGTAGGGATACAGGGAGAGATAATTGACCATTTGCCACCAAAAGAAAAGGGCTGAGCAGGGCTAAAAGGCAATGGAAGCAAAGCTGATAGCAATGTAATTACTGAAAATGCAAATGGTTATGATTTTCATTGGTCTGAAGAAAAATTACATGGAAATATTACTGCAGCTGGTGAATCTCAAAAAGCAGTTGAGCACCAACAGCGTGAAGCACTGCAAATATCTCCCTGGCGGCCACAGTGTAGTTGGTTACAGTGGTGATGCACTCTCTTAGAGACTGCCCTACAGGTCGCTTAGCTTGGCTCTTCATCCCTACAGGCAGTGTTCACCCTGGGAAAGGTGGTAGGCATAAAAACATTCATTTTGATTTTTAGCTCTGATAAGAAAAATAGAATCAAATGCTATTTTTCTTCTTTTTTTCCCCTCTCCATTTCCCTTTGATGTTCATGGTCCTTGGCAGTGGTAGTGTGGTAGGAGTGCCAGGTGCTGTTTGCCAGGAAAAGAGAGCTAAGTCTCAGCAGGAGATGGGCAGCCAGTGGGTGGTGAGGTGAACAGCGCCACATCTCTTACCAGATGTCACCTCTGGTTCCAGCTTTACCACTGATCAGCTGGGAGCAAGCATATTCTCTGCCAGCCACCCATGCTGCCATTTGCCTGCTCATGTAGGCAGAATGCAAGTCAAGGCAGGGCTGTTTTTCTCTCCATCTGTTTGCAAAATGAAAAACAGAACAAGGGCTTGACTCCAGTCTAATCTGCCTTTACAGCACTCCGTTACTGCAGATAACCTACTGGAATTGTCCTTTCCACCAGAACTGGGATGCATCAGTGAAGTGTGGATTTCAGCAGATTCTAGCCCAAATTACACCACTGCTATCTAAGTCTGGGCACAAAGGATTAGTGAGAGAGGGACAGCACTGAGTATTTTCATGTTTTAGTTCTCTATTTAGAAATAAAAAACCTCTTTTAGGAAGACTTTTCTTAAATATTCTACGACTCTATGATTCTGTGACTCTTGCCTTTAAAAGCTGTTTGCTCATTTTAAAAGTCATGAAAAGGACTGATAGAAACAATTTCTAAACAAAGATTTTCTGTAAGGAAAATAGAGCCTTTGCAAATCAATACATCTTCAGAGAAGGATCAATTTTTATGGAATTTTCTCCTCATGATAACCTAAATTAAATATTTCACTTCGTTTTGACATTAATTTCTGTACCAGCTAGGCCAGAATTGTGCCCGATAGGATTTGTAGACAGAAAATATTATTCCCTACCGCTCCCAATGAGCAGTTTTTTTTGTTTATACTTCATCTCCCTGATGCACTAGAGTTTTCCACTGATGATGAATTGCCCCGGTGAATCCCTGGAGTTTTGGCTGAACCCAGAAGAGGGTATGGCAGAAAAGGGAAACCCCAAGCCATACCACAAAGAGGCACTGGGCTGTCAGGGTCATGCTGAGCTGGATGCACTGATGCTGCCAGTTCACTTTGTTTGGCCAAATGGCAGCATCCCTTTCAGGAGCCAGGCACCCAGCTCTTCCTGGCAGAAGAGGTGTAGCAGTCCACATCCAAGAAGACACAGTCCTACTGGCTTATCATGACTGTATATCTTCTTAGGTTTGCACCATCCAGAGAAGCTAGTACCTGCT
Source organism: Numida meleagris (assembly GCF_002078875.1). NCBI lineage: Eukaryota > Metazoa > Chordata > Aves > Galliformes > Numididae > Numida > Numida meleagris. The sequence continues at coordinate 32,694,368 of NC_034411.1, read as the reverse complement.
TGAAGGCTCTCAGAGTCTCTTTTGTAAAGAGATTGCTGCTACACTAGGAAAGTAATGCAGTGGGGTGGAGAAGGAGGGGGCTTCTGTGCCATAATACAATCTCTCTACTATATTTATAGTCTCTCTACCATTAATCTCTCTGCCATGATTAGGCATAATTTATAATTCATGCTCTCTCCTGCCATATATTTCTTTAATATATTGCTTATTTAAATTCTAGTTTTATTATGTGTTTTTCCTCAGGTGGAATTATAAAAAGCTGTAAAGCTGCATAACAAAATGGAGAGCCAGTTCTTACCAAGTGAAAACCAAAGGTTTCTTTTTGACCAAGGCAGTTTAAGAACTGATAAAATAATAATACAAGTTCTTTCTTTTTTTGACAGGCCAGATTTACCAGCACACCCTGAATACTTCGATCGTCTCCAGCCTCACAGAACTGCTGCAAACTCAGTTTAACCAGGCTGTAAAATTGAGTTTACAGCTGCTTTACATCACCACAATGGCTCAAAGCAGGCAGCGCATACCAGCAAACGTGGGCCTAATTGTACACTAATGAACGATGAAGTACTTTCGAATGCAGTTTTCACTATGGCAGAACGAAAAAGAAATCTTTATATGGAACAGATATGTTAGAATTTAGCCTGGCTTTGCTGAAGGGGAAAAATTCATCCTCTTTTATTCCAAATGGATCATAATTAAGAAAAGCATCAGTCACAAATTATTCAAGGTTAGAAATTTAAAAGAGCTTTAAGAACGCATCCACTCTTTCCGAATACGTTAGTGCCTGCTCAAGCTGGAGTTACAACAAGTAGAACTCACTGTTTAATTATAAAATAATGGTCAAAAAAATCTGCTTATGTAAGCATGTGTTTCCATTAGGGAAGAAAAATCATTACAGAAAACAAGATAAAAAAGTTAATGTTGCAAGTCTCATTATCTCTGTACAAGTTCATTAATGCTGAGTTACTATTCTATACATAGCAAGGTGTTCATTGTAGAAATTTGTTAAAACAATTGAAATCAAGCCCAACCTAGATGCATGCTTAATTTGTAGTTACCTTGAAAAAAAAAAAGCTCACAGTATTTTTCAGTGTTTTTAGGACATTGCCATCAGGCCATGAATGTTATTTACAGAAGGAAAACAATTTTTCTGCTAGGAATACAATGGTCTCATTTTGTTTTTATATTTTGACAATTACAGAAAGCAAAAACACCTAATTATTATGAAAGCAAATTGATCAAAATATATGATGTTGGTTCAAATTAATTTCTTGGAATTCAAAAAAAACAGATACTATAGATGACTTACTCTTGTTCATTTATTCAATGAAGCATGCTCAAATTACAAGAAAACTTTGGGACAGGACAGCTCATTGGAAACACATTTGCTTCCACATACTCCCAAGCATTGTGCCTTTAACAGTGCTGGATTTAATGGAGATTCAGGCCCTCATAAATGAGACTCATGCATCATTCGTCTTTTCAGATGCCTCCTGAAGCCCAGAGAGACCCAGCTTTTCAACTTGACTCCACCTTCAAAAACTGATTACAAAACCCTATTGTAGATTTCAGTTCTACAATTCTGTTACACCTGGGCTATCCTCAGACAGATTCCTGGTACATTTACATCACCACTGACCAGCAGAGGTAAGTGAGCCTTCACATATTCAACCTCATCCAACAACCACGTAGCCACTCAAGGCCTGTGAGCTGTATACAAGCTCTTAATCCCCATCTCAGCAGGCTTGTTACTACCTCAGGTCAAGGACTGTGCTAACCACAGATGCACAACTTCTCCTTCACCACCAAGGAGCACAGAGAGCTTGTGCTTGCCCACATGTACACCATGTAAAATACAGGCAAAATATTATATTGGTTTTTAAAACACAGTATCCCAAAAGGGATTAAAAAAATGTCAGTTTAGAGAAAGAGCCAGGAAAGTCTGGTCTTCAGGCAGTAAGATTTTAACCTTTTTTCTTTCCTGAGTGTTAAAGCTTCCCACACACTTTCACTGATAATAATAACAGCTGCAGCAATAATAAGAAAGCAAAATATGAAACAAAAGGCATAGCTGAGCTCAAAATACTTAAGAGTTACTGAGTTTCATGCTGAAAATTATGCACCTAAGAGGTACGATTTAGGAAATCATACTTAACCAACAGGAAGAAAAAATGAGGTTAATTCTTCAAGTAAAGTAGGGATAGAACAATTATGAAAATACTTCTGTCACTAAAACCCTAAGACTACAAAAGTGAATGATGAATCACCTTGTGGCACATCATTAGATTAAAATGTCCCTTCCCTGTAAGAAGGCTTTTATTTAACTCATTGTATTACATTTCATGGGAATCTCAATTCTTAGGAATAAAAAAAAAAAAATACACAAAATATATTTTCCAGGCACGTATAAAGCCTTTTAACAAAAGTGACAACTTCAAACAAACAAAAAGCTTGTGGGCACTTTCATAGGAGATAATGCTCATATAATATTATAGCAGTAATAAAAGATAGTGGTTCAAAAGATGGACATTAGTACTGCCTCCACTTTTTACACAGCCCAAGACATGCTTTATTGTATTGAAGCCAGTCAAGGTGCAATAGAAAGATAGTGTTAACAAATATGAGCAGTTCTCTTCATATAATTCCACATCCAGCAGTGAAAATCATCTTTCATCAGTCAGGAAGTTTGCAAAGCTGTAGCATTATTGCTGCAGGAGCCTCATGGATCAGATTGTCATCTGGTATAGAAGTTTGTCATTGCCTACATCTCAAAGGAGCAACCCCAGTTTACACCCAGAGAGGATTTGGTCCCTTATTTATTGTGACTGTCCGTCTCTTTTAGTACTTCCACTACTACCTGCATGGAAGAGCAGATTAACCAGGCATCTCTGTCTGGGAGGATAAATACACTTGTAGCTGACATATCTATCAGGAAAGGCATATGCTTTTCTGGAGACCTGCTCCCAGAAACTAGATTAGTTTATGGAGGAATCTGCCAGTCCTAATTTAGGGGACAGTTGATTTTTGGGTCAGCTTTCAGGTGTTTAGAGAGCAGTTTGCCTCCCAGGAGTAGGAACTTGAGATAGGGAATGGAGAGGGAGGCAAAATAGTTGCTGGGAGGAAGAAGAAAAAAAATTGATTGTAAAGTGCTAGTTCACCCTAGGACCATGTCTAGGCATGGTCACCCGCATCATCAGCTGACCCCATACAGCTGAGCTCCTGTGGCAAATGGGTGACTCAGGCTTTCCATACGGCACTGCAGGGGCTGCCCCACACTGAAAGCAAGCAGGGCTGGTGGCAGGGTGGCCAGTGTCACCAGGTGGGGATGGAGGTTGGTGCTTGGAAACCATCTTTGGCCAAGCAAGGGAGATGAAGAAGGCTAAACACGCGCTGGTCTAGGTTTAACCCTGCGTATGTTTTCAGGGAAATATGGATCCTGTGGAGACAAAGGATTGCTGCTGTTCAGCATATAAAAGCATGCATAATATCGATACATGTAGTGATAGCCAGAGAGGCCTTTAACTTGCTCCAACTCTCCTCCATTTGGTACATATACTTAAAGATAATTAAAAATTGAGTTAGTTATTTCAATAACTCAGAATCTGGGTCTCCGTTGGGGTTAAGATGGCTCGGACTTAGTAATTAACCTCAAATTGATTTAAAATAAATTGGAAGACACAGACAGCATCTGGGACATCAGTTCAGCTATTCTCTCCCTGGGCACAGGGAGATATTTCCCCTTTAAACAAATTATCTTGTGTGCGTCTCTCATAGGTGGACACAAATCCTTGCACTAACTTCTGAAATCAGCCAGGAGGATGCAAACAAGGGACCAGGTGAGACTCCACAGACAGAAGCACTCACCATCAGCCAAAAAGGCTAATTGCAGATGAACTGGACAGCTCTCAAGTGACTTCAGGAATATACCAGGACCAGCAGCAAAAGAAAATACTACCAGATCCCTAACTGATACGCTTCTCAAGCAGACAATAACAAACAACAAAACACCAATAGCACAGATTTAATTAACAACCCAAGCAGAAAATTTATCATGAGCAGAGACAAATATGCAGTTAGTATGAAAGTTTAAGGTCTTCCCCTTCTGAAGGGCATTGGTTTCTACATTCCTCTGAACATGAAGCTGCAAGCTCTATAAGGATTAAAGAGAGTTCTGCCTGCAAGTTTGAAAAATATATGCCAAACACAAATAAGTAGATATTCAAATGTATCATTGCTGTTTAAGTAGATATCTTGTACTGGGCTGTTATAACATGAGGAAAAAAAAAAAACAAGAAACTTTATTTTCTCATGTAAATGAAAATAAATATTTCCTTATTTTTCACTCATGCTTAAGCGTCCCCTTTTGTTAGAACATTACATATGAAGTAGCTAGGTGAAGTTTTCATTATGTTTTGTTGTTTTTTAATATAATTTGGGATAAAATACTTCCTTTAAAAATTATTTGTAGCTAATCATTTCTCTTTTATGGAACTGTGCCAGTCTAATCTAATTTCTGATAACAGCAAGCAAACATAGATGATACTGAAGAGATTTCTGCCCATAAACTAACTCCAGTAAGTATTCCAGGTATAGCGGTCCTCAGGAAACTCTGATTTTTTTTTTTTAATCATGTCTTCCTATTTGTATATTCTGAAAGGTAGATACATTTAGGAAGAAACTTTTGCTGACCTACCATGCTGAATATTGTGTAATGAGACTGAAAATATTTGGTTTTGTTGTGGAGATAATATTATCATCACCTTACAGAAACAAGGAAAGGATCACTTGTGTTCATCTACTGCTATTCAAACCGTGATTTATGAATATACAGAATGATGGAGTATACCACGTTACCGATAAAATCAGCAAGATTCTGGGATATCATATTTACGATAAACAGCAAAAATTTAAAAGCATTATAGTTATTATAGAATCACAAAATGGCTTGGGCTGGAAGGGACCTTAAAGCCTGTCCAGTTCCAATCCCGTCATAGGCAGGTTGCCACCCACCAGATCAGGCGGCCGAAGGAAGTAAGCTCTGACAAAGCAATACAAGTGTGTTCCCTGCATTTTTGCATACAAATACGTATGTGGGTTGGACAGAAATATGCACATACCTGTTTAAAGATACTTATACACTTAAAGAAAATACTGAGAGATGTTCATTAAGAGCGAGTAGTCATTGCACATGTGTGGGGCAAACAACAGCAATGACAGCCTGTTCCTAGGACACAAGTGCTATAGAACAGGATGAGAAAAGAAGAACTGACTCACCCCCTCCGATGACCAACAACAGCTCAAAAGGAATGCAGTCTCAAAAAGATGTAACTCCCTTGGCTTCTAACCCTTAAATGAGAGAGAGGAGGAGTGGATCCAGGCTCCACCCCTTCCTTTCACTCAGGCGCGCTGCTGGCACCTGAGCTCCCTCGGTTAACCACACCTGGTGCTCAACCATTTGTTCAGGCTGTGACCTAGCAATTCTACTGCAATGTGTTTCTGGCTTAGACAGCAGGGCCTAGGAGGTATTTCATGTGGGCTTCTGCTTTGATATCTCTGTGGAGGATGGCTACCTGCTTCCTTTGACCCCACAACCTGCCCACAGAGATCAGCCTCCTACCACCAGGTCCCTAATGCTGAGGACTGTGGTCATACCCCTTACTGTGATTATGTTTTAGAGGTCAGGAGCCCAGTGAAATCGTTGGCCTCTGGGATTTTCCCGTTCCAGTCATACTAAATATTCAGTTTTATTTCTGCAGATCTGTGAATGATTCAGCTCTTATATATAAAGAATATAGTAATTTATCAGGACCCTCTCTTCATCTTCTGGGGCTAGAACTGCTATACCTTAAGGGAGAAATACAGGTGTTTGCTTAGGAAAGGAAACAACTACGTGGCAAGTTTGACTGTTAAAAAAAAATGAGGTAAAAGGCATCTGTTTGAAGTTGCTCAAAAATTTGGTTGCTGAAAAAAATTTCTGGAGAAGAGAATAGCAGGCAGATGAACTAGTCAAAAGTGTATGATACTTAGAGTTGTTACATGGTTAACCACAAGGATCTCACCCACTTCTTAGTGACAGATGAAATCGCTTAACACATACATTAGAAATGTCAAATGGATCATTCAAAAAACAGTGGAAATTGTCCAATTTTTTGTCTTTCTGTGCTACAACATCAGACAACAGAGAAATGAGCCAATCCATCATAGCTTATACACTCAGACTCCTAGGGCTTGCAGAATGCTCTGTAATTTGCAATTTGACCTCTTGGTACTTTCCTCTTGCTGAGGTTCTCACAGAAAAAAATGATGTGCCAATGAAGAGTGACACAGGATTTATCTTATTTGACTACCTAGGTCACAACAACAGTTTGGGTTAGTCTGTAGCAGTCTGTGATGTCTTGGAAAGATATAGTAAAGGTCTGTGGAATTATTTCCTGACAGTATCACCAGCAAAGACACAAAACACAGCTAAGTCTATCTAGATGGAGTACTAAGTGATCCATAATACACATACTTGCATGATCTTATCTTGGCTGCTATAGCAGAAAGCACAACAATATAAATATATTTGATTAAAGAAAACAAAAACTAATCTGAATAGCATCTGGTAGCACCCTTTGCTGCCCTGTGTATGCATCTTTCCTCATGCCATAGGAAGATTGCTTCAGTGTAGGCAAAACTTCTGGTGTTATAGGACTAGTGCCATAACTACCACACTGCTGATGCTTGTGTCTTTCTGGTCCTTAGCTCCAGAGTGGGCTTATTGAGCTCCCTGGCTGGTACTGGTGTGGCCTGCAGAGTGCTGCAGTGTCCTTTGGGAGCTGCACCAATGCTCTCTCTGTTGGCACAGGGTCAAGTTGGGAGTGTTAGTACACCCACTCACTCAGTACATCTACTAGCTCATTACTGCTGCTTAAGCAACCACTGCTGTCTCCAGCCAACATGGACTCACAGTCCTTGAGTACCCATCCTTCCCAGCCTCTTGCCGGGGTGCAATACTGATAACAATAACCTTTGTGGTAGTGCATAAGCCTCAGCCTTAGACTGCTTAGATTGCCAGTTTGTATACACATTTGGAAGGCAGCAGTGGGAGTTACAGGGCATTATCAGTTCTTCCTGTCTGCCTGTCTTTGCTCTCTCTACCAGGTCATAAATTGATGTACTGAGTGCAACTGCATATAACAGTGAGTCCTGTGACATCCACTAGAGACTCACTGCCCTCATGCACACGCTCACCTCACTCACTCCTCTGCTATTTACCTTTGATTTATGGTCCGCTGGCAACCTACATGGACCAGGATTGAAAACGTTACAAAGAGTGAATCAATTACAGTCTACTTGATCGATAGGCCACCTACTGTATTTAAAAGCAATTGAACTGTGAAATGATTAAGTAAACTGAGAATTTCTGTATGTTTGAGTGCTAGGTAATTACAAATGGCAATTATAGAAGAACAAATATATATTAAACGGTAGAGACATGAATAAATGTTAAATTTCTGGCACTTCAGAGGTCTGTATTTAATTTCAATATTTATCACCAAATCTAAACATGGCTTTTGCATCTCCAAGAAACAAGAGTTAAAATAGCATTAAGTGTATTAGAAAAAAAAATCTAATTTCTGGGGAAATAATACTGAAAATCAAGCTTTTCTATCTACTACTGAAAGTAAAGCTAAATAAGAAATACTGGGGAAATAAGCATTAATGAGAAACTGTAAATATTGAAGAATAAATGTGTTAAATAAGTTATTTTAGTACTTTGTGATAAATATGGAGAAACACATTAAATGCAGCATTTCTAGAATTATTTTTTTTAATATTGTAGGTTGGAGCAAAGATAATAACTCATACAGTAGCCTTCACTGGAATCAGTGGTTCTGGTCACACTAGGAAGAAAAACCATAATAATACCTTAAGCAGAAAAGAATATTTAGAAAAGTCCAGATTATATTTAACCGTAACATGGAACTGGGTAAGAAATCACAAATATAGGTCACTAAGAAACTGAATATGCTGTCAGTACTACCATAAACCTAAACTCGTTCTTCTCCTTCATATTCCACCAAATAAAATGGGTGACATTTCTGTCTCTCAGATTCATTTACTACACTAGGAGGGCTGTGGAAGAAGTCTCCCAAATGTCACCTCAAGAAAGAATCATGTAATTACTCCTCCTTGATCAGAAAAAACCTTGATCTTCAAAGAGAGAAAGCCGAGCACCTCAGGGGCATGGAAAAGAGAAAAGACAGAAAAACCTGATCAGGACATCCACTAGCCAATGCACGTGCATTCAATAATGTCAACAGCAGTAATGTCTCATCAGCTCCTGGAGGAAGAGGAAATTTATAAAATTAACTTTAGTTAATCCCTGGCTCCCTCCACAGTCACTGTGGAGAGGCTGTCTGGTCCAGAGCCCATGCAGCACCATGAGCATTCACTCCAAAACCCTGCAATGGCTGTAGGAAGAGCTCCAGGATACAGGGAAGGCCACAGTCCTCCTGATCCCACTCTTCCCTCCTCCACCTTCTAAAGGACATTCTTCACATCTCCCCACATAGTCTCCTTGACTTGTCTCATGTTATTTCAGTGTGAGGTATTTAACATCAGCTCTCATGATAAAGTTGCCACCTGATGGTGTCACTGACCAACTTCAGAACACATTTGGTCAAATCTCATAGATTTGGATTTATTGGAAATAGAACATTATTTTGAACAAAACAACCTGAAGTAAGCTACAGAAGTGACACTGATGCCCCAATTTCCATTTCAAATAGGCCATGCCAAGTTTCAACTATAGTTTCAAAAATTCATCCAGTTTCTTTTTTTTTTTAACATTTGCATAGATTTTATAGTGTTTTTCAACATCAATAGTGGGAGCACTCTGTATGTCATGTAATTATCATATTATGTTTACTTTTTGTCAAATTATTTAGATGCTTTACTAATAATGATCTACTATCTTCTATACAGGTGTAAAATTCCTTCCGCCTGCATTGCATTGACAGTTTATGCAATAATCAAATCTTTTTTCCATCAGGACAAACGTTTGCAGGGACAGGTTTCTAATAGCCCGTAGAAACTTCCTTTATCCTGGCAAGTAATACTACAGAAGTAGCATCATGAAGTCATTGTGACTGTTGGCATGATCAATGGAAGTGACAATCACAACTGGGCCACATCTACACAATGATTTGTCAGTGCCTGACATTTGACATTTTGAGTCCCTTCATCTGTGCCAAGTTCAGCAGGAGGTGAAGGGCCTCAGCAGCATCAGGGGTACTAATCATCTCCCAGATAGAAAGAGTCAGTCATTTCTTGACACATCTGAAAGAGGTTGTTAAACTCCTCACAACAAAATCCCAAGGGCATAGTGGATTATACAAAAAAAACATTATAAGGTAGGCATTAGGAATCATGTAAATTAACTAATCATTAAAAAAAACTTAGAAGGACACACAGAAAAATGGTCTATTACCCTAGCTGCAGAAGCCCACTGTGCAGTCTGTGAATTTCAATACATGATGCAGTCTTTATAGTTCCTTGGTAAGCTGTTACTTCAGAAAACAAGACTAATTTCCCGGTAGCCCCTCATACAGATTTTGTAGTATTACTACAACACACCCCTGGAGCAGAAATCTCTCTATAAAAGTACATAGAATTATTGTCTGAGAGGGTTTTTTATTATTATGATTATTGTCTGCCATGCATCTTTGAAGTACATTATGTATGTTTGCCTTCCCCTGTGATGTGTAACAATGACAATGCTGATCTGTCCAGTACAATCAACAGCCCATGAGAAATGTAATAGAAGAACACTTTAGTGTGTTCTGGGGGAAGGATGGAAGAGTCACAGATGTTGGAAAGTGATTTCTTAGTCTTTTTTTTTGTCTCTTAACAAGAAGCAAATACCCTTTCTGTCTAGCAGAATAATTTGTCTAATGTGCATTTGGTAATGATAACAAGGGAGAAATGTTTAACCTAAGGTACTGTACTTTGCACTCAGAATAAATTGCCTCTTTAAAATGTGCTTGTATAAACTGTGAATTTAAAATCTCAGTCTCTGTGAACAGTTCCTCTGATACTGTATTTGCGTTAGATGAAAACGTCCATTAACTCTCGGGACATCTCTTGGAATCTAATCCCTGTAGAGATGAAACTCAGTAGAGGCTAACAATTCTGCACGTTTGATCCACTCCACACAGCAAATCTAGACAGCATTATGCCAAAGCTTTAAACAAAAATACTTGGGGAACTTTAAACCCACAAGTATTTATAATCTATACAATCCAGTACACTTTAAATTAGTCTTCTCTTGTAATATTACCAGATTCCTTCTCCTTTGTATTCTAGTCAGTTTTCTGGAGCAGCAGAAACCAATGCCATTGAAAGTCTGTGTAGCCTCCATGCTCTACCACATAGCAGATGTTGCCTTGGTATGTGTATGTAGGGGTTAATTCAAGGAAAAGCAGCATTTTTCTACTGCCTTACCTTTGTCTCTCTCTTTGAAAATAAATGGATTGCTGCAAATGTAAGAGATTATAACAAATGTCATACCCATATAATGCACACAATCATTTTTCAATACAAAGGAATTTATGTATCCAGGTGCGCCTATTTCAAGGAATCAGTCAGAATTATGGTACTTTCAAAAAGCTTTGTTCACTCTCATAGCCATACATGACAGTACTTAATGTGCTATTTATTGACAGATATTTCAGTGTCTGAACAGTAGTATCAAAATCATTCCTACTCAAGAGCAGGTTAGTGTGGAAGAGTGACTCACCTCTGGCAACATTTCAAAACACACTGCTAATTATCAGAACTGTGTTTTGACTAGTAGCAATGCAGGAATCCTTCACAGAAACCTGACGCTTTAGTGAGACAGACCACTATGTCATTTCATTGCATTTGAAGAGATTTTAAATGACAGTTTTGGTTCTGAGAAGGTGGAGATAATACTTCAGGATTTCACAAGCAGACTGTGATAACTGCAGCAGCAAAAGCAAAGACTGCTTAATAGACAATGAACCTCAGCACCTATTATTACTGCTCTTCCAAAACAAGATTTCCTTAAATCAATTTTGTATTTCAAGGGGTTTCAGTCAGTATTCCAATAAATCACATTTGGAAAGTAACAGTTGAAAATCTATAGACACTGCCCCAACGATTCTGGTTAATGTAATGGAAATTGGCTGTAAATGTCTAAAGAAATACATTTGAAGTTCTAACTTTACTGTACAAATGAATAGTCAAGGTTACATAGCAATTCGGTTCTGTATCATAATGATTGTTCACTATGCAGATTTTCCTATGAATTGTACTTCTTAGAGGGATTAGAAAAAGATACTTTTAAGCATTCATCCCTCAAGACAGATATTTCAGATTCTCAGAAGAGCTCTCCATAGCTCCCAGCATCCGTATTGTTCAGACAGTTGTAGCCAAGGAAATTGACCTTGAAGAAAGGGAATTGATAGGACAAGAGGGAATGGCTTTAAGCTAAAAGAAGGGAGATTTAGGTTAGATGTTTGAAAGAAATTCTTTACTCAAAGAGGAGTGAGGCACTGGCACAGGCTGCCCAGAGAAGGTGTGGGTTCCCCATCCCTGAAGGCGCTCAAGACTGGCTTGGATGGGGCCCTGGGCAGCCTGAGCTGGTGGGTGGCAGCCCTGCCCATGGCAGGGCAGTAGGAACAGGATAATCTTTAAGGTCCCCTCCAACCTAAGCCACTCTATGATTCTATGACGTGAAATGTCCACATTGTACTTTACTAGTGGACACCTGCGGTAAGATTAGTCTCATTCTGGGCCAGTCAAAAGTGGATACTTAAATATTTATTAAAGGGTACCATGGCTGAAAGGTACCCTTTAATGACAGTTTATATTTTTTCACTGCCACTCTACCCTACTAATTCCACTTCTGAGAGCTGAAAAATGAGGCTCCATATATCCTCATAATATGTTTTCAAGGTCTCTTCCATATCCAAGTTTTCCTATGTTGTAAAGAACCATTACTAAATCTCCTAAATTATCTCTTGTCCTATAGAATCTTAAGAAGCATTTCATACTCCAGTAAACTCCTGATGAGGTTCTCTCCCCACCTTTCAAATGTCAGTTCCAAGGCCCCATGCAACATCTGCTGAGTAACTGGGTACCAAGACAGCTTGCTCTGCTTTTCCAGATTGTAGAGCTTATAGGTACACCCATAGAGTTTCTCAGAAGGAAACAACTCTGTTCTCCGCATATAGTTCAGAGACGGTGGTTACACTCCCTCTGCAGCTCAGAACTGAGCCCAGATTTTGGCCCAGTTTTCTGAGATGAAACACTACTATCCTTTCTGGCTTCATTCTTGCTCTGAAAACCTGTTTTAAATATATGTGACTTTTTGCAATCTCCCTCCCCCTTGTAATTTGATAAGACTGGGGGAGTTTTAATAGCACATCCTCAACTCCTGTTTCTAAGAGCATGTAGTTTGTGTTTACCTCAGGGAGCAGTGCCTGAGCTTGTTTACAGGAGTAAGTAAATCAGATAAAGTCTGTGCAACTGATCAAAAGAGAATAAATCTCTTTAAAAACATAAATCAGTCTCGTGGAGCTTGTCCTTGTAGAGCTTAAAGACAAAGTGACAAGTGAAATTCACAGACATCAAGAGCTGGAGCAGCTCACCTGTGTTGCGGGGAGTTTATAATTTTTGGCAATTAATCGGCAATAGCGGGGCCTGAGGTGCCTATAAAATCTACCATTCCTTAATTCCTACAATTCTTCAAACTGCAAATATTTCATAAGTGCCTCAGCTCTGTGAGGAGTGGCCTTGAAATATCCCAACACACCAACTGATGTGTTGGGTATTTCTGATGACATTTTTACCCCAGACAGAATTATAGCATTGGTGAGTAGAAGATGTGAATTTGGAGCTTCTTTTGCTTATGGGTGATCAATTATCATTTTTTTTTCTTTTGACTGTTCTTTAGAACAGTTTGTGTGCCCTTTTGTTGCTGAGGCCCTGGACAAGGTGTTCGCACATGCAAGGCATTACAGGCCGTGAAAGGATACTCAGCTCTTCTGAAGCTATCTTTGCTCAGCATGACAACTATCAGTATGCTGCTAAGCTCAGCCCTTTGTGACAGCTAAATCATCCTATTTGCCCATCATTCAATTAATTTAAGATAGCGTTCTACACCTGCACTAGGGCCCTGGTGTTCTCTATGCCTTGTTTTCCCTGTGTATACCAAAACCCAGTGATTGCCTTGCTTGCTGTTGCAGTGTCCCCACTGCAAATACACATCCACTCATGAAAGGTTCTAGAAAATAAGGAATGTACTCTTTCCACAGAGGAAGATTCTGCTGTTACAGGATCCTGGTGGGGAGATTTCATGTCAGTTAAGGACATCCTGTTGCTTAATGTGCAAAATAGAGGCTGTTGATGGACATTAATCCCATCTAATTATTTGCAAAGGAGGAGTCATGGCTGGGGAAATTTGAGAGCCTTTGAGTTTCTTGTTTTGCAGCTAAGAATTGATTTTTAAAAGTACTATCTGAGAATAACTGAGAAACATGCCAGTAAAAATCAAAGTGATGGGTTTGAAACAAAGCCCATCAGAAGGAGAAAGGTTTGACACCATGGAGACAAATTACTTAGTAAGCAAAATTAGGTTGAAATATTATGACCAAGAAAGCAAATTGAACCTTGCAGGTAGTAAACTGTCTGTTTTGAAATGAAGGGAGTGTGTTCACAAAACCCACGTTAAACAAAGGTATTTTCTAAAATAAGATGCATAAAGAAATCTCAGATATGATTGACAAATTTGGACAATTTTTTTTAACTAAGAGGGAAGTTCTGGAATTTCATTTAGATGTAAACTACAAAAGAGGGAAAATGTGAATCTGTTCTGATTTATAGTCAGTGAAATAAAGTGTTTAACCCTTTAACGAAAAACAAACACTTTTTCACTGTTTCTTCAGCTTCAAACATCATTCCCAGTCTATCCTGAAAGTCTCAACTTCTACTTGAAAATCAGCAGGGGTGTGACAAAAGAAATGAAGAGGAATTTGATTGAGGTAGGAAACATACATTTCAGATTTTTTTTTTCCAATATTAGGGAAAAGAGATAAGTTTTGATGCACAGCATTCTTTCAAACACAGTTTATAAAACTCTCAGTGCTTCATCTGTCACAGAGAACTTCCCTTGCAAACAGGGATGATCCAGAGTGACGTTTCTGGCATTTCTAAATTAAAAAGTAAAATACAAATATATTTTAAGTATTTTTTCCTCCATTCAACACACGTAAGTTAAAAAAAAAGAAAAAGAAAAGGCAGCCAAATCTTTTCCCCAAAGATTTTCTGTAGAAGCCAATAAATAAAGTCATCAGATATTGCTCTGCACAGACTTCTAGGAAAGTAAGGTCCACAGATGAAGCTCAAAAGTAATCCACAGAGGACACCTGGGTGCTAGCACCAAATACCCAGGGACCCTGCAGATGCTGGTACTACAAATCTCAGCAGTCCCTCAGTCAAGATATGAAAAGACTTGGCTCTTCCTAGTGCCCTGGAGCAAGAGAGGATTTCCAAAAACCTCACTGAAATTTCTTCCACTTTCCTCAATATTTATACAGCACTCATCAGCACTACCTCTAATCCTTTGGTCATTTACTTGTCCACCAGCCTCAGAGCAATTTAGCCCTTACACTGAGCCTCTGAGTAATTAAATCATACTTTTACTTCCCTCTTAGTTCTCCCACGTGTCTTCAAACTCCAGTGCATCTTCCATAACATACTGAGATTGAAAACTCTGGCTTCACCTCTTCTCTGTGTCACTTAGAAATACACATGCTCTCTTATGAGAAAAATATATATAGGCATTACACTGCCTACCCTCTGCCCCACACTTCCTCCACCTTCTCCTGCAGCAGTGCTTCAGGGATCCTCAGGGATTCCCTCTCATCATGCCCAATTGCTGTGAGAATCTGTCTCCTGCAAAAAAGACACATAGTTCCCCTGGGTATTCTGAATCAGCTGGTGCCACGCTAACCCCAGCTTTTATGCTGCAGATAAATTGTTCCTGGGGGCCTACCTACTTAACATCCCATCCAGAAGCCAGGCACTTCTCTTCTTCAATTTTCTGCTTGCTTCCTTGTCACTTGTGAAACTGGTCTTTCTCTCTATCCTGAATGACTGTCGTATTGAAAGTGGCTGAATCTAGACAATCGCCTGCCTTGGATTTTCACATTTTATCTCCATCCTTTCTCAAGGCTCAAGCTCTAGGACTTAAGCAACAAGTGGATATAAATCCAAATTACTTCTGCGTTTTTTTTTTTCCAGTAACAATCCATGAATAGATAAAATAAAATTAATTTTGTTTTCCTGAAAAACAAGGGTGAAATCAGTGGATTAAAGAAAATGAAAAGTGGAGTACACAGCTTTCAATAAAGGGATGCTTCTTTGCAAAAAAAATGGAGAAAAAAATAGTAATCTCCAGCTGAAATGTAAGCAAACAAATTATAAAATGCCGTCTTTATAGCCTATGAATGTGAAGACAGGCAATGTTTCCCAAGTCAAAAGAGAGACTAAAGGACTCATTTTTGTTGACATTTTTTTTTTTAAGAGCAACTTGAAATGTATGGGTGAATGTAACCAGATAGATAACTTTTTTTTTTCCCCGTAGTGGTCTGCACAACAACATGTGGTAGCTTTGTAAATTAACCATCACAAGAAACTTTTAAAAAATGTTTGACAACTCAGAGATATCAGAACTTGCTAGGATCCCCAGTGCTCAAGATGAAGCCCTGACACTGATGCGTAACAAAACAATCACCTGCACCAGCTCATGCTGGTTAATGATGGACATGTAACACATACATATGAGGAAGGAGAGGGGACACTTGTGTCACCCAGCCTTGGAGCCAGCCACCTAAAATGCACGTTTTCACAAAACACCTCCCATGAGTAAATACACGTTGTCTAACAAATTACATTAACCTTCCCCAGCACAGACATATGCAGAAGCTGTCAAACATTCTGTATAAAGTGAGTATGCTGAACAAGAAGTCTCATAGTCCTTAACGTGAAAAATGAAGCTTTTCTGAAATACACTTGTGGAAAAAAAAATCATAGAATCGTTTGAGTTGGAAGGGATTATTCCTATTAAAAAATTATAGCTTTTCCTACAGAAAACACAAAAAATTGGTAATAATATGTCTTTCTTCCCATCATTTTTCTACTTTCTACTTCTTTTTTCAGCTGTAACAATGTATTTTTAATACCAGGATTAATATAATGGCTCAGTTTAATGAACTTTTCCCAACAGTAATCTCATACAGTTCCAAAACATTTTGTATTCCTGACCATTGCACACATATCAGTTATGTTCCGTTACGCATGCTTAAAAATTTGACTCCCTGATAACTGTGAATGCAAATTCAACTGCATTAATGGATCTATTCAAATGTTATCTGGACTTGCTGTAGCTGATCACATTGCTAGATAATGTTCTACTACAGAGAAGATAATGCTGTACTAATAATTGAACCAGCTTAGAAAAGTAAAGATAGATCACACAGGAATATATTCACATTATTTTTTCCTTGTCATTCCACATAACTAGTGGAAGAAAAAATAACTATTAATATGGACATGTACTGGCATTCTGAGGAAACTATATTATGTCAACTGAAATAAGGAAAAAAGAAAAACCTGAGGCTAAACTTCCACACTGAAAATGGCCTGGCAGTCAGGCATCTAAAATCAGATAAAATTTCATCACTGGTACATCAGCTCTGTAGTTCCAGCTGCTGGAGCTGAAAATACCCATCTCTGAAAATAATGCCTCACGCAGTTACCTGGGGAGGTGGTATTTCATACAACTGAGGGTGGGTTCCCCTGTCTGGGATCAGTTCAAGCAGATTACTGGCATCATCAGTAAACATAAAATGCACCATAATATGATGTTCACAAGATATTCGTTCTAATTTCTATTTGAAAAAAAAAATGAAAAGAAAGAAAGAAACAAGGTTAGTATTGTGATCAGGGCCAAAATTACAAAAGAAGGCTGAGGAGATTTGTTGCCTGCTACAACCACATCTTCATTCCAGCTTTAAATCCAGAGGGAATCTTTGCACTGACTTTGATGCCTATTGCAGTAGTATTTAATTGTCTAATCTAAGTCCTTTTAAATATATATATATATATGTACACACACACACATATACATACATCTATACAAGTGTGTGCTGTAGACCTACCAAGAACTGTAAAGTAATAGAAAGACAGATGTAAAACCGCGTTTTATTAAATAAAAATATAAACTCCTGAAAGGTAATAAACTTGCCTTTTTGCTACCTGTATGCTATCAGAAAAGCAATCTAGTTGCACTTTTTTTTCTATATTTTCAGTGCTTACAGTATACTGTTCTCATTATAGACTGATAGTGTGCTGGGAATTAAGCCTATGTTACACACAGACAGATGTTATTTTATAGAGTGTCATTCAACATAACAGTACCAGATTTTAGCACTTAGCCTGCATCCCAATTACTCATTATCAGTTTGTGTAGTTGGGAAACAGGCAAACATCTACTGTGCAGTGTAGCAGTTATTTCAGGATAGCTTCTTCTCCAAATGAATGTCATGGGAAGGTTTTCCATGGTCAGTAACAGCTATTTTAAACAAAAGGTTTTGATCAAGCAAGGAATAAATAGAAAAACATTTGAGTCTTTCTACTGGGCAAAGCTCCCCTTCTTACTCTTTTTATTTTTTTTTTCAGTTCATCATGAAGCAAGGCATAAAATCCTATGCAAACACACCTTATACAAAGAGACAACTGAAGACAAGCATACAGAACATCCTGATAGCATTGTTTGCTGGTCGTTTGCATTCATTCTGTTTTTTTATGTTTTATTCTTTTTTTAAGCCAACATAACGTAGCTAACTCTCATCATTGTTCTATCATAAAGCCCTCCCACATCTGGAAAACCCTTGTATTCAGCACATCCTCTGCCAATGATGCAAAAGCAAGCATCTGCTATGTGCCTTTTTAACAGTAACATGTAAAGGTTATGAAGTATCAGAGAATGATATGCAGTTATTGTTCTTTTGATTTTCATAGAATCATAAAATTATTTTAGCTGCAAGGGACCATTAAAGGTCATTTAGTCCAACTCCCCTGCCATGAACAGAGACTTCTACAGCTAGATCAAATTGCTCCTGTTTTGTTATGGTACACAGGCAGATGGAGAGTTTTTTTCTGAAAAGTCTTAAAAGAACTCTAAGCAAATTTATAAGAGAAACTTGACAGAGAAGAGCTGTTTGTCCAGTACCGTGGAGGAGAATCCAACAATGCCAAGTTCAAGAGCCCCAGTTCTGGAGCAGAAAAGGACAGAATTCCCAAGCACATTTTTGACAATAGTTTCATATTTTAGGACCATGTTAAGAGTATTAAAATAGTGAAAATCTACAAGAGTTTGTTTCCAGTGGGCCTGAACAGGGAGCCTGCCCGCTCGCTCCTTCCTGGGGGAGAGATGATGCACCTTTTCCAGGGCAGAGATGAGCCCTTGTGCTCCAGGGCTAGCTTCACCCTGGCAAAAATCAGCAAATTAGCTCTTTGCAGGATGCAGCAAACAGCACTGACTTTTTGGTTCTCACTAATGATCAGCAGCTTCATTAGCAACTGGATCCTTCCTCAGGTGGAATACTCTTTTTGCATGTGCGCACACATTTGCTTGCAATCAAAAATTGCATCCTTTGTAAAGACAGACATTTGCTGGGGAAAATGTTTGTTTTCCTTGTTCAAATTCTCCTACAGTTTCTTAATTATGGAAAAACATCAAAAGTGTGCTCAAGGGGATCATCTTTCTACATGAGGCTTTTTTGCTTTTTTCTAATTTGATTATATTTTTCCCTTTTTGTAACATTTGGCACTGAGAAAACAGAGTTATTCATGTATTAGCACAAATAAGGCCTATCGAGGGTTCTTTTCACCAGCTATTAATAGTGAGCAACAATGACAACGTGCAAAGCATATGAGCAATGCTGAAGAGGTTCACCCTACTAAGTATCTACCTACGCTTGACAGCATGCTTCAGAAACAAGAATTTTCTCTGGGGAATCAAGCCCCCAGAAAAAAAGGCTGTGAAGGCTGGAGGAAGGGCTGAATCACCAGAGTGAATAACTCAAGCCATGCAGTCATAAACAATATGAGGAATGGACACAGTGGACAGTACTGCCCCCTGTCACAGACAATACCATGTCCCCAGGACCATGTGCCATTTGCACTGCATGACTATGGATCCAGGATTGGTTTGAGTTGGACAGAAGTATAGCAGAACTGAATGTACATCTAATGTCCTCTACTTTTGACATGAGAAACTCTAACTGATGGGTGATCCTTCACAAATAAAACTACTGAATAAAATATGCAAAGGTAAGTGTTCCTTTTCTTCCCGTTTTTCTTACTTTCTCCCCACTGGGTAGTATGTCAATAGGACCGAGGTTTTCTTGAAGATTTTCAATCCCTTACAGTTACATTTTGAGGACCTATTAACAGAGACCAGGTTAAAGCATCTTACATATTCCCTCTTCAGCCACAGCTAAGAGACTGGGACAAAATGTGAAACTGGAGCTATAAAGATTATATACAGAAATCAGGCAGGCAAGGAGCACCACCTATATAACCAGCCAGGCAGTGTATGTTATATGTTCTCTTATCCTGGTTGCTTTTTTTGAGACAATATTCAGAGAAAATAGCTTTGTTGCAAATGATGTGTGGATCCATTATGTACTGTGTCTAATTTCAATATTCTCAGATAAAAAAATCTCTCATCTTTTCCACTCATTTACGGTCCAAATTCTCCTGAGTCAGCCTGTGAGATATGTTGACATTTCTAGTGGCAAGCTGACACTAGAATACCGAGTACTCTATAAAATGGTAAACAACATATTGTGTTTTGTTTTGTTTTAAAAAAAAAATATGTACTTCAGTCCACTGTCAGTCTATCACCTTTCATAACTTCGATCTATTTTGTGTATCAGTCAAGTTGGTGGATATGTGCACTGAATAATTTAACTCTGCAAGAACACGTTGAAATTTTGCTCATAGGAGTAGGCATTTTTAACACATTGTTTCCTTGCCTTCTATCTAACTTCACAAAATATCATAATTTCCCTCAGGTATAAGAATCCTTGTTTTGGAACAGGCATTGTTATTGTTTACTGTTGAACAACAGTTCCTAAAGCATGACTCTTTACAGTCAATGCCCCAAATCAAAACAGCACATCAAATTTTAGTCCTGATTTGCACCTGTGGAAGTCTGTATACTACTTTAAAGAAGAGTGACAAGAAAATATTGCTGCATCAGAGGGAAAAAAACTGACTTCCTATGAAATAATGATTGTTATACAATATCAAAAGCCTTATGTGCAGAGCTTATCTGGAAAAAAAATGAATATTAAAAGCATTTTTAAACTTAATCAAACAAACAAGAGAGTAAGGCCGGTACTGCTCTCCCTTTTGTCTTATACTCTTATACTGGTTCATCCCTGTACTTCTCTCTCTGATGTTGGTCACCAGCAAGGAGATCAGAATACAGCATATACATGCTGGCACATAGTTTCTGAGAACTGGTGGAAGCCATATCTCCCAAAGGACATGTGAAATGTGCACATCTTTGCCTTCACTGTGTCCAGATGACTTTGCCAAAATGCAGCAGAACCATCCAGTTTGCTGAAATACGGTGTATTTCTGCCACATCTCATGTCTTGAAGGTAAATTATAATGTTCCCTCACAAACCTGTTTGTTCCATTGTTTGGGAATCCAGCCAAGGCGAAGTAACTATCTTTTTCTTCTTTCTGTTCAGAGTCTAAAAATTTGATTCACACATTGGCTCATCCATTTTCTGGGTCATTTCCATTTTTACTAGTCTATTTCCATTTATTTTTCTGGCAATGGGCACTACTGGTTGTCGATTAAGTTCTGGCTAATTGTATTGATTAAACATTCCAGGTCCTTAAAGGACCTTATCCACCTTCTTTTTGGTAATGTGTTACGAGTTGATAAGCATCAGAAGTCAACATTTATCAAGTGGGAATACCAGTTAGTGAACGTTTCACAATACTTTTCTACTCTTGAATTTGTAAAAATAAAAAAAAGTCTGAATCCTTTCAATCATCAGTGTATCAATCATGAAAGCCCTTTTTTGGCACTAAAATCCCATCTTCCTTGAGCAGCAATAGAAGGAGATTAATAATGAAAGTAATTGTGATAATCACATGATTCTCCCCAGCCTCGTATTTCAAAGAGCTCAGCTTCATGTAAGTAACACCCTACTGTGTTCTCCATGGATTGACCCTACAATAACACTCATATTGCTCCATTATTGCCAGCTCCAGTCTAGTCAAAAATTCTGTCTCAGATGATGTTAATATGCCAGACCATGAAGCAGCATGTCCTGGGAAGAAATACATGTCTTGTTCAGCTATTCTAGCTTTGAGGAAACAGCAAAATTCTGCCAGAAGAACAGGTAGATAACTGAGAGCAGTTTACATTACACGTGGTTAAAACAGCCTGCAGTACTTTTCAAATAGAAATGTATAAGCTCAGATAAGAAGTACTTTGATAAAAGGCATTTTTTTTTCCCAGATCTTAAGCAACTAGTATCACGAGCACACAACCATTAACAATCCTTTCTGTTTATAAGTCCTAAATGTAGTAGCTGAAACAGATTTCTCCCGAGGTAACAAAAGAAGGTGTGATGTACATGAAAAACAGTATGGCACAGCAGGTCTGGACCTTGTGGCAAAGTTCTGTATAACATAGCAGGGTGATCTTCAATTTTTTTAAAGTTGTATTTCAAATCGGTTGTGCTGAGTATGACACCACTATATATATTTACTGGGAAGGGAGGGTGGTAATTTCATAATATAATATAATTCTATGTAATTCTATACGGGAGGTATATTTGGTCAGTTTATTCTGAGGATGCTACTAACCATAAGAAAAACTGCAATTTTAAAAGTGATTTAATAAGTACTTATGATGGGAGAGCTATTAACAGAGGAAAAATTAGGAGAGAATACCGGGAAAAAACTTTCAGATTATGAGTTGTATTAGTCTGTGGAATAGGGATGCAGTGGAAATTGCATTGTCTGAAATTTTTAAAACTAGTCTCCACAAAATACAAGTGAACCTGTAATTGGCAATGATCTTCTAATGATCAGAAGACAAACTTCTCCTTCTATAATATTTATACTCATTTACTATTTTGTGTATTATTCTCACCACCTTGTTCAGAGTCTGTCCTGTCCATGTGTACTCAAGCAGCTGCAAAGTTCAAGAATGGTATCTCTCAGCTGCAGCTTCATATTAAGCACTTCCACTGTTAAATTCACAACAGGCAATGGCTTAAATGGCAAAATCCTATAGCTGGACTCAAAACATCATATCTACTACACTTGAGAAAAGAAAGGTGTCTAGAATACGTACTCCCTCACTAAATTTAATTCACATGGAAAAAAAAAAATGCCTTGTACACATTTTTTGGTAGTAAGGGTGAAATAAGCACATAATGTGTAGCAAGAACACATGCAGTATATACTGCTATACCCATAATGAATAAGGTAGTACAAAAATGTGGGACAACATATTTGCTTGTTTGTTTTCCAGTAGTACAAAAACTAAAAGTGGTACAAAACTGGTTCTTAAATTCAGACAAAAAAAAAAAAAAACAAAAAGGAAAACAAAAAAGGAGTAACAGTATTAAACATCAAGGCGGTCCTGGAAAATAGAACAAAAATCAGGTGGCAGAGGTAGTTAGTTTTCACTGTTTGACTTGTAACTAACCTAAAATGCAGTACATTAGACAATGATTTATGATAGTGATTTATTCAGTGCTTTCAAGAATATGGGCGATGCAAAAATTAACTGCACCTTTTAGATTTACAACGTACTTTAAGGAAAAAGTAAGGTCATGTACTTATGGACAGACTCCTGTTAAGACAGAAGAACTTTCTATAGTTTTGCTGCTGTAAGACTTATGAATGAATATAATATCAAGGTATTTTAACATTACCTAAATTAACCTTCAAAAACAACACAGAAATCTAATAGCTTGACTATCACATACTCTGGTAACTAACCCAAAGAGCTTGCGGTGGTACAGATGCTTTCATATAGTGATGCCATCAGTTGGATCTCTTGAATGGATTTTGCTGTCAGTCTGAACAAAATTATGGAATAACTACTTTGTAATGAGCTGGCTATTCACCCATTTAGTGAATTGTAATTCTTCCTGTATGAATTGGCAGTAGAAAACCAAGCATGATGTTCACTTACTGCAATGGGAGAAAATTGGCCATCTCACAACCTGTTTGGCTTCCAAACTAGACTGCCTAAACTTTCCCAGAGCGCCTAGGCAGTGCACTTGAATAAAATTAAGCTACTGCTAAACATACAGCAGTTGAAAAAAGTCAAAACAAAAATCTCTCTCTATGAATTATATAAAATTTAAAAATGGAAAACAGGCATATGTCCTCTGCTTTTTAATGCCAATTTCTGTAAGTCCTACACTCATACATTAGTTGAGGTAATTGAGCTCAATCCTCTCCTGCACCTGAGAGAGAAAGGGGATGCTGGGTAATTGGCTGCATTTTTGAGCCAGACATACCCTAGCCAGAGTTAGAATTATGTCCAAGCAGCTTCACCTTCCTCTGATGGCTTGCAAGCTGTAATGGACCTTGCACCAATGCAGGGCGCTCAGATTCCTCTTTGCAGAATGGAATGAGGACATGGAACCTGTGAGCTTGCCCTTTAGCAGAAATGACTCTCTAAAGGAGATCCCTCCTCTTAATTTTGGCCTCTCTGTTCCTGCAAGTGGCTATCTCAGCCTGTGTTACTGCAACTGCTGTACTCCTGCATGCTGTTCACTGCACTTGAGCATGGCTGAAAAAAATCACTTTGTTCTGCCTCTGTGCTCCACCCACCAGCTATCTCCTGGGGTAGGTATGTTCATAGCAGCATGCTTTGGTTAATACATTGCATTTAATCCACAGAATTACTTTGGGGACAAGATGGGGGTACTCACAATACCTCCTCCCTTCCTGTAGCCTGCAATACACACAGGCTTTGAAGGAGGGGTTACGACACTAGGTGACTGAGTCCTTGCTGAAAGACCATTCTCTGAAGGAAAATAGCCTGTTCCTTGCTCCTGCAAAAACCAAATATGCTGGCCTGCAAGGCATGCAATAAAGCCTACCACCTTGCTCAGGGTGTTCCTGTAGTGTTTCTTGGATGAGATAAGATAGAGGAGTTAATTTCTCATTCCAGAGCACTGGTATGGTCTGTGTATGGGAATTAGTCTGGTGATATTAATTTTTGTGTTATTAATCCAAACTGTTTGTGTTAGGACAATTTTGATTAACATTTTTGTTGATACCTGCTGAGGAGCTATGACAATACCCTATTTAGCGGGGTGACATTCTGTTTGTATCCCACATCGGAATGAGCAGCTAAAACTTAGCATTAAACATTATAACTTCTGTGGAAACCTCAAGGAATTGAAAAAAATCAATATGCCTCAGTTCTCACCAGAAAAATTATCATGCAAAGGGAGCACCTGGTGTGTTTGCTTGAATGACACTGAACACATACCAAACATTGCTTGGGTGAGGAACTGTGATCTATCAGAAATCTCTGTACACAGAGGGGAGTGAATTATACCCCATTCCCTAGTCTTTCTGACCTCTTCATTACTTTACGTACCAAATAAGAAATTGTTACTCCAGTGATTTGTATGTGAATTTGCAGGCTCACGTTGCAGCAGCTGAAGCACAGAGCAGTTTCATAGGGATTCAAACTGTTAATAGCTAAAATCCTGGCAAACATTAAAGCTGCCTTAGGACTAAGCCTTGTTCTTGCTGAAGTTAATGCAGCCAGTTCTCACCCTTACTGCCAGGGTATGCAGGAAGGGCAGCTGGGATGAGTATCATATAGAAGTTTGCTTGAGAGCTGAGACACCTGTGGAGCCCATTTGGCTCTGGTCCTGTGTATGTAAGGAAAGGAAAGCAGGAGTGGGCTGTGTTGTTCTGATCTTCCTATTCCTTCCTCCCACAACCATGAGATGAGCAGTTTTTTTTCCCCACATTTGAGGCAAAAAAGTTGAACTTTTTGAAGGTCCTTCTCTTCCAGAAGGAAAATTCCGCACCTCACCTACTCTAAAATATGGTCTGAGCCTGCTTTTCCACCACAATCAAGCTTGGCTATACCTGCCATTCTCACCACGTTTCCATCTGGGGGACTTGGTTTGATTTAAATGCCCTCAGAGAAACTTCTTTAATAGAAAGCAATGCTTTATTAATCAAAGAGCATAGATATTAGAACTTCAGTTAAAACTTTACAAAATCATTTAAAAGGCTTCACATGCACATCACCTTTCCTACATTTGTTCTTTCACTTCCAGCTTAGGTTGGTTCACTTTATCTATCCCTTAACGAATGCCAGAATAAACAAGGGTTATTTCATTCCTACAAATAGTGTCTACTCCGTCTTTCTGCTTTCTCCTTTGAATCTCATGCACTCTTCACCATCCCTAGTAGGCCGTTTCTTTTATGTTCCTATCTAAAGTCCCTGGAGGCTGTAAACCTCCACATGAACATCAACAAACTGGTTTTTACAGCTCTTTCCAGAGAGGAGGTGAAGACAGTCTTCAAGTAGTGTTCCTTGGATTTACCTCCAAGCTAATTTCTGCTTTGGGAAAGAATACTTACAAGCTTGTGGAGCTCTCTGTAGTTATGTATGCAGCATTCATGGATGTAACGGGCAAGTACCCTAAGATAGAAGACTGCCAGGAGCAGGAAATATCTGTGTTGCTTACACCAGATGCCAATGGCATGATGGCAGAAAGCCAGAACAGCTGCAGCTGCTTTCCAAGGAGGAACTGGATGCTCAACACAGCAGCCTCTGTCCCCTTCAGAAGTTGCTGTCTTCATCACATTCACATCTCTGGAAATAAATTCAGCAGTTCTGCCTTCAGCTCCTTCCCCACTCCAGCACAAGAGCAGTCCAGCCACAGCCAGCCCCCATCTACTCATCACAAGGGTAGAAATATTTAATTCTATCTCCCTTGGATAATCCACACACAGAAGTCCACATTGGTCAGGGCTGCATCAAGAAGTTTGTAACTGACTCTCCCACATAAGCATGGATGATTGTCTCCTCACCTGTTAGCCCTCAAGACCCACCATAGCATCAAGCCTGAACACACAAGTTATTTTTCATGCACTAATCTCCTAGGAGGAATCCTTAACAAGCAGTGCGACTTCTTTGTTTTTAAAGTAACAAATGCAAAACTCACTTTTGCCAGACTTGTAGCCAAATGCCTAGATAGGAGCATGCATTTAAAAAAAGATAAAGAAAAAAATGAACCAAAAAACCTTACACATCAGGGAATCACTGCTTCTGTTTGCTTGAGTGTGTGTATTTGAAGAGAATTTATACACTCAAATTACTTAAAAATTTTCTACAGAAGCCTTGTCAAGGGCATGTGAAATAGAAACACTGGTCTGACGGTGCCCAAGAATGACTGGCATCAGGCCTAACTCATTATTTTATCAAGGATCTGGCAGTCAATCAATAGGAAGTTATCTGTGCTGTATTGACATAAATCATAATTGGTTTCCCATGAATGCCATGCCAAATCCTCAGCAGAATGAGTTACTGTATGCTTTATGCCAGTTTTCTTTCTTATCAGTGCAGCTCAAATCCTTCTTTGAATGCAGTTAAACAGTAGTATCCCCAGCACAGCAATCTCTTGGGAACGCAAGAATTGCCATACCTAAACCAGCATTCTGCTTCTAACCACAGATAACAGCTGATGTCTCCAACATCAGGATGAAAATGCATCTGTTCAGTTATGCATTGTGATTATAAGAAAGCAGATTTAAAGATGCTATTCTTCTGTAAGTAGGAAATGTGGCTACACCTCTTTTTCACACTCTGCAGTTTGTATTAAAAATCTGCATACATATACAACCTACCTATTGATATAGCATCGCATTCTTGTACTAAATACATTGGCAAGGAAGTGATTTCTTATTGTTTTCTCTTCAAACCTAATGAAGCACTGCAAAGCAGCCTTTTTATTTGTTCTTTGCATCTCAGCTGGCAGATTCATCCACAGGTTCAAGAGTTGCTGAAGGTCATGATATCAACCTGGCCTTTCAAATGTTGCTACTCACACTCTCTTCCTCACAGATGATCAAGTATCTGAGGAGACACGGCACAAAAAGTAAGTCAGCTTTGCTTTGAAGGCCAGTCACCTTGCTCACAATCAGCTGAGAGATGGGGATTGCTCCAAAGCCTTGCTAATGCAAGGAGTGCCAGCAGAATTTTAAAAATTTCACTGCTTCTGTGATGCTCAGTGCTGATGGGGATTACACCAGCCTTTCATTCCCCAGAGCGTTGCTTCTCCCATTGGAAAGACTGAAAAAGCTGCACAGCCCTGCTGATTCTCTGTATTGGAATAGAGAGAAATAGGAAATAGGAAAGGAGAGAAAAAGAAAGAAAAATTCATAAGAAAGGAAAATGATGGATATGGGAGGCTTTCATATTCACAACTTCTCCATGCACAGGAAATGGTTGTACATCATGCTACAGTCAGCAACCCAAACTCAGTAATGCAAACTGGTTTCTGACTTTCTGCACCTGCAGCAGACCTTGCCTGACAGAGCCACTGCTGAATGCCTAAACTGAGCTGCTGATGCCAGATTAAAAGAAAAGCGGCTCCACTGAGTTCACTGAAATTAAGGTAAACTCAGACTAATGCAATAGTAACACTGCAGTAAATCTCTCCTCCTGTTTTCTTCTTTCCTGGCTTTTGTTTTTATATTTAGTACATTTTCTCATGCTTCAAGCACTATCCTGCTCTGAAACTCTTCATGGATTAATAACTCCTGAACTAGACAAACTGACATTTAGGAACTTCATGTCTTTTTCTCTTTTTTTTTTTGTCTTTTCTCAACAAGCTGTTCTAAGTGGAATAACACATTCCAGGATGTACTACCATCAGCCAAAATAAGCATACTTTGTATCTCTTCAGGCATGAGGCATACATTTTAGATGCACTTACATTAATTCACTAACCAGCCCAGACCCAAGACTTGAGATGTCCTGCAATTTCTTGGCACTTGAGCGATGGACTTAAAGCAACATCATAAGCTAACATTTTGTTGATTAAAAATAAGCCAAGTAAAGCACATACAGATGTTAGTGCCTGATTTAAATGATTATTCACACAGTCTCATAGGTTAAATGAAAATATATACATTTCTGCAGCATAGTAATTGACTAGATACACTGAGATAACAGGACCTTTTTCCCATTTAGTAATGTTGCATTTAATAAAGGCCTGTATAGTACACCTAGAGCAAACTATTGGATGGCTTTTTAAATACCTTTCCCAGATAGTACATTCTGACTATTCTTAGCTTTAGAAAAAGTTTTTTTAAAAAGAAAAACAACTTTTTTTTTTTAGATTTCAATCATTAAAATCAGATTTGAGCCATATAATTCCATGCTGTTGTCATAATAACACAGAGTGGTCTCAAAGAAGCAAGTGTTTCAATCCAACTTCATGCACTTCATGCAATACACCTAGAGAACTGAGAATATTTATAGCTTCGAAGTATGATAAGAATCACTTATGCTAAAATGAGAGAACAGGATCAAGAAAGAGAACAGAAAAAAGGAAAAGAAATACAAGAAAGAAATGGACGTCATACTGCAAAATGTAGGACACTCTCGTCCAGGACTACATGAACCCAAATCCCCAAAGAGAAAGCATTAAACTGCCTTACATTGGTATGAAATGAATCCAACCTAGCAGATAGCAAAGTTGTCAAGAAAAAAAACACTAAGAACAAGGTGGGAGTTTGAAGCACTGCGAAGAAAAGTGATAAAAGGAATAAAATGATTATACATTATAGAAAAATAAGCCTAGAGAAAACAGCTCAGTGAGCAGGTGAATGAGTGATCTGTTGTGATGATATGAACTCAAAAAAACAGTTATTAATAGCTATATCTCTCTTACAGATATGATATTAGAGAGGTCTTCATTCCAAGATATTGAAATATTCCCAGCAAATACCTGAAATAATAATAATACAAGATGAACTGTAAGCAGCAGTGGAAAATGATGAAATACAAAAACATACTTTCAGCATCAATGACAAAGCCTTCATTTTATACAGAAAGATTAGTATAATTTTCTTTTGTTTTTAATAGCTACATAGACAGACACATCCTAAGAATAATTTCATGCACAGCTGAATTGTCAGAAGGGTCTCAGAAGAATTTCTGAGAGGAAAAGGGATCTGCCTCACAGAAAGAAAAACGGCATCTTGAGACACAAGCTTGATAGCTGGGAACAAGTGAGAAAAGTAAGTGTAAGCAATGCTAACTTGGATGAGGGACAAGAGTAACAGAACAGAGGAGAACATCATCATTGGAAGAACAAAAAGGAAGAGAACAGACCATATTTCTGAACATTTTAGTTGCCTGTGTACTAATGTAAAAAGCATGAGGAGCTATCTGGAAGAGCTGGAAGTCCTTAAACAAGATGAAAATTATGACTCAACTCTCTCATGAGAGATCTGGTGGGAATATTCACATGGTTGGAATATTTAAGAGCTTATTCAACCAGGGGAAAAGGGAAGAGGTGTTGGTGAGTGGCAGAATGTACAAAGATACAGACTTATATAAAAGCATCTAGATAATAATGAGGAAAAAAGAGCAAAGGTGTTATTCTGGTAAATGTCAGCCATCAAACAGGAGGATCAATTGCAAGACACTTCAGGAAGAAATTAGCAAAAGGCCCCTGAGGTACAGGGCTTCACAATAATAGGGAACTTGAATGCATCTCTTGGGAAGGGAACAGAGCAGAAGCCTCTCCATAAACTTCCAAAAGACAAAGTTTGACTATCTTTTGATGCAGAAAATTGTGAAAACAACCAGAAAGGAAGTAGGTCTGATTTTAGCCTAGCCCATAGGGAAGAACTATTTGAAAACATCAGTGTGGAAAGTAAAAATAGGAGAGAGATGAGGAAATACAAGTTTAAGATACTCCAGAAGGTAAAGTGTGAAAAAGCAAAGTAAAGACAATGGACTGCAAAAAAGGAATTCAAAGAACTGATAAATACGATCCCATGGGACACAGGTAAAATTATTTCAGAAGTGCCCACCACTAATGAGATAATAAAAGAAAACCTGCAGAATATTCCAATCTCTAGAGATTAAACAGGTGTACCAAAAGTTGAAGTTTAACTACTCAGCATTACTAAAATCAGAAAGATCATGGTATGAAATGAGATATGATTTCAAATAAGTACAAAGGGGAAACAAGAACATTCCTACAGTACATTAACAAGAAAAAATAAAAGGCAGAGGAGGCTACAAGGCTGGAGTGCTTCACATCTTCCTGTGCTTCAGTATTCAATATGAAGCCACATGGAATGAAAAGTGATCAGACTTCAGGAATAAGGCTATTAGCTGCTTAAGGAAAGTACAAACTAGAGAGAACTTTCATTATTTTCGCAACTGCTAGGCCTAGTGGAATTCACCTGCGATATTTACATTTTGTGAAACATATAATAGAATCATAGAATGGCTTAGGTAGGAAAGTACCTTAATGGCCAGCCTGTTCCACCTCCCTGCCACGCAACAGATCAGGCTGTCTAGGGCCATTCACCCAGAAATGGAGTATCCACAGTGTCTCTGGGCAGCCTGTGCCAGTGCCTCACTGCCCTCTGAGAATTTCTTCCTAACATCTGGCCTAAATCTCCCCTCCTTTGGTTTATAGCCAATCCCCCTCAACCTACCACTATCAGCCCGTGTAAAAAATTCACTATCCCTCCAGCTTATATGCTCCCTTCAAGTACTGGAAGGCCACAATGAGGTGATTGCCATAAGAAAACTTTCATGGACGATGGGTCTGGAAAATTGGAGGTCAAACATGAAGTTCCCTGTAGATGCCGGAAGGCCAACCTATTTGTAAAAATCAAGACTGCAAAGAATCAAGTAAGAGGTCAGGTGGATTTGTCAAGAACAAGTAAAATC
The DNA here is from genome assembly GCF_002078875.1 of Numida meleagris. Classification (NCBI taxonomy): domain Eukaryota; kingdom Metazoa; phylum Chordata; class Aves; order Galliformes; family Numididae; genus Numida; species Numida meleagris. The sequence goes on along the minus strand of NC_034411.1, from coordinate 32,663,281 downwards.
AAACTCATCTAATTTTCCTCTTTCACAGGAAACAGTTTTTGTGGATGGAAAAAGACAAACATTTTCATTTTCAAAAGGCTCTTATTGTTGTTTCACAGGCCATAACAAGGAAGCTAGAGAAACTTGATCGAGGTGAAACTACCAAAACTTGGGAAGAAAAGCCAGTAAAAGAGCAGAGTTCATGGTCAAAGACGACAGTGCAGGACATATGCTTTTTATATTTTTTATGTTATAAAGCAAATTAGAAAACAGCGTTAGAATTCAAAATGACCTTGACAAACTGTAGAAATATACTGTAGGACAACTACAAAAATTTTAAAACTTAGATACAAATAATCAGCTGCCTAAATAGACAAAACTACTGACTTGGTAGCAAGTTTGCGGGAAAGGATCTGTCAATACGATAAATGATGAAAAGCTGAGCATTAGTCACAAATCCCATGTTGTTGCAAAAAAAGGTAAACATTGAATTGGGTTGTGTAGAGAAGCCCTGTTCATGTGACACATGAAATATTTCTTCCATTTCATTTCCTTGAATTATTTTTCTTTAGAATATATTCTTTAAGTAATACTAGCTTAGTACAATAAGAATGTATCCAAATCCTCTTTATAGAGAATAATGATATATCAATTGAATTATTTCTCTACTGAGTCTGAATTCATATTGGTAAAAATATAAAGATGTTATCAGAATCTGTGACATGGATATACATATTTTGGCATGCACAGATTTGGTATTTGAAAGAATTAACAAAACGCAGCATCAACCAATGGTAGGAAGTAGGCAACAAGATTAAAATCAGTTAAAAGTAAAGTGAAAGCAAGCATTCTCTATTGTCTTATTACATCCTATCATGTTGTTAACAAGCATATTAGTGCCTTTTACAAAGCAAATGATGACAAATTAATTGCAGCTTTCAGCTATATATATATAGTTGCATTTGACCATCATGCACTGCCACATTTTAAACCATAGTGGAATCTCATTTCCTGGCTTCCTTTCTTGAAGATGAAAGTAAAAAATAATTTGTAGAAATATAGAGAAAATTATTTGTCTCAGTACTATTAACTGTAAGCCACTTTTTTTTTTTAAACCTTCAGCCAACCTGAGATAGCCTCCAGTTCATCCAGCTACCAACTTGTAAAAATGATAAATAAATCACCCAGCTGCTTAGATGTGGTTTTCCCAGCCATGTTAGAATCTGTTCTGTTGGGTTTCAAGAACAGAAACAACCATAAAATTCTCCCTAGAAAACACAAGCCTGAATGGATTTTTCTGAAGGTTTCACATTTCCTGTTGGCAAGAAACCTTCAGAAGGAAGGACCTTATTCAAACATTCAACTCTGGAAGAGACCATTAGGGTCACAGAAGGATGATATTAGCACCATGTCTAGTGGTTTCTGGATATTTCTATATCACTTGGAGATCAGTTCCTCAATGCAAAGGTTAAAGCAATGAAGACAATAAAACAAGTGCTCAAAAACTTTTTTTGTTGGTTGGTTGCTTGTTTTAAAGACACTGATCAAAGGAAGAGAGAATGGAAGTCTCTTTGAAATGATACCTATATACAGGTACCAGAAATTAAGCAAGATCATGGGACAAAGTAACATGGACAGTTGGCCAACGTCACTATTTGCATGCAGTTGGCGTGGTAACACTTTGCTATCTTCTTTCCTATAGTTCCAAATACTATGCAGAATGGTGGTTCTGGGTTACTCCTGAGAACATTGAAATTACTACAATATCTGAAAATATTTGCAGATTTGTGTTAAATAAACTTACCCACAGTTCTTTATATAATGCGGAAAGAAAAAATGCATTATTTTTAAAGACTGCCAACTGTACAATATTATGTACACTATAGAGTTCCCTGAAGTTTTTAAACATTTAATGAAAAAAATTGGCAGGGAATATGCTGTAAACAATGTCCATTCAGACACTCAATGAATAATTCATAAGAAATTTGTCATAGAAAGGTAATTTTAAGGGGACTTCTTGAGGACCATATTATTCTCATACAAGTAATGAATTACTTGTTTGCAATACTTTAAATAAATGTGTGGATGAATGACAAGTTGAAATCAAATCATTGGAGTCAGTTTCCTTCAAAGTCATTTTTATGTTGAAATAATATATTCTGAAACTGATTAACATAACTTTTAACCTCCATATCAGTAGTCACTCAAGGTTTCTTTTTTTTTTTAATGTTGTTTTTAGGCTTGACCAAACTCCATTTTTAATATGCCTATTATCTAACTATTCAGTGACAGCAAGAAACCTTCATTTTCATTCAGCACCATGAAGAAAAGAAGGACAGTAGAGAAGCTGAGGCAATTAGAATAAAAAAATGCATCTTGGACATGTCACAAATGCAAGTAGGCTTTTACTGAGACTATTTCAACTTATTCAGATCTATCAAACAAAACTGAGTTTAGATATTTAAGTTGGAATGGGTTCTACATTTTCCTCCCTCCCTTCCAATTTCTTTAGCTCATCTGTTTCCTTGATATTCACTCTTCAGCAACATGTGCCATACCCCAGCAAACAAAGGAACAAAAGTGCTGCAGTGCCACATATTGAAATGCACTCTAATAGGTCCATATAGTCCGCTAGATGCACATAGGATTAAGGAGGCACAGATTTAGTGCTCATCACTGATTTATATGACTTTGGAAAAATCTTTTGACAAAACTGTTTCTTACTGAGATGAAAGAAATAAGAAGTTTCTCACCTAGAAAAGAAAATTGCAAGGTTTCATTAGTATTATTTATAACTACCATGAAAGTGATGAGATGAACAAAAACTCTAATATGCTTCTAAAAATATATATATTTGGTCTCAAAGACATCACTAGTCTTAACGACAATCCTACAGCTGTTCCACACCATCATGCTAAGTTAAGGCTATACATGCCATCTTGTGCTACAGAACATTCTGATTTCCTTTAAAACAATTTTAAATCTGTATGTACTACTATAGTAATGTTTAGATTTATAAGAACAATGTAGCTTTTCAACTTTTTTTTTTTTTTAAAGTGCTACCTTCTTAGCCCTATAATATAGTTTAATGGATGTGGGTTTTTTTGGTATTTATCACATGTAGTGTGATAGGTAGCTTCAAGCACAGATCAGTCACAACCTCTTCCTTAGAAGTTTTGCATCAAATGTCACAATTTTAAGGTTCAAGGGAGCAAAGCCATGGGTTATGAGTTATCACTAAAGTAATGTAATTTCACAGCCAGATTTATTTAGATATTTATATAGAGGAAGTACCACAGCTGTTTACTATTTGTAAGGGATTTGACTGATAGGAGAGCAATGCTTTAGACAAACAAATGAAAGACATAGATAGCTGGAAGCCACAAGGCAGCTGTTGGAAAGGTAACAAAGAGGATGAAGTAACCACAGAGAGAACAGGAAGTAGGAGGGCTGTGAGAGGCAAAAGCAGCTGAAGTTCCTGAAGGTGCAGAGGAACCATATCCTGAAGTTAGGAAGTAGGGGATCCTGAGAAAGGAGCCAAATGAAGGAGAGAATGCTGTGATGTGAATCCGATATTAAAAAAAAAACTTATTCCTGCATCTTAGCAAAGCAGCTTTTAACCAGGTCTGTCATTTATGTTAGTAACATGCCAAGAACTCTCTTTAAATAGAGCTAACGACACAACAGAGACCATGATCTTTCTGATCTTCCAAGTGTATAAAGCCTGCTATTTACGTAAAGTTTAATATAACTTCACTATAGGATATGGGTACAAGAGCCCAGATCAGTCACCTGCTAGGCTCTATGAGAGCTGCAGAAGTAATCTATGATTCTTCAGAAGTCCATCCAGGAAGAACTCTCATCGCATCTCCTAGCAGGTGCTAGAAGGAAATTACTGCTATTAAGTAGCCAATTAATGCCCAGTTCCAGATAGAGCAATCCATCCTCAGGATATGTACATTAACCTAATCTGGGACTGTCCACTAAAAGCATTGTTGCAAAGTCGCATTGTTCTAGAGTGTTATCTGCTACTGAGGGATCTGCTGAGGACAGTGGAGCCCAGTGCCAACATCTGACAACTGACATATGCTATGACCAAAAAAAACAGCACAACTCAAAAAAGTCCATGTTAGCTGATTTTGAGTCAAACTTTATTTTTTGCCCTGGTTTATTTAGGTCCAGTCTCACTTATCCTTACATGTGTGATATTGAAATTTCCTAAGTAACTCTCATTTAAGTTTGGCTGGTCTTCCCAGAAAAGGATGAACCAGAGTGAATCTGTCTCACTGCAAGCACTCTGACTACAGGAGGGAAGCTGTGTGTGCAGGCAGCCCTGAGGGACTGGGAGCCTGTGATGTGCCAAGGAAGCCAAGGGACAAGGTGAGGAAACCCCATTCCTGAGGACAGCTTCATGCCAGGCTGCATACTCTGTGCAGGCTGCCAAATGCTTCCCATCAGCTAAGGCAGGCGCCAACCTGTGTTCCTCCTGCAAGGAGCAGGCAGGTGAGAGCTTCGCACTGGGAAAATCTATCTACAGTGCATATTATTTTTCCTAAATGCCAGTTCCAGTTGATAAGGAACTGAACATCACTGGTCATGACTGGTGTTCTTGTTCTGTACCAGAGGTAAAGTAATTCCATTATTACCATTTTGTCTACTTTCTGCCTCCTATGCCATTTAGTAGGCACTCAGTCCAGCAAAAGCCCAAATGTTCTTGCTGAGGGCCACTGCCGCTGCTCTGGGATGAGGATATAGTATCAGTCAAAGGTCACTTTGTACACAAATAATTTGGAAAATCTCAATCTGCCCCTCAGAGCAAGCAAATAACATCTACATGAACTGAGTCAGCACCACTACACAGCCTCCAACTACAATACATTTTACCATCTTCCAGGCTAGAGGGGACCAAATGAGAAAACAAAACCAAATAATAGCACTTACTTTAAAAGTTACGCCTTTCTTCCAGAATGGACATACTACACCCATCAAAGCCCACAGGCAAACAGAAAAGTGATGTTATTTTATAAAGAAGTCAAGTCCTGTAAGCACGCTATACTATCCAGGTAATTTTTCTGCGTTTCTGGCATTCTTCTACAGGAAGGGAACTCTAACCTACCTTAGAGCACCCATAGCTGAATAAAATGTGTTTAAGCTAGACACCTTTAAAAGGTCATTAAATACCTACACATTTTTCCAGGTTTCCCAGGTAGAACAAAGTCATTTTGCAGAACGGCTGGTCCAGCCACTAGCAAAGGAAAATGTCTCACTGCATCTCCCTTGCTCCTGCTGCACTACTAGCAAATAAAACCTCTTTAAACATCTTGTGTTTGTTTAAGACCTGTAGCTTTGATAAAATCACCTCTCACTCATGGAAAGCACCTGCCAGAAATTATGACCCAGCCCATCAGAGGAAGCACTGGGTGACTAGTCGGGGCCCCATCTTTGTTCTTAAGCTCTGAGGCAAGCTAGGGCAACAGGAACCAGGAGCTGGCCATGCCAGTCACGTCCCTTTATCAAGATGCACACAGATTCCCTTTGCTTCCACCCATGTGTAATTTTTCAAGCCATGTTAGAGTAATTAATCTTTGAATGATGAGTATAGGCACAAGTGGCACAATCAGCATTGTAGGGGAACTGTTAGGTGAGGGCTTGAAATGATGATTGAGCCCCTGTGAAGGGGTGTGGTTGGCCTAGGGAGCACAGGCAAATTGTTTGTACGTGTGCTCCCCACATGACCAGAAGGGGTGGACCAAGCATGGAGCTACTCTGGGCTCATACAAGGGCCAGTCACTGTAGGGAAAGCATCACTTGGACTTAGGCTGCTTTCTGAGGAGTGTTGCATAGCCAGGCAGCCCCTTCACCAGCTGGATGAGTTCAGCTCTTCTTTCTGTATATGACTATTGGCTTCCCTGTGAATACTTTGCCTGGTATTGCCAAGAATCTATCAGAAGCGATTTTGCTTCTTTCTAAGCATGAACATAGCTCCTTGGCCTTTTTTTATCAGCCTTCCCCTATGTAGGGTTGCTGTTATGTTTCATACCTTCACTAGTATCAGATCTTCCTATGTCCTTATTTTCCACCTCTAGTCTGTCTTCCAGATCAAATTGGAGTACTGGTACCATCTTATACAACGTGCAAGAATTCTAGCTAACATCACAGAGTTCTGATCTCATTTGGAGATTCCAACACTACTGGTTTTCTTTTTTTCTTTTAGTTTGCTTTCTTTCTCTTCTGCTATATTTTCCTTTCCTGGCTCTTATGCCATGTTTCTTTCCTTTATCTCACATCTTCTTAGTTTAGATGTGTGCAAGATCCTGGAGCCGAAGCTGGGAACTTTTATTCATTTGATGTTAAATGAACAGGTAGAAATGGCTGACACTAGTTTCAAAGGCCAAGGGATTCACTTCTGTCTGGTTTCTTGTAGCACATGTGAAGCTCTTCTAGAAGGTATCAGGGATGGAAATATTTTTGATTAGCTCATCAACCACTGATATATTAGGGCATTCTTCCTGGGATTTCTGCAGCTAAATTCACTAATGGTAATTGTAGACAGGATTAGAAGAAAATAGTTTAAGTCAAGGCAGCAGTTCAGGCTCAGCACAAGAAATAGAAATCAAGGCTCCAAAAGATTCAGATGAGTGTGAATTTCTGTAGTTCCAGTATCTCAGCAGAGCTGTCTTCTGTACCAAGAGACCCAGCTACAGATCCTAAGAACTAAGGGTTGTCTCCACACCACAAGCCCTCTGTAATTTTTCCATGTGAGGCACAGTAGTCTGTGCCTTGGCAAGGTCTCTAATCTGTGCAGGAAAGGAACCAGCAAGACAGTTAACACTGTGTTTCAGTAACACATCTCCACCTATCTGCTTTGAATTCTTTCAGAATAACAAGATAAATGCTGAGATTATTACTAGTAATAATCTATAAATATTGGTGAAATGATAACATTTTCCACTTGGTGGCAGATATTGCTTTTAAAAACAAGCACGAAGCTCAAACAACACATTTAATGCTGTTTTCTCTTACTGAGAAAGAGCTCAGCAGCACCTGATGGGTAAGCCCTGTTAGATGCAGGGCTGAGCTGCAGAGCTTTGGGCAGGGGCACATCCCAGGAGTGTGCAGATGTAGCAATTAGAAAGATCAACATGATGGAAAAGGCATTACAAAACAGGTGGAAGGACCAGCATGATAGCAAGGTGCTACAAAGGAAGTATATCACTCACCCATATCAGAAGATGCGGGTTCACAGTGAAAAGCTTCTACCAAGGAGGAATCTCTAGAAATAAATACTTTCTTGGGGCAGTCAGCCCTTAAATGAGGCCTCAGAAGGGGTGGTTGAACAGTGAATTGCCTTCACCTGTGCTTCCAGGGCTGACTGGGTCTTTCCTCCAGGTGTTCAATCAGTGGTTCAGGCCGTGACTCAGCAGTGCCCATACAGGAGGGCAGCCATACATGGCCACATTTCCTCAGAACTTTCTAGCCCACTCAGCCCCATGAGTGTTCTCTGAGGGTGACAGACATGAAACCCCTGGCCCTTGGAGATGATCAGAGTGTGCGGTCTGCTTTGGGTGCTGAAAGGGTCATTTTATCCCATCCCTCATGCGGTGCTGCTCTATGGCAGACAGTTCAGTGATGGACATTAAATGCAAGGATGCTTCCTGGCTGAGAGCACCTGGGAAGCATTCTGGGGAAGCATTGCCTTACCCTTGCTCCCTCCTCTCCTCAGGCTGTTTGCTATTGGTCCCTCTTGGAGGCAGGGTGCTAGTCTGGCTGAACTGTTAGTTTCTCTTGGTACCACCAAGCTTCTTTGCAGTATTTTGTACTACTGGGGTTAGAATGGATCAACACTCTTGCTTCTCTGATCTCACCATTGTCAGAATGCAGAGGACAAATTTTACTCTAAAAGCAGCAATTAACATTCCAGAATGTATGAATCCATCTACCTACCAGTAAGACTACTGTACTTTCAGTCAGGTTGCTGACTAAAATGCAGTTCATTGTATCAGCTGGCATGCAGTTGAACAATTAAGTTCATGAATGCTAGAGGCATTCTGCCATGAAAAAAATTTCTTAATAAAAGTGTTGAGATTTTGACTCTTTTCCTTAAAATACAGCAATTTTTTCCAGTGAAAGTTAATATCTGTGCTCAAATCACGACCATCGTTTGTAGATCTGTGAATACATCTTGAATACTGCATAAACTGGAAAAAAATAAATAAAATCAGCCCATACAGTGATAATACCTCTCTCTTGAGCAAAGGGACATTGTTGAAAATTGCTTTGTCAGATACTGTCATAGACTGCCATGTTCTTTATGTTCCGAGACCCCTCCATTTTTACATCATTCTTTCATCTCTAATTTAACTGTGTATTTCAACAAAGAAGAGATCCTGAGGCCATGCCATGCACTTTCATAGCTGAGGTTTATTTTGAACAGTATTGAACAAGCACACGTTGCAAAGTATCTTCTCACAGCACAAAGCTACACTCAAAGTTCCCTTCTTTCCCCACTGAATGGGGAACAGAGTGCTTCCACCTAATTATTCTGACCTTTCCGCTATCTTGAATTGACTCAGACTATTCAAGAAGCAGAGAAAGAGGCTCTGTTTTTGCTTCAGTAATGTGTTGCTTGGTGGCAGAATAGACCTCTGACACTGTAGTGGCTCTCTCCAGCATTCCTTTCCTCTTGGGCCCCAGTTTGATGGAGGAAAAACAAAAGAAAACAAGAGAATATATAAACCATTCCTGTGCAGCTGTGCATCGATCTTAAGTGTGACTCTTTGTCGTTGAATTTAATGCCAATGAATCACATCCCAGAAAGGGTATGGGCTGCTTAGTGATGCTAATGAAACCTCCCTTCCTCTCTGTTTGGAGCACCTCTGTTTCAAGAAATGGCACCGGAAGAATGATGGCTTTGTCTCAGCCATAGAGTACTACATTACATAGATGAGTAATGGGTCCTGTGCATGGTCTAAGGAACTGCCAAGCTACTCTCCATTATTTGAAAAGTTGTGTCTGCCAGGTGAAGTCCTTGGTGACTGGAAAAAGGGAAACATTACTCTCATTTTTAAGAAAGGAAGACTTGGGGAGCTACAGGCCAGTGAGCCTCACATCTGTGTCTGGGAATATTGTGGAGCAAATCCTCCTAGAAGAGAAGCTAAGGGACATCTAGGACAGCCAGCATGAGTTTACCAAGGGCAGATTGTGACTGCCCAATCTGAGGGCCTTCTACAATGAAGTGATGGTATCAGTGGACAAAGGAAATGTAACTGATATCATCTACATGCAATTCTGCAAGACCTTTGAAATGGCTCCATACCAAATCCTTATCTCTAAATTGGAGAAATATGGATTTGAGGACTGGACTATTCGATGGATAAAGACTTGATCGGGTGGTTGTAGCCAGAGCGTTGTGGTCAATGGATATATGTCCAGGTGGAAGCTGGTCACGAGTGGCATCCCCCAGGGGTCAGTCTTGGGACCGGTGTTCTTCAGCATCTTTATCAATGACATAGATCTAGTGGGATCAAGTGTACCCTCAGAAAGTTTGCTGATGGCAGCAGCTGAGTGGTGTAGTTGATACAATAGAAGGAAGGGATGCCATCCAGAGGGACCTGGACAAGCTTGAAAAGTGGATTCACGTGGGCTAAGTTAGGTTCAACAAGGCCAAGTGCAAGGTGTTGCACTGAGTAGCAGCAATGTATACAGTCTGGGAGAAGAACTCATTGGGAGCAGCCTGATCTAGTGGGTGGCAACCCTGCCCATGGCCAGGTGGTTGGAACTAGATGATCTTTAAGGCCCCTTGTAACCTAAACCATTCTGATTTTTTTTTCTCCTGCCTCAAAACCAGAATTCCATTTATTTTCACTTTCCAAGTAGTCAACATGGTACTGCCCCAATGATATGTCAACTGCACCATGTCCACAGGCAGGGAGTGTGCTTTACTGTTTTGAAAAAGGCTTGCAGTTACTGAGGTACATTTTCTTTCTCATTACTTTGTCTCTTACCCACCCTGACCTTCTCGTGGGGGTTATTTTTCACTTTCTATTTAGTTTTCCATGTCCCCCTCTCTGTCACTAATATCAGTGACAAAGTGCAGGTATGGTTGTCTAAATTTCTATCGTTCTAACTCTGTTACTTTTTCCTTCACAAAGGAAAAATTTCAAAGGTAGTTATGACATTAATTGGACATGAAATTTCACTCAGAATACCACCCTTGCCCCATCCTCCCCCTCCCCACATACTGTTGATACGTCGCATCAGGTGTGACTAGGCTAATGGCTACATTACAGAGAAAAAAAAAACTGTTATGAGTAAAAAATGACAAGACTACAAATGTGGGCATTCACAAGTAATTAGCACAGTTTAGCCCACTTATCTGATTTTTTTTATTATTTATTCGCTGGCATTTTTGTACAACATTAGAAAATTCCCTCTTCAAACCAGGTGGACTACTGAATGCCCATGCCATCTGCTTAAATATCTAATTTGCAGTATGCCATCTATATGACCTTCAGTTTTCAAAGCATCTTATACTCCATCAATCTGTGCGCCTGGCACAATATCCTCTGTGTGTACCTGATAAGTAGTCAGCACATTTTAACCTCTCTCATGGTAAACAATGAATATTTTCTATGCTCATCACAGATTTCTTTCTTATTTCTTCCCATGTCTTCTTTTTAGAGGGCACCACAATGAATTCGTCAGATTCAGAGTCATTTTCATCTGACATTTTCCAAGAATCCATTTGCTCTCAGCACTCCATTTGTTATTATATTTTATCTGTTTTTTACCTGTCGTGAAGTCTGTGTTAGAAAATACCAATTTTGCATTTTTTAATGGGAAAAACTGCAATCCAGCAATGAAATTGAGACTACAAAAAGTATGCAGGACAAAATACTGTGGAGTGAAAGCATTACTCATGCAGGTGCTCACCACGTGGTATTCTTCATAAAAATAGTATCTGCTGCTGTCGTCACCAGAACTGTCGAAAGGAATGAACAAAGGCAAACAGCTTGCTACGTGCTCCAGATGGGGTTAAGTGAATGTCTTCCCCTTAAAGCATGTTCTGAAAAGTTTATATGTCATGTCCTCAAGCTGCCTGGCTGTGAGTGATTTTTCAAATGTATTCAGCATTTCCTTCCTTGCTCCCATCCAGTTAGATGCTGCTGATGCAGCAGTACCAAGAATGTGGCTTATGTTAGAAGGGAAAATGCTCACCCAGCACATGGTCAACATGTGTCACAGGGAAGAGACCAGTCCAAGCAGATAGCAAGAGAAGAAAAGATGTCTTGGAGCTCTGATCACTAGCAGAGAATGAAGGGCTGTATCTTTCAGATGAAACTTTCAGGGAAACGGGACTTTGTGGTGAATGAGACAGTCCCTCAGCACAGTGTGGGATGACCAGATGTAAGAGAGATTGCATTCAGCAGTAAAGAGGAGCAAAAATGGAGGTAAATGAAGTGGGGCAACTAAGAAATTTGCCCATGCCTTACTGCCCAACCTAGGACACTGAGAAAAGGAACTTACCCACCCTTTGGTTAAACACCAAAGCACGGCTCATAATTCCATTGATCCTGCTAGGTTTGGGCATGCAACAAGCCGGTTAGTGTGAAGGTGTCTAGAAGTGCTCTAGAAATGAATGTCAGTAGGTTGAATATGGCTGTGCTTCCCTTGGCCAGGGAAATGAGGACACCACTGAAGTCCATCTCTCTGCAGAACAATGCAACAGCTGATAACTGGCATTAGAGGACTTCCTCTGTCACTTCAGTTTACTAAGTTAAGTCTTGTTAGGTCTGCTAAGACCAAAATAAACATTTTCTAGTCTCAGTTAAATTCTGGAAAACAGGACTTGACACTGTAAGTGGAATTGGACAGGAATCTTGTGGTAAGAGGTTGCTTGACTAGAAAGTATGGATGTTTAAAAGCCGACACTTTGGTCCAAAGCACATTTCCAAGGTGAAAGAAGGGAAGAACTCTTGTAGGATAGATTGTCAATATGAGATCTCAAGCCTTGCTTTCTCTTAGACTTTGGTCTTCAGTCAGGTTACCTTGGTGAGAGCGTGAGTTAGTCTATTGATATAAAGGTTAGTTTGTCATCAACATTACATATGCTTCTGTTTATGCTCGATGAATGCGCAGCTGTTTATGTCAGGAGACAGATTTTTCATAAATTAAGATACAGGCTTTGATTGCAAGAAAAGGACAGAGCAAACATTTAAAACTTGTTGCCCTCCACACCCACTGGAGTTCTACTCATCTCTATCTAGAGGTCAAACTGTTTATTCTTTACCACAGAGTATTCAGTTGCATCCAGCTATAAAGAAGGAGGGACACTTGAAACCTGACCAGAGCTGAAGTGCAGCCCTCATGGTGCATGATGACCACACCGTTTGATGTCAGCCAGCTATTACCAGCTAGAAGCCATCTCTTTCACCATTTCCATGCTTTAACTGACATGACTTCCCACCTGCTATAAAAATCCTTCGCCTTCTCTTGAGTCTCACAGCTTCTAGCAACCTGCTGTCATCTACGAAACCAGGATCAAAGACAACAAAAGTGCCTGTCTAATCTTGAATGTAATCCTCCTTATGCGGGCTTGTGCTTGAGTTGTAGGCAGCAGTCCTCCAATCCCTCCTTTGAACTCAGGTCTTAAGGCATTCATGTCTCTCACACTGCTTCCCCCACAGCTCCATTTTGCAGCTGCCTACTTTCTGCTGCTTCGTAGTAGTAGTAGTATATAAAGACAAGAGCAGAGTCTGGATCATGAAAGGTCCCACAGCACACAATAAAGGTATCAGAAACGGGTCTGGCATTAGATCTGTCATAGTGGTTTTCAAAATGACAGTTCCTACTATTAAATGGCTACTGACCCCTTGGCAGCGACACAAGACAGGTGAGCAGTGACAAACTTCACCTATAAATTTCAACACACTGTCCTTATCTGGCACTTCACAGCCCCAGGTGATAAGATTGGTCTGAAAAAAGTGGAAGCTGGGAGGCCTGTAGTGCCAGGCCAGTAGGAAGCTGGAAGAAACAAATAAATGGATCTCTTTATTTTCCCTGAAATGTTTTTTTTCTGAGAGGATCTTTGAGCTCCCATTCGTGATGTGCGTACATGTGTTTGCTAGCAGCAAGGAAGTACACCCAGCTCAGGCCATGGATTGTCCTCCGTGTGCTTTCTCTCTCTAAGCCTGCCAAGGCTCTTCCTTCCTTGACAGGAGATTTAACTTCTCCCCTTTAATCTTCTTAAGCTTTTCTTGGGCTTGAATATTCCAAATATTATGTAGTTCTAATTATTCCAGTAAGACACTGCAAAATCTCAAGTGCTTTTATTCCCTTAAAAGCTGGCAAGGGATATGTAAGTTGTCTGTGCTTTTGTTTCACTTACTACACACTTTGTTTTGCTTTTCTCTCCCATTTGCCAGCACACAACCCAAATCTGCAAGTTTCCCTCTAAGCCACCCTGTGCCAAATTTTCCAGGAAGTAATCTGTAGTGCTGTGTCCCTTAAGGAGCTGTTATTCCCACAGCAAACATCTGCACTGAGAACAACAGCATAAGGAGAGATGATTAAAAGCTATGTAGCGCTTATGTTCTTTACATCTGCTTGGCTACGATCTATTTAATAAGCAAATTTCGAAGTTTCTTCTTGGATTCTTAATCAAATCTAGGGTCGCATTTGCTGCGTATAGGAGTTTAAAGAAGTGATTTACCATCTTTATGTAAGACTACACTGAATATAACAAACATGCTACTTAGCTATAGTGCATTTAGGGTAATTGCTCTAATTTTAAATAGCATTTTTCTGTTAAGCTTGTAAAGACAAACTACTGATTGACTTAAAAACGTGTATCTGCCAGGTAATTAAAGTTAGTTATAGTTCACTGTGGGGGAAAAAAAAAAAACAACACAAAAAAAAAACAGGCATGTATTAATCTTAATACATATTTCTGTTGACTAATTATGTAAAAGAATGTAAGTTTTTCTTCCCTGGAGTTGTGGGAAAGACTTCTATTTAAAAGAAGATCTCTGGAGAAAACAACTTTCATTTCAAAGGTTATTAGCATAAAGAAGCCTTTGTTTTAGTCTGAGTGGAGTCATTCTCCTAAGATGACACAAATATCCATAAAACACCATGATTTCATTTGGGCTTTAAAAAAACAAAAACAACTTTATTTTCCCTTGATGCAAAACAAGATTTGCTTCTTTTTTTTTTATGTATGTGTGTGCTCTATTGGGTAACACAATAATGGCTAGATTGTTTGACCCTGGCTATTGTAAGAGCATGCAGGGAAGAAGACTTAAAAGATTTCCCCTGGCCAAGTGGTGGCACGTGTGGGCACCAGAGCGCGGGCCCTCTCCTCCCACCTACTGCTGCCCCAGGTACAGAGGGCCACAGGGCTGGTTGCTAGGCAGGGCCGGAACCCCAGCAGGGCTGGATCACCAGAGAGGAGTGGACCACTAGGCAGGGCAGGCTCAGCCCCTCAGATTTCCTCCATGGGCCGTACTGCCATGTGGTCATGGCAAGGAAGGAGCGAAGAGGAAGCTGGACCCAACTATCCCATTCTCCTGACCAGTGGATAAACTCCATCTGGTGAATGCAGAAAATGAAGCTGCTGCTCCCTACATAGTGCAGGGAGTGTATTGTCCTGCGATCTACAGCTGAGGGGGAGGGAGGCTGTCCTTCCTCCAGCCAAGAACCACCAAAGGCCTTTGTTTATATCAGTGCAGCTGTGAGGTCCCCCAAATGCAGGCCAGCTGTTACAAGCCAAAATGATCTCCAAAATAGTGTGAACCAAGCTGTACTCCCGCATCTGTCTCTTCAACCCCATCCAATAAACTGTCCAGCAGTAACAAAATAGGGCGAGGCTGAAAGAGGCAGTGCGCACATTCATGTGGCCATAGGGGTTGGTCAGTATGTCCTGCAGGGACTCTATGGGGAAGGAGCTCTTCCAGTCCCTGGCAAGAGGAGCCCTCATTTCACAAAGGTCAAAGCAGCCAGATTTCAAAATCTTTGCATGGTTATTACCAAGGCCTAGACAGGAAAAATCATCAGTAAGGGTAAGGCCAAGACAACCTACTGAATTTATTTAAATTGTTTACAAACCCGGTCTGTTATACCAAAAAGGAAAAGCAATAGTTAGACAGTACTGTTAGTAGGCACTCTGTCTTCAGACTTAGAAATGTGATGATTAATTGGAGAAAAAACTTCAGAAAAGAGTGAGAATAGCCAAGTGCTCAACAGATCTCAGCATTATGTCCCACATTAGTAAATGACAGAAACAAGCAAGGAGTCTAATTAAGAAATGTTGCCAAGCTGGAAAAGACCAAAGTTTGCTCCTACCATTAATCTTAGCAAATAACTAGACCTAATGAAAATATGCTCCTCAGTACATATTGCCCCATAAGACTCAGTGCCTCCTACGTTCAGGGAGATTCTGCTTTTTGGAAAAAAAAAAAAAAGAAGAAAAAAAAGGACATCAAAAAATCTTTGACAGCAAAGAAAAAGTGTTTACAGCATTATTAGCAGATATGTGCAGGAAATTCTTCTCCAGCTATCATAACAGGAAGGTGTTCTCAAATTAAACTGCCAAGAAAGCTCAACAAGGAGAGCTAGGTTTGTTTTCTTTGTGGTCCATTGTAAAATTAGATATTCATACTTCCTTAGTCCACAGCCAATATCATGTTTGAGAAACATATAATGATGCAACTTGATTTGCATATGTAAGAAGGGGATTTTGCAGCAGTTTGATGAACAGTTTTAAATAGCAAGTGTTACTGATAAAGATAAATGGGAAGTGTGCTGCGTTTTTTGGAGACTGAGGTTTTCTTTGAGGAAAACTGAAAGAAAACTGTAGAAGGCCTTGTACTTCCTGCAGCTGCCCTGAAAGTGATATCTTACAGTATTCCTCTAAATAAATTAATTATCGAGGAGTCTTGTGCTTCTTAGTAAATTAGTCCTGGTAATCTGTATTAGAAGTCAAGCTAGTGGGGGCATCAGATCTATACTACTCTGCCATGATTTTTGTTCATAGATCAGGCAGGTCACAACCATCTGCTTTATTTGGTTTTGAAAATACTGGTAAATGAAATAAATCTATTTTCAGAATGTTGAATGTAGAGAAGTTTTATTTTTAAATTAGGAAACTATCTTCAGCAACTACAGAGTTTCTGTCAGATGTAAGAAAATAATTTTGATGAAGGATTTGCGAAGTATTAGAAAAGAATTCAAAGAATGTATTTATGTAAAGAATACACAAATAATAATTTTGTAATTACATTAAATTTCTTTGTTATTAGGAGGGACTTTTCCCTTCAAATATGTCTTTTTTTAACCACTCTACAGCGAATGCTGCAATTAGCAAGAAGAAAAATTAAAAAAAAAAAAAGCTGTAAGTAAGTATTCTAAATAGACAACTAGTTAAATATGAAAGTTATCTATGTAACTTTCATTTTCTGTTACATCCTAAGGACAACAATCGGGCAATGTTCAACTGATTTCTTCAGAAAGTTCCAAAGAGTTGCTGAAAGTTCCAAAGAGTTGCTCCCATCTACTTCTACATCTGCTTAATTAATGCAAGTGAATGTGTCAAATATCCTTCTTGGTAATGGATTAAGAAATTATCTATAAGCAGCCTTGGAAAGCTGCAGGCAGTTTCTCAGTATCAATATGCAGAACACCCTGCCCCACATCAAGACATGTCTGTGAAAGTTGAGTTAAAGTGAACAGGTTATAAAAATATGTAGAGGTTTAAAAATTCTTGTAGCAGACCAAGGCTGTATTACCATAATAGTTACATCTATCACATCTCCTGTCACATCATTCCTGGCCCTCCTGCTCCAGCTTTACCAATCTTGAATGCATATTTCTCCCTTTTTGCAAGTGTATCTATAAAGCTTCAGGCAAATTTCCCTCACTGATCCCTTTGCACACACTCCCTGAATCAAGCCAGAAAGATGTTTCTTATCTCCTTTATATTCCTCCTCATGACATATATATTCCATGATGCCTACCAGAAGCAAAACGCCTCATAATGGCTGGGATGAGCTATGAGCAGAGATTACTGAGGTGTCATTTTTGAAAATGACTTACTGAAAAATTTGATGCATATATTTGACCGCTACATGTGTGAATATATTGCCAGTGCCCACGTCATTTCCCTCATTTACTTTTTGTATCCTGTTTTTTTTTTTTTGGTTTTTTTTTTTGATGAAAAAACTCAAACAGCATAATACAGCTAAGAAGGGTGGAAATCAAAGAAAACATGGCCAATAGGCTTTGAGATGCAGAAGATGAGATAATTTCATCGAGCTAGAACAAATAAAATACTGTGATCCAGGGAATTCACTCCTTCACAGTTACAGAGGAATTGCATAGGACATTTTTTTCAGCAAAAGATTTAGCTACCACAGTTTTAACACGGCCAAAGGTTTTTGACAATTAAAATTTGCTTGTGCTGGACAGAAGGTAAGAGAAGCAAAATGGTATTGATGAAGCAATTCATGTTAGCACTTTTCATATTAGAAGTTTCCATGTTGGATGCTAAATTCACAAACGAGATAAGCAGTGCATCTCATTCTGTTATACTGTCACCTCTTTGGAATGTGAAGAGATAGTGTCAGGTGCTCAGACTTCTCTGATGCCCAAAACTTAGAGATGATTTTGCAAAGAAACCAACTGAGGCATGTAACATACCCTGTTCTGAAGAGACAGCTCAGGACCTGAAGACCTCGGCTCTTTATCTAGTACTCTTCTGAGATGCTTCATTGCCTCTTAGGAGCACTGGTCAGTAGTGGGGCAGTGTGCCTTCCCTTAGCATATTACGGGGCATTGCCACATAGAATCAGTTCAGTACATTCACACATTTCTAACAATCTGGTAGATGTGTGGACCTTCCTTGTTTTGCAAGAACAGAGGACAGACTGCAAGAACCGGTCCCAGCTCTAACCTGTCCTTAGTCCAAGACCTTGCGTAAGTCCTTGCCTTCCTGCTCTCCCCTCTCTTTATTTTCTGTTTGATTACCTTTCTTTCTCTCTAATCTAAGGACATTTCAGATTTAAAAGATCAAAAGGTTGAGCTTTGACTCATTGGTATGTGGAATCACCATACCAGATAATCTAAAGTTAATTCAACTCCAAATCTAATTTTTAGGTATTGTGTTATCTTTGACTATTTTGGATTGCACTCCTTAATCTGATACATGTACTGCTGCATTTCATAGTTTTCGTCCTTCTCTAATCTCTCGCTGCAAGACTCCTCTTGATCACTGGTGATGCCTCCCAGTCTTGTGTTGTCAGCAACTCTCACTAGCTTACTTTTTGCATCAGGATCATTAATGAAAATCAGTCCCAAAAATGGAACAGCCTATTCTCCATATAGCTGTTCTTGCAGCACAACTATGCTCTTCATGTAACTCACTGTATTTGCTGCAGCCCTCATCTTCTCCATTTGAGGTATTAGTTTCCCATCTGTGATATATCTGATGCTTTACTGTTAGTTAGAGAGATTCAATTTAATCTAGAGCTTTTAACTTTTCTAGAAGATCAGTGGTCTTATCAATATTTAAATATTTGGTTATGCTGGTGTGATTTGCTTTTAGAAATGCTTAGTTGAATTCTGTCCTCTGTACCATGCACCGTGTTCTTCAGTGTTTCTTCCAAAATTCTCTCAAAGGGCTCCTTAACTTTTATTTATGGAAGGCCACTTAGTGAGTCATTAGCCTGAAATGCTAGCCATTCATTTGTAAATATTGCAGTAATTTTATGTTCCAAAGACGTGGCAAAATGTGCCTTAAATGAACAAAACTAATATATGGAAAATTCAGCTCTGTTAGTTTTTTAGTTTCTATTGAGCAAGACTTATAAGCTGACTTTTACGGGAGAAGTTCAGTTCTTGTCTTTGTTTTCCAGTGTTGCTCTTCCACAAAGGAACCACAGGGTTATTTTCTAGGACTGCCTCGTAAAAAACCCTTTGCTTTCACCTGTGGCATCTACTCAGTCTCTGTACCCCATCCTCTCAGCCTTGGCTGCACTATCAATCATTTGGCTCTTGCTCTTCACTATATTCAGAAACCAGTGCCTCCAGTGAGAGCTCTCAAGCACCTGCAGAGCTGGGGTGCATATCAGTTCTGTATCTCCTTCTTACCTCACCTGGACCCAGGACCAGAGTCCCTGCTACAAGTTAAACAAAAGTATAGAGCAGCCTCGTGGATGTCTTTTTCTTGATGGAAGACTCAGGGGAAGGGGCTGAGATTTCTGCTGCTTTGCTGGGGGCATCCCCATGCATGTGCAGGCATTTGTACTGCTCCCTCCACACCTACAGGAGTGCTGGCAGTCACTGAGGTCTCAACACTCCCAAATTAAATTGAAGATGACCAAATAAAATAATGATCTTTTGATCTGCATTTCACAGATGGCTCTGTGGGAGCCCAGCATGTACCCACTACACGAGCTGTGTAGTGCTTGAATATCATTTTCTCCTTTTCTTCAACATTGATATTCCTCACAACAGTTTGCTATTTCAGAGTTTTTTCTGGCTTCTGGAACAATCTTCCCATCTAGTTTCCAGTTCTCTTGTCATGCCTTCTGCTGCCACTCCTGACTCCCAGGAGCCATTTTACTTTTCTTTCTTGATTAAAAATGCTACTTTTGTACTTGAACTACATTCACTTAACCTGAACATCCATCCCATATTAAATGCATTCCACCCTACTCGTTTTCTCAAGCTCTTCACTTAAGGGCTAAATAATTTTTTAGAATACATTTATTTTAGAAGTCTTAATTCATCTTGATATTTGGCATTTTTTACTTTATCCTGTGATTTCTGATCTGCATGAGCAAACTTCTTTGCTGGTGTGTCCCTGCAATAATTCTTCATTTGCTATGTGCTTACTCCTACCAACATTCAGAGGTGGCTGTTGACTCAAATAGCTTTGGAAATCTTTCCTTACAATTTTCTCCCCTCTGCTTGTTTGGCAAATTCCTACTAGGTTTTGTAATTTTCATTAAGGGAGACTTCAAGCCTCCTCCACATTCAAATCTCTGAGTACTTCAGTCCAGTTGACTTTACTAACCACTTCCTTTAATTTCTCAAACTTTACCCTCCTGAAATGACTGTATTTATTTTAAACTTAATCAACTCATGCTCATACAATGCAAGGTAATTTTCTGTAATCAGTCCCTTTAGAAGTTCTTTACGCCTTCACAAAACATCGTTTGAAATAGGTAAGTGCAAATTCTCTTTGCCCTTTTGTGACTGTAAGAAGGAGAACATGAACAGTGTTTAAGGACTCTGAGCTCTTATCATCATAATGAAGCAATAAGATCTGTAAATGCAGTTTTCCTTCACAATAAGCCTTAAATTTTCTAAGTGCTTAATCTGACAAAGTTTTATTTGCAAGTGTACCGAAGTAACACATTCTGAAGGTAAAATCTTTGTTATATTGGAATAATCTGGGAGCTGGCTTTAGTAGCGTTAGTACTCTACTGAAGAGCTGTGGAACTAACATCAAGCATCGGAGCTCTCAGCTCACCTTAGAGCTAGCTGTCAGGAAAAACAGGTTGATAAAAAGAACCTCGGAGCACACTCCTATTTTTGTACCTTTGCACGTACTCCGTGTATTTTTGCAAAAGTTCTTGGTAACAGTTGGGAGTCCAGTGTGGTGAGAAAATGTTGACCTAAAAATGAAACATATATCTAGCAGTAATATCATGTCTTTAATTTAAACATAAAATACAGGCCCAAATCAAAGCACAGGTGTTATAGTCATGGGCACTGGGGTTCAGATGTTCACATGAGGAAATGAAGTTTTTGCTTTCAGCCTAGTCTGTTTCTGATTCATGATTCCTATAACTAAAGATGGATGGGAATTTTAATAAGAACTCATTTGAATTTTCCTTATTCATGTAAAAAGCACAGACTTCAGCTGCTCTAATTTTTAGTTTCATGATACTCAATATTCAAGAAGCATTCAGATGTCTAGCCTGCACAATGAATGTCATTGCAAGTCTTAAAACTTTAGTGCAACAGTTTTCTCTGCCTATTCCTACCAAACATTTTTTAACACGTCAGGAGTTTCTATAGCTCACCTAGAAGAGAGAAGCACTATACCATAAGAAGAAGACAAAAATATCCCCATAGCAGATAAGAGTAAAGCAATCTTCTGTTACAGAAGCCTGTGTCCTTGGGAGCTGGTGAAGAGAGATGTGAGGCAGGGGGCTACTGTAGAAGCTAGTGCAGGTACGACAGCTTCAAGACAGCTAAAATATGCATACAAATTCTTCAATATGCGTACAAATTCTTCAACCATGTGAGAAGGATGTTGTGGAAAGGCCCCAAGGAGACATCAGACCCCATCTCGGTTGTACCAAAGAGTGAACAGCAAGGCAAAGCGTCCCACAGCTACACAGCTACAGATAACCACTCAAGAGAGTCCCTCAGAGAGGCTGTCACCGCAAGCATCCACTTGTCTTCACACTGAGCACTGGAAACACTAGAAGTCAGTGGGTTCTCATTTTCCAGCAAGATGTTTTCTGCAATGCGAAATTGCTTTTAACAATGTTATTGTTAAGCATTTCAGATTCTGTGTATCATTACAAATCAAATTTAAAAATTGGACTCATGGTTTACTTAGGCTCTTGTGAAATCTTCCTCAAAACAAACCAGACACCGTGTGAGAATTATGTGACAAACATGTACAAATAAAGGTGACACACACAAGAATCCTAATTAGTCAGCCCTAGGAGCAATGTACTCACCAGTTTTATGTGAAGCACTCTCACAATGTTTTTATTTTATTTTTCTGATTCTTACAGAGACAGGCACAGGTTCCAAGCCATCAGAGGCAGCAGACCAGCACCAGGCTTGGCTGGTTTTTGGATTGCAGATGTTTCTCCTTACACACCCACTCTATTCTGTGAAGCCTCTTCTCCTCTGCCACCTATAATATGTCCAAGAGTAATTACATATAAGATGGGAAACGAGAAGGAGGAGCAAATCATTTTGAACTACATATTGTAATAAAGCATACAGCTATTTTCTTGTTCTCTACTATTTACTAGAGAATGGATATCAAGTTTCTGACTGACCCAAACCAACTGCAGCAGGCATGGTGAACAAATGAAGCTTTAAAAGCTGTTTAAATCCAGGTTCTTCATGATCCCTCTTGGCAAAGAATTAATCAGTTCAACATGCGAGGGGGTGGGTTGCTCATTGTTCAGTCGATGTCTGAATCCCATATAGACAAAATAGTCTGTTTGTTTTTCTTTCAAAGAACAAAAGTTTGTTGTTTCCTGCAGGATCACCATTCATAATTTTCCCCCAACAGGAAAAAAACCAACATATTTTTAGTTAAATTTTTATTCAGAACATGTATTTCTTGGGTGGTAAGCAATTACCATAGTACATAATATGCTTTGATCTTTCTAAAACCTGCCCTCAAAAATGTAGAAGCTTAAGTCAGGTACCAATGTTGTCAATAATTATGCTTTACAATTTCATGGTTGTCTTGTAAGAATTCCAGATAAGTCAAATGACAAGAATGACTAATTGCTATGGCAAAGTGTTACGGACATTAACAAATAATTTGTCATTGTAATGAATTACACCCTTGTATTACAGCTAATTCTTAACGCTTGCTTAACTTTCGGGGAAGTGGGCTGGTAGTTATTTGATTACTGATTGTAATTTTCTAATTACTGCTGGCAGCCAAATATTTTTCTTCGTTTTCCTAAATAACAGCTATTAAGCTAAAATGTGTCTGGGCAAGTCTCCTATATGCCTGCACAATTCTACAAATGGAGATCAACACAGCGTAAAACCAGGGGCTGGAAGTCTCTGTTCTTTTTCAAAGTGCAAATGTACATTTTTCTGAATGCATTTCTGGGTCTCTTTTCTCCTGTTCTGTCTATAGCATCCACTTGTTTGTTATGAGATTTCTTCTGGGAAGAAAACTTGGAAAGAATTCCTTCTAGTGGAAGACAGTCAAGGAGATTCCTAGTGACACTGTGCACATACCATTTATAGCCACTGCCTGTACTGCAAACCACGTAGGTATCGGGACCATCGCCACCAAGAGCTGCTGTTTGGAAAGCTGTGCAAAGCTAGATCAAAGGCAGCGGAGCTTACCCTGCAGGAGGAGAAACTGATGTTAAGGAGAAATTTGTGTTAAGGAGAATTTTGGAGAAGTAGGCCTTTTGCATACTCTTATTTGCATCAAAGATGATTTCAAAAGAGAATGCCAATCTCTTCCCATCATATATGTTGCTTAATAGACTAACATCCTAAATAACCTTCAGGTAAATGCCACACAGCACCACTCTTTCTATATTGATTTATAACAAATACCTTGCCTTACTATCAAAATACTCAACCTACTTTTCAGGCTTAATAAACCATCCGAACATTTCCAGTTACATTTACTCATGCATGTACACCACACTGCTTTGCCACATTAGCTTGCTATCCACACATTTCACTCTTGCTCTCAGCTATCCCTTTCAGTGTCTTTTCATAGACCACTATTTCACCTGAGACACGCAGCCCGTGACCCCAGGATGTATTCAATGCTCTCTCATTTGTAACACCATTTTCTCAGACCAGGGAAAGCCAGAGGAAGTTTCCATATGCTGCAGCCATGTGCCACCTGTACAAAATTTGTAATAAAATAACCTAACATCTCAGTGCTAGAGAAATGTGGCAAACTTTGAACAGCACCAGAAAGCAGAGAAGGAAAAAAGTGTGAATTAATCTTAGCCAGAGAGAAACTTAGAAACTTTATAAAAAACAGCCTGCTTTCTCTTCCTGTGCACCTACCTGGTAGCAGTAACCAGCTACCAGTGAGCTGGTATGTGTTTGTGAATACTCATACAGGTAGCTGATATCTCAAGGTATCTGTAACAGCTGTTTCCAAACTCAGTAATCCAGAGAATCCAGCATGGACCCTGGCAGTAAAAGATGACCATGACAGGGGAGGGAAAGGGCCACAGTTCACCTATATTTCCACATATCCCCTACTGTTTTTTCCCAAGAGGACCATCATCCCCAACTACCAGCTCCTCAAGCTATTCAGATATGCACACTGAAAATCATCTACAGCAGCTGCAATTAACCTTTGCTCTTTAGCAAACACTTGTAGAATAAAAGGCAGCTTTCAACAAGCTGATACTAAAATATATGTAGCAGTTGAAAACACGTTAATATTAATAGCTGTGTGGGGCTGTAATAGTACCAGGTGGGCTTCCTGAGGTGCCTCGTACATAGCTATGCTCAAGAACTGACACCCAGCTCGTTGCTGAAAGAGGTGGTTACCTTCTGATAAAAAACACATCAAAATCAAAATGAAGTATCAGTACACAACATTTTTAATGCTTACAGAACCAAGAAAGCCTTAAGAAAATACGCACAAAATAAATGCCTTATCTAACTTGCCTCAACAGTTTTCAAGAACTATATTCCCCAGTCACCAGAGCACATACAGGAAAAAGTCATAGTGAGTTGAGCTGCTTCTGCTGAAGGGAAATGACACAAGATTCAGAGCAGAAAACTGACCAGTTTTTGCAAGGCCTTGGGGAAGGCCTGGGTCTCTACATGCAGCTGAGGAACACGAGCATAGAGAACTGCCCTTCCCATTCTGATCAATCTCACACCCTGACAAGTCCCTTGTGATACTTTGGTTACATAGCACCTTGGTGAACTGCAGAGTTTCATTGGCATATCTGTCCATATTGTTCCAGCAGCTGACCCGCCAGTCACAAGGCTAAGACCTTTGTCTTAGCACTTTGCGCTAAAGGAGAGCCTCCAGTTAGGGCTCAACTCCAGCCTAGCAGGAGGACGAGTCTGTTTCAAGCAGGTCACCGTGGCAAGACCGGGGATTTCTTCAAGTTTTGAGTTCTGGATTTTGTTCCTGGTTACTATAGCTTGCTGTAGCCTGGGAATCTGTGAAGCATTCAGCGAAAGTTGGCCACCTTGTGAGAAAGGTGTGAAAGGGATTTTTGCAAGAAACATGCAGTGGAACTTCTGCTATTCATGACTTTTTTCTGTTAAGAGTCTTGAGGTTTTGTAATTAGTTAACTGATTTTCCCTTATCATCTTATCCCTCCACATTTCAATTATCTCAGTGGAACGGGTGAGAAGAAGGGGATACCCTGTGGAGCAAGTGAGTAAAATCAGACATGCATTCAACTTAAAAGAGTTTGTGAGAAATTTTAAGTATTTCTCTTTTTTTCTGGTGGAAAACATTTATTTAAAGTCATCCTATTTCCCTAGTTCTACAGGGAAATGGAGCTTGGTTATATCAGATTGGCCCAGAAATTTACACTCATCAAAGCTTACATTGAACTAATCTGTTCGTTGTTTCTCGTTTCCCTAATCTTTTCCCTAAAGGGGACCAGTAGGGAAAAGATTTTTTTAACTCTGCCAAGTAGATTTTCATACATTTTTCCCCAAATCTCTTCCTCATTTCCTAAAGGTTCAGTTGCTGACATGCTACAGGTATTTTAGTAAATCCTGCATGAGAAAACTTGCAAAATCTCACAGAAGACACTTTAGTACTGGCCTCAGTTAAACTTGCTCTTTTAAGACCAAGATCTCAAAACTTTAAGTAGGGAATAAAAATGAATGCATTCAGCTTCTATTAAATAATTACGGTAATAACAAGTACACATATCACTTTGAATTATCAGTTATCTCCATAGCATATAAGAATGAAACACAATTGACTACTTCAATTTAGTTAATAAACATTTAAGGAAGTGTTTTCAAAGTGAAGCATAACAATCATTGGCTAATATTACTAGTAGACCTAATATTACTAGAACTGTCCGGCAGAATTTAATAAAGGTATGTTTTTGGTATATTTTTTTCCTAAAAGAGAATCATGCAATATTTTAACTCAAAAATTTTGTCAGGACCTTTTCCACAAGGCTCCATTACAACCCAGCAAATGATGATGGCAAACATATTTCCAGATGACAGGTCAAGATTCTCTTAAAAGGTGCTTTGTCCTCAGGTCATACAGATATGTTCAGCACAGTAATTCATAATAAAAGCATCCTCAAAGGATGAGCAGGCAGAATGAGACAAAAGAGAGTAACACATTCAGAACCACTAATCCTGTTTCTCTTCCTCAATTCCTGGCTGGATGTCACACTGAGGCTTGGTAACAGTGCTGTGTATTTGCCATCTCACATCTTGATGTAAGAGCAACAGCATACTTTGGATAAAACAATAACTATTTTTGTAATTTCATAACTTAAAGCATGATTTAGTGGAATGAGCAGAACTGCACAAGTGAATTGTAACCTTCCTCTACTCTTCGCCCCTTCCTTGCCTTGATCAACTTGGTATGAATTCACTGCTCTGAGTGAGAATGTTGGGGTGGATTCATGGCTCTAAAACTTGGCCACTTTAATAATAAGAGAATCCTTTTCATCTGATACAAGCAAATCCCTAATTCCTTACTGCTTTCTGCCAGACTGGCTGTGACCTGGAGAAGATTATGCTATTTGGGCAGAGTGAGAGTGACAGTACATGGCTCTTGGAACTGCAACAACCCTAAAGGAAGAAAATATTCTCTTTTGTGGGTCTTACTTTGATATTCTTGATCAGGTTTGTTCTGCTGTCTTTCACTCTTAGCATGACAAGGAAAGAGAAGAACTGTTCATGTGATGGCTTGGAAGAAATCAGTTCAAAAAATTGAACAGGAAAAGGAAAATACATGAGAAAATGAGACCATACAGCTGTGCTACTAAAGGTAGTATAAAGGCAGCTGTTAGTATGACCTAAAGCCTCTGTGTAGTTGGGATATCATTCAGGAAATGATGTTTTTTGCCCACATCTTATTTATAAGAGAAGTCATAGCCTTTGGTCTTATCTAATCACCCTACTTTGGGGTTTGCAGTTTTCTCCCATCCTCCTGAGTTCCTCTAAGGGAAAGAAAGTGTTGTCACCATTGATGCTCAGCATAAATGATCTCCAGACTTTGGTGAATTCACCTTAAGAGCACACAGATTTACTTCTTTGAATTTCAGTGTTGTCAAAGCATAAACAGCAGCAGGTGTCATAGAAATAGGCTTTCTTTTCCTGGATGTCCAAAGGTAAATATGTATTTAGGATTTATTTGTTTTACAGTAACACTAAGAGGCTCCAGCTGAGATCAAAACACTGTTTTTTTTTTCTGTGTCTTTACACACAAAATGGAAGTCTGTGCCTCTGAGGGTTTACAGTCTATCTATGGGAATTCCTAACAAAATAATAATCATTGCCCCTTTTTTTTTTTTTTTGAGGGATAGCATTAAAACACTAAAAAACTACAGAAACACTCCTGGATGTATCAACAAGGAGCACACTGGTGTCCACTCGTGGACGTGTCAGGTCACCCTCCAACCCTCCCACCCAGCTCTCTTCTCCTCAAATAGCTTGGGCTGCATGCCCTAGAAAACAGTGCAAGAGGCCCCTTGAAATGATCAAACCGAGAATAAAGGCTGTTTTCTTCCTCGCTCCCAACTCTTAAGAGATTTCCTTGTCCTCTGAAACTTGATGTTTTAGGACTCCTGAGAACCTTTTATTACCACTCTTAGCTTTACTTTGGATGATCTCATCATTCATGTAAAATTCAATTCCTTCATGAGGAATATATACTAATGAAGGGGTCAAGTAAACTCAAAATTATTAACCCTCTTTAGTCTCCTTTGGGAAACTGCAAACATATATTTTTTACTCTTGGCCTGTTTTCCAGACCAATAACTTTTTGCATTTATTGAGCCTTCTGAGGATTCTCTTTCAGCTTTGTGAAAGTTTGCTGAAAGTTCCCTTCCCCTATGGAAATCCTGTCTTTTGCTTCAGTCACCTGCACATTACATTTATGTATGCTATTATCGATTGCCACTAAAGCCCTCAACATTTTTTAAAGTGCAAATAAAATTTTATCTTCTAGAGTGCTTATTTGTTGGAAGAGAAGGACACTTGTGCCACTTAATGCATCTTGCTCTCAGGAGGCAGCAAAGGTGATTGCTTCTGACTCTACCCAATAGAGATAAAAGGCATTAGCAAAAGTAAACATTTCCTCAGAACATCTCATCCATACACCTAGTAAGAACCATGTTTACTAAGACTCTTCCTTCCCACCTCTCTCTTAAACACAGGTACTAACTTAGCTAATATCCAACTGTACATTTCCTGAAGAAGTATACAGCTGGACTAGCAAACTCATGTGCCAGTTCTGCCAAAATTCTGGAAAAGCTCCTACCCCTCATCAACTACAGGAATTTATAGAATCATAGAATCATCAAGGTTGGAAAAGACCTCCAAGGTTATCTAGTCCAACTGCCAACCCATCCACACCATGCCTACTAACCATGTCCACAAGTACTACAACTGCACATTTCTTGAACACCTCCAGGGAGGGTGACTTCCCCACCTCCCTGGGCAGCTTGTTCCAATGCCTCACCACTCTTTCTGAGAAGAAATTTATGCTAATATCGAACCTGAACCTCCCCTGGTGAAACTTAAGGCCATTACCTCTTGTCCTATCACCAGTTACCTTTGAGAAGAGGCCATCCCCACCTCACTATAACCTCCTTTCAGGTTGCTGTAGAGAGTGATAAGGTCTCCTCTGAGCCTCCTCCAGACTGAACAATCTGAGTTATGAGTCAGCTTGACTTAGCAATTCTCATCTAAGTACTATGATGTTTTACTTACAACACACACATCTCTTCACCCATCACAACATTTTTCTGTTTCTTAGGGGCTCTCTGCCTGCCTGCCTAGGCTCAATATCATTACAGTAGTTATTTGTTTATACCTAGTATTTCTTTCTGAAAATCTTTCCATGTCACTTCTGGTACGAATTCCTAATGATACAAACAGCTCTGTGAGTCTCCTCTGCATTCAAGCTTATGTTCTTCAGTTCCAACTCACAAAAATGATCTTTCTTATTTCATCACTTATGCTTTTAATTTATTGTCTTAGTTGTCTTATTTGTTTCTCTAACCGCTTAACCCAAATAGGATTAGCTCATGTTCATGTGGTCCAAGGTTGTTTTCTATAATGTTATTTCTTCCACAACAGCTCTTGCTACTTATCTAAACCAAATCTTGAATATTACCTCTTGTTCTTTCAGTGATTATTTAGGGAAAAGCTGTTGGTTGTTACATCTACAAATATCTTAATGACTATATTTTTTTCACCATTCTATTGATTGGCTGTTAAAGTCAACCAAAATGACATCGAACATGTTCAGATTTGATTCTTGCATCTATGACTAACTTACAGAACTCTCCCAGTACAATTTTTCCTGCAAACCTTCACAAAATGCAAGCCAGTTTTGTTTTTATCCAGTCTTATCTCTTTTTTCCCAACAACACACAACAAAGTGCCTATATGATATTAATGACAAGTTTCCTCTTTCAAAGTAGGTAACTAGAGATTTCTTATAAAACAATACAGTGGTTTATAGAGTTTGTTTTTACTGTTCAGAGGCAGACAATGATATATTGGTTTTTCTCCTTAGACTAAAATCAGGTAAAAATATTTCTTCTCATACCCTCAAAAATAAACATTTTTGGGTGGAAGCCAAGAATAAAAAGTACGATCTGCATAGATGAATCACTCTTAATAATTTATTAGCCTAAGAAAAAATGGCTTATAGCTGAACCATTTGTGCATTTTTAACATTTCATGCTAAGGCTCCATAAGTTATCCATATACTGTATATAAGATTACCAAAGTAATAGATAATTGTAGAGAAATATATATATGTAATTCAATTTCTATCAGAGTTAATCCAGTGGAAGATCAAAATTTGGGAAATAAATATTTTCCAAATATAATTGAAATACTTTATATTTAGGTACTGTTTCACAGTAAATCTTCCCGTATAAATTTTATGTTCTAGCAGGAATTGTACTCAGGGGAAGAAGATAGGACATTTGTGTTTGCATTTATGTTAAACACGTGGCCATCAGTGATCACAGAGGGAATGTATTAATCTTGATTTTAATTACCAAGTTAAAACAAAGCAACCAGTATTTTGTTTGTAACTGTGCTACTTTGAAAGCTGCAGCTGGCTGATATCTTACTACTCTCCTCTATTGGAAGCTGAACATTTCCGCAGTAACACACAATTGAGCTTACTTTCCTTGAAAGTCATAAGCAATGCAAGTGTATAATCTAGGTCTTGGTATAATTGTGCTGTTTGTTTTAACCCCCAGAGAGTTCTGTTCAATTCCATCTCTCAGGTGCCTTTCTCTGAGCCCCTGAAAAGAAAAATAAATATGAATTTTTGTGTTCTAAATGCACTTATGTTATGGATTGTGTCGTTATAATTAACATTTCTATAAAAATGTTGTTTTTGGGTTTTTTTGTTTTTTTTTCCCCAAAGGCCTTCTTTTAATCACTATTTAACTGAGTGGCATCCA
Organism: Numida meleagris; assembly: GCF_002078875.1. Classification (NCBI taxonomy): domain Eukaryota; kingdom Metazoa; phylum Chordata; class Aves; order Galliformes; family Numididae; genus Numida; species Numida meleagris. Next base: position 32,632,889 of record NC_034411.1, on the reverse strand, counting down.
GCTGGGCTGTTGCAGTGAATGGTCCAAGGCCTTTCAGCACTCCCATTTAGGCCTGCCTTTCTGAGTGTTTTATAATGTAGCCGTTTTTATTCACATCAGACTAAATCTTTGCAAGTGGGTCCCCAGTTTGGGAGTAAATTATTTGCATAGAGCTGAGTTGATCTAGTTGTTTCTCTGTGAGAATGCTGCCAAAAATCACAGCTCTAGAGGCTGACTTCCACCTCTCAGGGGAGCTGTTGAGTAAAATGGGCATTAATTAAACCTTTGCTTGGGGCACCATGATCCCTCTCATTTCTATCCCACCTCTTTCTACAGGAACTTAAGTGAGAGCTGTTCTATTTGATATCGGTCTGTTTCAAGAATATCCATTTTATTCTGAACTAATGCATTGCTATTTTGTCAGGAAAAAGAGTGACCTCAAGGATCATCTATCTACGGATTCAAGAGTAGATTCACAACAGGTGCAGTTGAAGACTTGGGACACCTGGACGTGGCCTTGGAGAACACACAGAACTCACCTCCTCCCCACAGAGTGAACAGCCCATCCTCTGTGTATGAGATAGAAATCACCCCACGCTCACCACCCCTCTACCAGTCTGCAACAGGCTCCTGTGGCTGCTAAAAGCAGGCAGTGATCAGATGTGACATAAATCCAGCTGCCAGGCTTTGCCTGGATCACATCTGTTTGGTTTAATATCAATTTGTTGTGTCCAGATAGCCTAGATTGTATTTTTAAGATGGATGTGCTTTGATTTCAACAGTTCTTTAAGATAATTGGGAATTACACTGTCACCTCTTCAAAACATACTGATTGCATTTTAAATATACTGCGGCCTATTAAGAAAGAGAGTAAGTATCTAGGCTACTCATGTACTTCTTTTCACTGTTGTTTTTCACAACACAAACCACATACAGTGTTGGGATCAGGGATTTTTCTTTCTTATTTATGAGGCCCACTTTCATTCAAACTGAAACATGGATACTAACTATACTTCTGAGTACTAACAGAAACCTGAGGTCTTCCTTAATCCTATTAGTGCAGTCATCCTTTTATTAGCTGTGGTTCATCACAGAAATTACAGGGGCTCTCTAGTGTCCAGTTAGCCACGTCCACAACTTGAAGCAGCCCCAGTAGTGTACATCCAACACTAAATTGTGCTGAGCAGCTAAGCTGGTATGATGTTCTATATTTGATCAAGTTGTTCTTCTGCTACATTAATTGTAAGTGACTCTGACAGTTTTATTTTCCCAGTGTTAGCAGAAAGATAACATTTGTATATTCCCTATGTGTCCCGCTATGTCAAGCTGACTGCCTTCTGTGAGTTGGTATATAAAATCAATTATTTTTTTTTTTAATTTAATCAATGGCCTACAATTACTACTTCTACTTTAATGATTTTAACCTTTTACCTTTGGAAATGTTTATACTACATGGCACCATATCCTCAACTAAGTACAAGCAGTTGTGTGTCATTTGATGCCACTTTTGTCCGTAGTAGTATTTTTACTTACACATGGAAGCGGCATAAGGAAAATTATAGTATTGTTACTCCTATTTCCCTATTTTTTGCAAAATAGAAAAAAAAAAGACTTTTGATCAGCAGTACTCTTCACTGAGAAACTGATTTTTCCATGTTTACTCATCCCAAGTGAGTAAAAAATAGAAGCAAGTGTGGCAGAATTTATTCTCAAATGTTACACTATAGACTGCAGCTATCTACACTATCCCACACTGCAGCCAGATACAGTAACTACCAGTTAGGTCATCCTGTTCATAGCTGTGACAGCTTAAAATTAATCCTAACACTGCACACCATTTTTTGTTAAATTTAGTTTTAAACGACCAAAGCATTTAGGCTTTTACAGTTTGCTATGGAAAGCATTCTGCAAAAGAGTAGATCTCAATTTTAGAATATGTCTTCTGCAGGCTTTAATCTTCCTCCACTTTATTCACACTGTCCTAGCCAATAACTATTTCACAGCTATCCTCAGACATGGCCCTCACTTTGCCTGACCTATTTGCATGCTAGACGCATAAGAAGATGAGATATGCCAGGATGCAGAAACACACCCGACATTTGCTGCCAAGGCAACAAGAACAGGATGCGTTTTCTAACGGTTCAGATAAAGAAGGTGTGACGTTTCAGTCTTGCCAACACCCACCATTTCCCTCAGGAGAAGCCAACGTTGCCAGCAGATCTAGAAGTCATCTAGGATAAACACCGTGTTCTTGGCTTACCTTGAGTTTGTCTAACTAGGGTAAGTACAAAGCGTGACATTCAATGCTGCTATTTAGAAACCAGAGTCTGGGTGCTTCCCTCCACCCACTTCTATCAGCATGGGTACAGCTCTGTGCCTCCATCCTGCACTGTGACCTCAGGAGATATAATCTGATCCTTATACTACTTATCTCCTCCTTAACGCTTGTGCATGTCCAGGGCCACTTGCAATATTATTTGACCTCAGCTCTTTGATCAGATTTGTACATTTAGAGATGTTATCCTGAAAGGTGACAGTCTATATAACTATCTGCTACTCACCACCTCTGCACAAAGCTATTGGCATGCAAGCCTAGAAAAGGACAAGTGGATCTCTAGCTGTGAATAGATATGGGAAAAAAAAAAAAAAGATGGAGCAAATCCAGCTAAATAATGAGCTTATCTGTGCTCACATGTTCCCTAAATGAAGCAGACTGAAAAGTTTCACTCTACAGCAAACAAGCGTGTTTCGTGATGCTGGGCATGGAAAACTGCTTTTACCTTCCTGCAGGACTCCACGTCCCAGCAGAGAAATAGCTGGGAATGTTCTCAGGAACACGACAGCACAGGAAAGAATCTGTTAATTGTCTTTTGGAAGCCTTTTTGGTACACAGGAAGGGAGTGCCTTGTCCATTTAAAAAGAAATGTATGCACTTGGAACATAACACTTTCTGTGAGCATTCATGGGGGTCTGACATTGTGGAAGACGTTATGCAGCCAGTTCACAAGGTATCAGATACCAACGTCTGTTAGCATTTTGGATATCCTCACAGTTCATATGAAAAACGTAGGAAACCCACTCTGCACCTCCATAAATACACACAAAGTCCATGAGTATGCCGAGGTATGCACAGTGCAGGAGCTCAAGGCCTCCTGAGCCACAGCTGCCGCAGCAGGCAAGGAAAGAGGTTGCACACTGGTACTCTTACCCAGGATGGGAGACATAAGTGCAACAAAGTACTCTATCTAGCAGGTTTCTGTCATCCTAGAATCACAGAATGGCTTGGGTTGGAAGGCACCTTACCGATCACCCAGTTCCAACTCCTGCTGTGGGCAGGGCTGCCACCCACCAGCTCAGGCTAAGCTGGGCCCCATCCAACCTGGCCTTGAGTGCCTCCAGGAACGGTGAGTACACAGTACTCCAGGTGGGGCCTCACAAGGGCAGAGCAGAGGGGGACAATCACCCGCCTCACCTGAAGGGGAAATGCCAACCGCAGCAAGGCTGTTAAGGAGTGTTAGGCATTTCCCCTTCAGGTCAGTGAGCAGGAGCAGGGATGAGGCAGCCACTCTCTAATGACCACTCCTTCCCGGTGCTACGCTCATCACTGTAAGCAGCAGTTACGATCACAAATGCTTTCAAATTAGGCTTTAGAGCCTAACATCAGCCTCAAAATGATGCTAGAAAGGAAAATGGTGGAAAAGACTCAAGGTGTATTAGAGGACAGGCTGTACATTTTCACTGCAGATGATCACATCGCTACCAACAATTAGGATTAGATCATGGCACCCTCCCTAAACCCAGTGATAGCAATCAGGTACCGCACTCACCACAAATATTATGTACACGTTTACAGATGTCAGGCTAAATGCTATTTATTACTCTTAGGCAGACTCCTACTTCAATCAACACAATTAGAAAGTTTTTTCCTTCTCCCCAAGCCACATTTAGCTGCTTAAATACCAGCAGTTAATGTATCATCAAGGTAAAAGTTCGATTATCTTTTGCAGTTACTCGTGTCATACAGAAAATTTTAGCTGTTTTGGAAAAACAGATGTGATGCTATAGGAAACATTTCTAAAAAATGAAGTTTTACAATTTGTTTCCAAAATGTAAGTTATAGTTACATACAATAAAAGTTTTTCGTAATCCTCTGTCCCTGAGCAGTTTGCAAAAATATATACTTTGCTTAATTTTAATCACTGCAAGGTGGCTATTAGAAAAGTTTGTTTCTTTAAATGAATTTACAGTTCTAGGCAATATTTAAGAGCCTGTGAAATAGGAATTCTTGGTACTTCATATGTACTCTGTTTTGTTTTAAATCTGCAGAACTATCAAAACAGTATGCATAAATGTATTCAGGAAGATATTTGGATTTACTGGAAAAACAATTATGTATCTGCATATTCATGAATTTTATGTCCTCTGACATTTATTTTTCAGCTGCAATATTTTCATTTTACTTAATTGCTTCTGTGGAAGTTTCATTTACGGACAGCAAATAATAAATGTGAGTTCTTGGCTTTCATGCAAAGGAAATCCTGACATACATCTCATAGTACCTTGAACCTCAGGTCTTCAGAATTTATATATGCCCTGCTCCAAGTTTATATCATCTAAACAGCAAGTGGCTATACCACTCCACCCATTCAAAACTTTACTCCATTCCAAAAATACTCTGCAAATGAGTTTTTTTTCCTTTCTCCTCATGTTCAACAAAAGCATTCTAACATTGCAGCAAACAAAGCTTCTCTTGTGAACTCTTCTCACTTCCACAAAGCACTGAGCACATTATTAACTTTCAATACAGTTTCTAAATTCTAGATCAAAATATATCCCCGTATGACAGATATATATGATATATCACATATGTGAAAGTACACACATGTTGAAATGCTTTGCCAGAAATGAATGGCCATCTTGTGAGCTGAAAAATCATTGAATCATAGAATAGAATCATAGAATATTCTGAGTTGGAAGGGACCCATAAGAATCATTGAGTCCAACTTCTGGCTCCACATAGGACCACCCAAAAATCAGACCATAGGTAAGTATGCGCTTAATTGTTTGGATATTTTTTAACATCAGTAGAGTTTTGTTATATGTATCTTTTGTATTTTTTAACAAATCTCATTGACAAACCTGAAACAGCTTTTTAAAATGAGAGTTTTGATGATTTTATGAAGGGTTTCCATTCATTAAATACTTAGTACTAACATTCATTTGCAAAAACATGATTCTTTTTCATATTTTTGCATATTTAAATGAATTACTTTTATGAAGTACTTCATTTAATGTAGTAATGTCTTTGATTCAACTGAGCTAAATTAGGACCTTTCACTTTCTTGATTTTTTTATATAGAATGTGTAATTTAATTTCCTTGTCTTTTCTTGTGTTTTTTCATTCACTTAAGCTACTACCATTGTGCTTTTAATCATATATGCATGACATTTAGCCTTAAAATAAGGCAAATAATGACAATTCCCTCAGAACATCAAGGTTTTTTGGTTACTTAGAGCTAATAGTTCCACAGATGCTAAAAATTACTCTCTTTTATACACATAACAATTCATTATGCTCCTGATTCTATGCACAGTAATTACAATCTATGCTTTCTTTCCCAAATGAAAGACAATAGTTTTTGATCAGAAAATTGTGTGCCCCAGAAAACTCCAGATATATTATCGCACCAAGGCGGACGTTTCAGTACTAGGTAAGTAATACATTAAGAAGCTGTTGAGTAAAATCTATAGTTATAAAAAGAGTTACAATACAAAATTATAAAGACTCTTTCATGCCATACACTTCACAGTGATATTATGTGCTGCACCTCTTCATCATATTTTCTCAACTTTTGCTCACTAAGCTGAACATTTTATAATTGGTCTGATCATTTGTACAACAACAAATAAAATGAGGGGAGGACCTCAGCTGGGGATTTTGGGTGGCAATGCCATTACTATTATTACTAATTAGTCTTCCTGTAATCGTTACAATAGTACGAGACATGCTGTCTTTCTAGCTCATCTCGAAGTGTCTCTTCACAAGCCAGCAGAAAGCAAATGGGACAGCCAGACTATTCCCTTTCCTCCCTCCCTAAACACCACTTATTTAAAAAAAAAAATAAAAAATTAGAGTTTGAATGGAAACCAAATAATGAAATAACTGCCTAGTGTTCACATAAAACTCACAAAAAAAAAAAAAATGTCCTGGGAAATTTCTGTATTACCTCTTTTTCTTTTTTGTGAGAATATTCAGAATGCCTAAACACAAGTAAATGGCAGGCAAAAAACATGCGATAAGAATTTATAGGAAGGGGTGATGAAAAACCTCCCAAAGCCTTACTTCTTTTTTAATTTCATTTTTTATGCTGGAAATAAATTAAAAAACAGGATCTCATGGTACTAGCAGTGGTATAACGTTTATACAGGTGTGTTTTCAGAAAGTAAAGACATTATCCAAGCCAACTATCAAAATTTACTCAAATTCTCTTAGTTAACGTGAGCTTTGCCTGTCGTAAGAAATGCAGCCAGTCTCACATCACCTAAAATATTTGCTTCGCTCAAGGAGAATTTCCTGCAAACCAGAATTATTTTCAGCATAGCACATTTGAGTCATACAATGCAGATTATCTTGCATGAAGACTTTGTATCAATTGCTACAGTAATCAAAATTATTAGTACATTTTTGCTATCATCTGAATTCCTTCAAGTTAGAGTTTGTTTCTGGTATTGCTATGCCAACATAAATATGGAGATAGAACTAAAAGCGTATGCCAAAACTATAGTTTTATACTTGCATTTATGTATCATTTTTACTTTTGCACGATTATACGAGGGGATTTGTCCCCTCCTTTGCCTTTTAGTAGCATTTGTTTGATTTTTTTTGCTTGCCTTTCATGTTCTATCAGTTACATTACTCAGTCTGTGCCTTGAAGGCAGACACACAAAAAGTTGCTGGCCTCCTTCTGCACCGTGGAACACTTTCTCTTAGCAACAAAATCATCCTCACCATCTCCTACATCCTTGCATCCTCACATACATACCACGTTTTCCTTGCTCTCATTATGTGAAGCACTTTCCTGGATCCAAATTTTTAAATAGAAGGAACCTTCTGACCTTTTTCAGAAGCTTGCAGACACCAGGAGAGCCATAAATCACACAAATCTGGCAGTAAACCGGCCTGCACATCTACTCTTTTTGCTCCTTTTCTCGTGTTTTTGTATTTCATTGTGTCTCTTGGTGGTCATGGCTGTACATACTTACCTTATACCACAGTCTCTTGTGTGCTCTTGATAAAGAGCCCAGGATCCCACCCTGAAGATTTCACTGGCACATGTACAGAGAAGTTAAACAACAACAGATGAGCTGTAGGTAAGGGCTTCTGGAACTCACGGGGGCCACATGCTCCCAGACATGATTACCTTTAACATGGCAACAAGCCACACAAAAGAGATACTCCTGCAGTCTGGCTGATGGTTGGCAACAGCCCAGAGATAAAGCAGTCAGGTGCATAATCCTGCTCCAACAGCTTCAGCCTTGCCCTGGAATACCCCCAGAGACTGCACAGAGTGAATGATGAAGGCAACCAGAAGAAGGTGATGGATCTCTTGTGCTATTAAGAGCTGGTCTTGATGTTTTGGTTTCCAGTTGTGATTGATGAGGCTAAGGGAAGGGTCAGCAGGAGGGTCATTGTTTTCCTTCATTCTCTGAAGAGACACAAGATAAATTGCAAACAGGCTGCATTTTTTTTTTTTAACCTTACGGCAGTAGCTAATGATCCCAGTAAACAATACATCACCTAAAATTATTTGGTGCAACAGTATGCGCCTCTGTTAATTTACAAGATTGGCAAATGCAGGGCCGGCTGCTAGAAGAAAGTGAGGCACAGCTGCATCTATTCTGGCAAGTGCTGTTCTCACCACTCACAGCTGGCAGCAGCAGAGCTCCACAGGCAGCTGAATCTTTCCAAGGTGTTTGCAAATATTTTATTTCTAAGAAAAGCCTACTTTTCACAATTACCTGAATCAATCTCACTTTTTTCCATTGAATTCGTCATAAAGAACCCACTTATTATTTTAAACGCATTTCCAACATCTCCCCAAGCAAACAAGCACTGCCAAAACCTTCGCCTTCTCTCCCACAACCCAACCGATTGGTGCTGTGATGATAGAATCAATAGAGAAGGCACAGTGGTACATGGACATTATAAAGTTCACAATAAAGTGAAAGGATTAGACAGAAACATGACATAAAATAGCTGTCTGGCTTTTTAGATCCACAAATGTAGCAAACATATTTTTTGTTATGAGAATACACAGCAGCTCCCTATTTCCAGTAGCCAGTGCTGGCACATTAGCATTAAGCAAGTTAAATAAACACTAGACCAGAAAATTCACCATGTTAAGTTGTCATTTACTACAATAGAGATAAAACTAAACAGGATCTAAACTCAGGCAGTAAGATTGGTCATTAATTTTCTCTCTTGGGAAAAAGAACACAGGCGTTTTTAAGTGGAAATAGTAAAATATTAATCAAAACCTAAACGGCTCAGTAGTGTAACAGACATTTCTCACACACTCATTCTGAAAAAGGATTTTCTACACAAACCATTAGGGTTAATCTTGAGGTCAAAGGCAGCCAGCCTTGACCAGGTGGGTCACGCCATCCATCCTGCCCAGTATCCTGTATACAAACCTTCTGTAAATCCTTGGGAACCACAAGGAGGGGCAGCTTACACTCCCTGCACCACATCTATGTGTCTTCAGGACTTTTCCCCTCAGCATCTGCAGGCAGGAACAAGAAGTCACTGCCCAGCCATCCAGACCATCGGTCAACACTGCTGCAGCATCTCCACACACCCTGCTCACTGGAGTGGCAGATGCGACCCAATTCAGGAAATGGGCTCTCCAAGCAGATTACAATTGCTGGGACCAATGGGATGGCCATGAGAGTCAAGCCCACATACTTATTATTGAATTGTGTATGTTTTATGAAAAATATTTCCATTTAGAGTGACATACAGAGAGAGGAATTCTGTAACATGTAGTCAAATATAGGCAAGCTTTCTCTTTTACTGAGTACCTCAAACAGTTTCCATTCTTCCAGAATAACCTGTGACTATTTACTTAATCACCCCTTCTTTTCATGAAATCTGAACCTCTGATTGGGAAATTTCATCCTATACCTCAGATCGCAAATCGGGTTAAAGGAAACTACTGAATTCCAGATGTGCTGCATGCATTAAGAAAACATTCTTCTAAAATGTACGATATTTCCACGGAACAGAGAAGCCTGTCAAAACTGTTTGTCTAATAAATAATTAACTGAAAATAAAAAAGAATCATAGAATCGATGAATGGTTTGGGTTGGAAGAGACCTTCAAGACCATCTAGCTCCAAACTCCTTGCCATGAGGGGTTGCTCTAGACCACCAGAGCAGGTGGTCTAGTCTGGCCTTGAACACTTCCAGGGATGGGACATCCACAATTTCTCTGGGTAACATGTTCCAGTGCCTCACCACTCTCATAATGAAGATTTTTTTCCAAATATCTAATCTAAATCTACCTTCCTCTAGTTTAAAACCATTGCCCCTTGTCCTAACTTTCTCAGTCTCTGTTCACAGGAGATAATTATGCAAAAATCATTGGTACTTCATGAGCGTTCATGAGCAGGAAAAGGAGCCAACAATTATTTTGTGCAAACATATAGGTCCTCAGCTCTGTATTTGGGTGATCAACAAAGCTTTAAATGGAAAGATGAATTTCAGAAGAGATCCTCTAAAAGAAATTCCCATAGGGCACACACTTCATCTCAAAGCCTAGCAACAGCCCACTGCCTTCCTACCTTTTCAAAAGCTTCTTTTTTGGCAGATAATGTACTTCTAAAAAGAAACGGTGCAACTCCCTCAAACACATTGAGTCTGTGGCCAACTTAGCATGTAATCCTTAAAACAGATCTGGCTTTTTAACTCCCACAGTAGAGGAAGAAAAGACAGATGGATGCAGTAGGTAAGATTTAAGTTAGATTTGATTAAAGGAAGCTCTTAAGCCATCAAGATCCTTCCCTCTCCAAGGCAAAAATGAACTCTCTCCTCTCACGCAATAGTGTGCCCAACAGGAACTTCCTATGGAAGTTTAGTTGTTAGTGTTTTCACATGCCAGTATGAGAGTCTGTGATAGCACAGGTTGCTACAACAGTGTTATTTCTTCACTAGATGTAGCACTGTATTATTCATTTCCCAGTGCAGCACAGCATAGAGGCTCCTGAGAGAGCAGAGTGTATATACCTTATTGGTCTGTCACTGTGTGTAAGCAGTATCATAGATTTCTAAGGCCAGAAGGGAGCATTATGATCACCCAGTGGCTTCACATTTCTCTGTTTGTAGGTAAAGGAACGTTTGAGCAAAACTGGAAAAGGACAGTATTAGAGGAAACAGATATCCTTATTCCTCATAAAGACAGTATTGAGCAGAAATGTCAGGTTAGGATCTTGTTTTTCTAACTTAACAAGAGATGATTATCACCACTTCTGTCTCAGTCTACAACCTCCACTCAACTTCTAGCTGTTTTTCTCTGCTGAGGTAGTAAATACTCTGTTTATAACTGAACTGCACCTGAATTTCAGCAACAGATTTTCTGTTCCTGAAATCTATGAATATCACTATGAAATGTGCTTACTTCTTCATCCCCATTGGCTGGTAAATGTACAATCACAGAAAAACAGCCCTTCAATAGTTTGTGGAGCATTCATTTACTGAGTTTCTCCAAAGCATAGGCCATGCCCTAGCAACCAGAGCTACACAATAGCTACTGGACGGTCACCAGACTTCTTAGGAGCCTTGTTACTTAAGACTCCATTAACTAATTTATAACACAGACATCATTTGTGGGCATATGCAACCATAACATGAAAAAGGAATCTGTGCAAAGGCAACCACAGGACATGGTTTTCTCTGTGCACTGCCAAAGAACCAGTGAGGGAGCTGTAGCCCTTTTGACTCCCCTGTCCTCTTCATCTTGCCCAGAAATCTTTGTTTCCACAGGTGTAACAGGTGGTGAAAACCAGCTTCTCTCCAGGTAGCTGCAGGACTGTCAGGTCGGAGTGAGATAAAGGAAAAGAACATGGGAACTGCAGAAGTAGGATATACAACTTTCAACAAATACAACTCGAGAGTCTCTGCAACAGATGAGAGAAAAGGAGAAGTTCCCATACAATCTGGTCTTTAAGAGTGCATTTTCAGCTATTGTCAGAAAAACTTTAATTTGTGTATGTGTACATATACAGCTGTGCTACCCAGGTCACATTTAGAGCTTCTATAGACTCAGAGACAGGCAGGTTATTTTATTAACATTAGATTTAAAATATATCATGTTTGAACTATTGTACATGAAGTTACCACGTGTCCTAAACATCAGAGAAGGACCTAAGCCCTCCTTACCAGCCAAGACTGAAGGACCATTTCTTATGGACAAAGAAGAAGGTGGATTAAAAGGACTTGGATGTACATGAGCAAGGCTAAATGCAGGGAAACATCTAAATTAATAGGCATCAGATTTCAGCCTCTCTTGGGAAGGCCAGAAATGACTCTCACCTATAGGAAAGTAAAGTCTAATGAACATTAACAATATAATGATAAAACTTCAATTCACTTAAGTGAAAGTGCTTGACTATAAAAAGTAATTTATTACATGCTATAAAAAAGGCAATTACAGACAAAACATGCAAAAAAAAATTCTATTACATACAGGATGAAAATTGCTGTACTGCAACTAAGATAAACTCTCACTTTTCTATTTATCTAAGGAAGTTCTGTTGTGCTCTGCATAGTTATTGAGTAAGTAAAATGGAATTTACATCTCAGTGAACTGGAAGATAGAATGTTATCAGTATAAATACTTTATTTTTTCCTTGGTAATAAAATTATTTTTCCAAATTAAAAACCTGATCCAGCAAACTTTAGCTCCCATGTCCATGAGTAAATTTACTGATATTTAAATATTTCTAATCTCCATTTCCTCTCAAAGAATCCAAGAGCTAAGGAACAAGTCATTGGTCTGAACAGCAGACTTACTAAGTAGTCTGAACAAAATATTTTTTCATGTTTGACTGGTTATCAAAAATATTTATCTGAACTCTATATTATTCTTAGAGGTCATTGGACATCACAAATGATATGATGTCTGATTTCTCCCTCCTGAAAACCTTTTAACCTTTGGACTGTAAAATAGAAAACATTGAATTACATTCTGTCCCTCTGACCTTTAGATTAAGCCAAGACTGTCCTGCAGTTTCATCAATGAAGCAGTCACCACTAAATTGCTCTAAGCATCCCCCTTCTAAAAGGTTGCTAAGCACTGAAGCTACACAATGGTGCATATTTAAGGCAAATCTGAATAAATGATAATGGTTTCAAACACACATTCTTATTGCACATAGCAAACCTGATCTAATGCTCACTAGGATGGTGTTCTATTCAGATGGTGTTCAACTTCAGACATTTAAAGAGGTATCTACACCTCGGCCAAATCTTTGTCTTCACATTTAGTGGAAAAAAATAGGTCCTTAAGAGCGTGTCTTATCTGACCAGTTTCTGACTTCTACGTAAAGATGAAATAAACCAGACTACTGGATCTTCTGTTTCTTTCCATTGATCATAAAGTGGTCACAGTATGACTCAAACAACTGCTGTATGGACATCTAAAGTTACGTGAGAGGAACTGGAGCCTCTGGCTCCTGAAAGGATTTGAGCTTTTTACTTCCTACAATGCAGTACCAAGTTGGGAGTGTGAATTAGGACATGGGAATTTTTGGACTCCACAGTTGTAACTACACTGAGGAAAAACTTGGAATACCCTGGAGGAAGAATGAGATTGCAAGGCTCCCCCCACTTTCTTACTGTGAAACCCTGAGTTCCACAGTGTGAACCTCCTGGTTCACACAGATTTCCAGAGATGGATAGCAAGGTGAATGCTTACCTAAATTAATTAAAAGGCATTACATATAAGCTCCAAGTTGTTGTCCACAAAGTCAGGAAATATCAGTGGCCTGATTTTACACAGGAGAAAATAATCCAATGCACTCTCAGATGGGCTTCACCCATGAGATCCTCAGCCAGGAGCTACTGCAGCATTTGGAGAAATCTCAAGTGGTTGCAGAGTTGTGCCCTAACCCTGTGCTGAGGGACAGCACACTTTTCCCCACCTGTGGGCTGCCAGTTTTCAGTGTTTCCTCATGAGACAGTCTGGGGGATGAAGATCAATGCGCAACAAATAAGATGACTCTAGCAAGCGCAGGGCTGAGCAGCGTACAAGTACCAGCACTGACTATAGTGCGTGACCATTTCATGGACTTGCTCCAAAGACTATGAGAGTATAAAACTGATTCCAGTGTAAAATCTGCAGGGACAACTCTGTTCTGCATAACCAGCTTTCACCACCCCTGCATTTTCTACTTGAGGATGAAATTCTGGGTTGTCAGCAATGTATCTATAATGCAGTTCAGGCACTGGGCACTGAGAGAGATGGGTAAAAACAGACTGTTTGTTCCAAATCTACTTCTGTTGAAAGTAACTAAAAAAATACATTAAATTAATAGAAAACAGAGTTAATCCTCTTCTGTTTTGTTCTGTGAACTGCCAGGAGACACTAAATACAAATTTAATACTGTCACATGAGGCCCCCTTTCTCATACTAAATATTACAAAAGTTAATTTGGTTTTATTCCGATGATGTGATTTCTTATTTTAATTACTGAAAATTACTTATTATTAAAACTGAGAGGGAAAGATTCTAAGTCAGAAGTTATGCTTGGATAAAAACTCAGAGAAACCAAGATTTGGCTCAAAGTATACTTTCTGTAAATGAAAAGTAAGCTTGTTTTTTCACAGAAGTCTGTAACATTCTGAAAGTAACAAAACCAATTAAAAAGAAGGATATAAGACAAGCAGGAAAAGAAAGAGCTTGAATTTCCAGTGCTTTATTTTCAAGTGCTTGCATAAATACTTAATGCTTCCAGCTCTGCACTCTTAAGAATCCGTAAATAAGATAACTGGTTTCTTTATGAAAAAAGAACATGGGTCTAAAAGACTATATAATGAGATACAGCTTCCTCTGCAAAAAATCGCTAAAACCCTAATTGCTAACATAGTATCTGCCCTTAAGGAAGGCACATATTTAAATGCACTAATTATGATATGTTGACTGCATTATCTAAATACTGTTTTTTCCTTCAGAAGATGCTAATCAGGTGCTGTGGTAGATTTGTTTGAGAATGCAAGTCCCAAGATTTTACACTTTAATTTAAAACAAATTATGAAGAGCAAATTTCAGTCTCTTATTTTTTATTGTTTTCTTGTTATTATATTTCCCCCCGTGTACCTCAATCCATTCCAGAGATGAACTTTCCATTTTTCTAAGTCCTGTTTGGAGATTTTAGGCACAAAAGCCTATCTAAGTAAGCACACTGACAAACTTGATATTAATTAATTTTGTGATGGTAAGATTCTCAATTAATTACTCAAGTACACTAGTGAACAGGATTGAATTTAAACAGTGAGAATATGAATACATTTCCTTCTTATTCTTGGGAAAACCATCTCTTGACCTTAAGTGTCATACATGCGGCTACAGCACGAGGTGGTCAGCTCTGAGCTGTAAGGACTGATTTACGTGAAGGTTTCACTGCTGCAGGTAAACACTTGTTTCTGTAAAATGTGTTTGCTATCTGTCCCTGTTTTTCCATTGCAAAAAAAAAAAATATATATATATAGGAATGAGACAGAACATATTTGGGGTTTATTTTAGTCATTGCATTCAGACCGGTCTATCTGAGATTTCTGATCCAGAGCACAGGAACAGTCTGCCAGTCACAACTAGCACGTGGGGCCAGATCAGAAGGAAAGCTGGGTAGCTAAGTCACCAATGCATGACTTACAGGAATAAGACAGGGAACAAATGAATTAATTCAGCCTGTTGTATTTATCAGGATTTTGTTCTGCTTTGACTTTATTTCACATCAGTATTCCCCAACTTCTGCCTCAGACCTACTCTGAATTCTGCACCAAACTGCAGTATCAAGAGCAAGCAGGAATAACACACAAATCCACTGAATAGTAACGTTTATTTTTATGGATTGTGTAAATTATCTGAAAGGCACGCTTTAAGCTCATTCAATACCTTCTACAACTTTCCATTCATTTTCCACAAAACTTGGCCTTGTAAAGATTAATGTACCCCAGATCTCACAGAGAACACAGGATGAGTAGGGTAGCTGCAATATGGGGTTGAGCACTTACCTCACATAGGGACAACTTGACAGGCAGCCTGGGACTCATAACTCCATGCTTAAAGGTGGAAGACCCTGCCAATTGGAAAGGACAGTGGTAGATTTGCCACAGAAGAGAAGTTTGCTTTCATCTCTTCTCTGCTCCATTTTACTTCATTTTGTTCCCTTTTCTTCCTTCCAGAGGTGGAGCGGGTTGGTTCACTGATATGGCTAATTAGGTTTAACACATGGGTGAGGCAGGTGATGATAATTTTGCACCCTTTCCATTCATTCAGATCATGTCAGTGAAACAAGCTGGAACTCTTTTTCTCACTTTTTATTTTTTTAAGCAAAATGTGACCATGGGCTAACACGGACTCTATTGAGCTTCAATGCAAACAGAAGTAGAGCTTCTTCACCCAGCACCCCTCATATTCTGAGGTAGATTTTCAGTCTTGTTTAGTAAGGGAAAAAAGCATTGAAACTTTTCTTTGTTAGTCTCACTGAGCATGTATAGCTGAGGGAAAGGATGGAAGATTGCTGATGATTGTTCTTTAAATTTAGGGTGCTGAGTACTCAACAAAAGCACCACACAAATCAACCTGGCAACAGCCTGATATTTTGGGGTTGGTTTTGCTGCTGCTGCTGTTGT
Source organism: Numida meleagris (assembly GCF_002078875.1). Lineage (NCBI taxonomy): Eukaryota > Metazoa > Chordata > Aves > Galliformes > Numididae > Numida > Numida meleagris. The sequence goes on along the minus strand of NC_034411.1, from coordinate 32,616,998 downwards.
TTCTCCAGTTTTGTTTGTTGTTTTTTTTCCAAACCCTGAACTGAGAATTTCCTTCTGGAAATTAAAAACAAATTCCTGAGCTAATGTGATATTGAGTCACTGCAAAACAATAAGTGCTCTCTACTTCTAGGGCACATTTTGTGTTCAGAATAAACAGTAACTAAAATAAAAATACTTTTATGCTGTTCAGAAGAGGACTTTGTTAGGTAGCCAAGAATTTTCTCTCATTATTTCAGGCTGTCATTGAGCCTGACTTTCATAATAATAATATTTTTATTATTTTGCATTAATAGGAAACATGAGCCAACACTAGCCAGACATATCTAAGATGAGTGATTACAGCTCTCAGTATCGCACATGCAGTTCTCAGAAGCACAGACACCCTCATCTTGCTCAGCACGGAGCACCCCATTAGTAACATCAGAATAGAAGACCCACAGCCAGTCCATGATGGACGCCTGGCAGGAGGACATATCCCAAAGAAATGCTGGGGCTCTACAAAAGGAGCCTCAAGGGGAAGAAACACGTTTGGGAACACACCAAGGAGATGTCCCAGCTGCCAACAACCTTTGAGAGATTTTGGTCATTACTGTAGTGATTTCTTCATTTCTCATTGCCACATTTGTTATGTTCATCCAGACCCCAAAGTCTTCAGCTTGCACTAACCTAACGCCTTTCCATCTCTCATCACCTGCTAGGAAGTATTCATCTGCAGCTGGATCTTTACTTGCTCTGAAGGTTACCACCCTTCCACTTCAATTCCACCCTGTTTTGGTTAGGTCATTATTTCAGCACCTGTTTACAGTAATATAATTTATGCCATAGCTTCTTGTAACAAGTTGAGGGATCTGGCAGAACTTTCCTATTTGGTCTTCCTTTGGTCATTCATTCTATCTGATAAGAAGTTCATGACGCTTTCCTGTCTCAAATAGCTATTTTCTACATGCTTCAGAACAAAGCATTCCCTAAATTATTTCAGTGAGTCTCTTGGAACTAAGAGCAGAGTTCAGACTTTCTGCACTTTATTATACTTAAATGACGGATATACAGACTCAGTGACTATTTCCTTCTTTCAAGAACAAGCGTCGTTTTTTTTTGGTCTCTGATCTGAGAACACCATTCTGCATGCATCACGACTGGGTTCGTATTCCTTCCACCTACACCACTATGCCTACTGCCACCCGCTTCCTGCAGTCAACTCTATTAGATGCTATAGAAAGCAAGTCTTTATTTCTCTTGTTAAAGAAAAGATTCTTATGTATACTCTTCCCAGCTTTCAAACCATTTCTAAAAGATGTTCTAAACACAGCAAGCAGCAATCACCACTGTACCCACTAAACAATCATTTTAGTAGAAGAAAAATGGGACAAATTATGCTCTCATTGGAAAAAACAAGATAGCCCACCTGTTTGCAATTCCTTTTTCAAAGCATCCCTGCATGGAAGAGGATTACACACTATTAGCAAATTATTGCCTAACCATAGCCTCCATGTCCTCTCCAAGAAACAAGTTTGAGCTCTTTGAAAGCACTAATGATTATATGAATGCAAGCTCTCACCATTCCTATGAAGACAGCAATTGGTAGTTTCTCTCTGTGTAACACTATCTTGCCTTCAGAAAACAGGCTGAAGGTTGCATGTTTGGTCATGCTTCCACAAGGCAAGTCACTCTCCCTAAAACTGCTCCCAGCCACAACATGTACCAATTCTATCCATTTCACTTACTGAAATTAATCGATTATTTTTCTTAGAAGATATCAACAAAAAATTCTGATTTCCCCACTGAAAGAGGGAAATCCAACCTCAACTACATGAAATAATTATTAACTTTTGGTATGGTTAGCATATTGTAGTTGCTTGCCTTCCAGTCCTCTCTCAAGAGTAGATAGTTCATGTAGCAAGAACCAACAAATTTTTGGGATATTTATACAGTAAATATGAGATCCTGAGCTGACATAGATGTCCTGCTGCCTAGCCATAAAATGTGACTGCCCTGGCTACCACAGTGCTATACCAGTGAAAGAGTCTACCTCTTCATCTTGTGCTTTGAGGATAATTTGAGGCCAAAAGTAGACTTGGCTGAAAGGATGACTGTATTCAATGTAAAAGTGTCAAAGACCAGTCCCCTTCAGTCTAGGTTATCTGTAGAAAACAAATACTGGGTCTTCTGGCTGAGTGTGCTGTGCTCAGTACTGTACTCTCTACCCAAAATTGCATTACCAAACTAGATTTCCAGTTCCATCTGATTGGTTTTCTAGGATATATGCAAAGTTATAGATTTATCTGCAATTCAGTTTGAAGATACAAGAATTTTATTTATTGTTAAAGCTTCTATTAAACAACACCAAGCAAACAGAGAGAGGGATCTCTGTCCCAAGCACTTCAACAGAGCACAAACTATATTGACCAAACCAGTGGATCTGCAATACAATACTTTAGTTCTTGTTAACGCACTCTTTCTTGAACTTTGTATGCCCACGAGCACTCACACACAAAGCAAAGAACTCAGATTCTTGTAACTGTCCTTTCCTTGAAACAATTATAAATAAAAAATGCATTGTCTTCATTTTATTTCTTTGCTAACGTGTGGACACTCTAAGAAACCACCAGTGTTCACTGCTTGTTCCATATGGGTACTTTTGTATGAACTTTAAGGCAACCTCAGCATTAACAATAATCCCACACACAGATTAAGAATTATAATTTCTTTGTGTTATAAAGCCCAATCTTTTTAAATTGTTCAGAAGTCTTTGCCCATTAACTGGCTGAAAGAGTGCCATGATTAGGAAGAATCTGCCTTCCTTTATGACAGTAAGACTATTCTGTAACTGTCACCCTAGAGGAAATAAGCCATTTAAGTGTATAATGTTTTCTCAAATGAATACACTGACCAAAAACATAGTGTATATGACCTCTAATTTTTTTTTCTGTAGTCAGTTTGATAGTCAAAGACAGGACAGGTTCTAGGGTTTGAAAAATATTAGGTATAATAATAGGTAATAATAGGTAATAATCATAATAGGTAATAATAGGTATTTAAAAATATAGTTTTCAGCATTATATTTATGTTCTCTACTAAGTTATACTCAGATAACATCTTATTGCATTTATTTGATAAGAAAATCCCACTTCATCTCCTTCTTATCTTCACATTCTTTGTCAGGCTTTGTGGCTGGAGTGCACCTTCTTGATGAAGACTGCTTCACAGTGTGCACAGTGTGCATGTGCTCTGATTTCTGCTGCCTCCTCATGCATCACTCTGCGTGCGGAAACACTGACTAGAGGAGCATCCACTTATCAGGCATTGGCAGGAGCTGACACTGACAATGACAGAAAACCCAACAGCCCAGAAAGTTCCTAAATGCCAAAGTGCAAGAGAAGAAAGGAATCAAAAACAAAATAAACTTACAGGCAATAGAAGAGTAAATATTGCTTTTAATGATATACAGATACTTTAGTTCTACCAGCATGAAAATGTTACAGGAGTGCCACGTGTTGGTAAATATAGAAAGGAGTAACTGATAAATTGGCACTATTCAGTATTAAAAAACAGAGTTCCAAAGTTTTTCAAACTCATAAAATGAAATATTATGTATTGGAAAAAAGTGCCCTTATGTATTTCTTTGCATCACTGTCTAGTAGGACTTTTTCACGTGTGTGTAGTGACTCACAAATTGTTCTAATTCATATAAAAAATGTTATCTTGAAAATACCACTCTCAGCTATGCTTTAAAAGAATATGCAAATATACCTGTCTTCATTATGCTGAATTGTAAGGGGTGGCCCTCTACTCTGCCACTTGGCTAAAGTAAACTGAACAATGGCTTCTAAAAAGAATTAAATTAAATTCTTTGCTGAGAACAGAGGTGTTTTGTATTGGTAGAATGATACAGCTCTTCAGAACAGAGTGAAACTGAAGACTACTCCCATACCCATAATATTTCAGTTATCCTATTATTTAAAAAAAAATAGTTGGTGTTCCTTGGAGTTCTTGAAGTTCCTTAAAGGACAGTGAGTCACCACAAATCCACTGGGAATCACGTGGTGATCTCTGCTTTTCTCCCCATTGGTCTAATGAAACTATTTGTCTGCAGTGGCAGAATGTGCAGACTAGGGTGGAGAGCTGTGCAGTCCCCTCCAAGAGAGCACACTGAAGAGATTGTCCCCATAAACATGAGAGTCTGTACAGGCTGTTTCCCTGAGGGGAGGGGCAAGATGACTCCAGGATTTTTTCTGTCACATCAAGGTGGGAAGCAGCAAACCAGAGCTCACCAGAGAAATAACACAAGTGCTAATAGTATTTATTGTAACCACTTGTGTGCATGGTGACCCACTTCTATTACTTCTTTTGTTCTCACCACCCTCGTGTATAATTCCCTACTAAATCAAAGAAAGCCCATGACCACTTCTACATTTTTCTTTTAAAGTTGTCTATATTCACCTTCAACCCCTAACTCACCCAGCACCAAAACCACGGGTCAGTGCTTACTTGGGGTTGATCTTTGGGCACTCTGGAGGTCATCAAGGGGGTGTAATTCTGAGCACAAAGGATCCTGTGCACATTGTTGCCTTGAAAGTAGTAAGTAAGTGAAGTAGTTGCCTCCACCACCTCTTGCGTTTTCATGTCAATACATGGATATGCACAGCACTTTGCTGCAGCACCTGGTTAGCTTTGCTGTGACGTTCCAGTCTGTTCTGCTCAGCCAAGGGGCACCACACAGAGCAGCAAAGCACTACGGTAGGAGAAGGCAGCTGAGGTGGAAGCAGCTGAGAGCCTTGCAGTATAGGCACAGAAAGCACAAAGTGTGGAGTCAGCCCTTCAGCTGGCTCTGCGCTTGGCCATGGGATGTCCCCTGAATGCCGTGTGCAAACTTGCCTGCCTTTAGTCCTTATCCACATTGTGCAGCTCCTCCTTCTACCTGGGGCATTGCGGTTGCTCTTCACAGGGGTCCACTGCCAGAAGCGGAGGAACTCCAGGCCAAGATTTATCCATCTGCAAGCAGGGGTGAAGCAGCATATTTCACAGCCTTTTCATTTATTATTTTGTCTGTTAAGGTTTTGTATTAAATCCTTATATAGTGTCAGCCATGTACAACTCCACTGTAGCATCTGCTATTAAATCTTCATTGATATGTGGGGAGGGACAACTAAACTCTGAATGGATTTTAAAGCATTTCATTTACATGAAAGTAGTTTAGTGTTGTTCTAATTTATCCACCTCATATGCTGTCCTATATGTCTGACTGACAAGCTGAAGCGTTTCAGAAAATCATTTTTCAGCCAAGAAATCTTTTCCACCTTACAAAGTTTAATGCCTCTAAAATATGTGGTGAACATTAATGCAATCTACAGATAAACAAAAAATCTGAGTATTTCACTTTGCACTTGTCCATATTTGGTATTGGCATAACATAGAGTGAACAAGAACAAATAGTCAATTTGTTTTATACATAAACACTATTGGAAGATATAGCTGCATTGCCAACAATGCTCAGCTTATTATTCCAAATGGATTTTGTAAACTGCTCTCCTTAATATACTACCACAATTTTTATAAATTGCTCTATTAGCACAATTTATGAAAATTGTGTTGTGTGTATTGTTAGTAAATCGAGTCTGTTTTCCTTTTATTCCTATTCTTCTCTGCCAGTGCACAATCCAGCTGAAATGGAAGGGTTGGATTCTCCCTTCGTCTGTACCAGATAGTTTCTGGATTAATCCAGAACTCATTTTTAGGAAAGAGAATATGGATCCTCATCTTTCATGCTGTAAATGCCATGAAATAAAACAGATTCTTCAAAATGTTTCTGCAGCTGAGCTATGTGAGTTCACCCATTACTAACAGGATGCTCAACTATTTCTTCTTCTCTCTTACAGTGGTATTAAACTAGACCCAAATTCTGTTCCATTTAAAATAATGTGGTCAAATTATCCATACAATTATTGCCATTTGGCCAAAGTTTGAGCAACTTATCAGTGTTAGAAGAAAAGCAGGCTTTAGAAATTAGCAAGACGCATAAAAAAGCCAAAGAAAATTAACAAAAATGCTAGTAAAACATTTAGTGAGAACATTAAAAATTAGCTCACTCTGAGCTGATTTCCAAAGGACATGGGAGTGATTTCCTGTCACCTACACACCTGTTTGAACTTCCTTTCATTTTACCTTTTCATCTATCATGAACAATATGGGTCACATTTTTGAAGAAATGCCTTCCAGAGGATACAGCATAGCTTTGCAAACAACTTAATCCCAAAAATTTGAAAAATGCAACACTAGAAGCTGAGTGCCTTCAAAGAACAGAAGGAATCCCATAGGCTCTTCAATAAGTTTTGTGTAAAACCTTTAATATTTCCAGTATTATGACAATATCATGGAATCTCCTGAGAAAATTGCAAATTGCTTTAATGTTTGGAGGATCTGAGGAATAAGGATCATGTATAAATTAAAATAAAGGAACGAAAGAGAGTCAATGGTCTAGAAAGTGTAGGAGGTGATGTTGTCTCTACAGATTCCTAGGTATCTACAGACTTGACAGCAGGAGGAAATAAAGAAAATTTTTGCCCTCGACAGCATCCCTTCCCTCGTTAAGCAGCAATTCACAGAGAAGTGGCATAGGGAATTGATCTTGTCATAAAGGTTAATAGAGGTGCTGGAGATGAGAGTAGTAGGGGAGCAGAGGGTGACATGAGGAGAGGGCACAAGCATCAAGACAGAGCAAAGAAGGAACCAGCTGATGGGCAAGAGGGGAGACTGGTACAAAAGTAGAAGAATATATTATGCTGGGTAAAGTGTGGGAGAAATACATTCAGGTGCTGGGGAGAAGGGAGATACACTGGAGATAGGGTTAAGGACACGTAAGGCAGAAAAGTAAAGTAACTCACTGGTGTATTGCAGGGTGCAGTTTTGCAATCAAGACTAGAGGTTCTGGCAATTTTCTGCTATCCTGAGAGGCCAAACAGCCAAGCACTAAGACAGAAGACTTTGGTGTGAGAGTATTAGTTGTGCTGCAAGCTGGCTGCCATTCCACCCACCCACCCACCCAGCCGGTATTTTGTCCCTCCTTGCTCTCCAGAGACAAGGACTACTTTTTAAAATGTATTTCTCCATTGCTTAATATTGAACTTAAACTCAGCATTAGACTTATTTTAATGAATATAATAAGAAGTAAGTTGTTTCATCTGATGGAGAACACCAGTGAGACAACTGGGACCCTGCCTCAGATGGAGAAATTTTCTCTTATAACAGCAATTTGTAGATTCATTTGTTTCTATAATCTTAATAAAAGCTTAGCTAAAATGGGGAAATGCATTCTGATCAGAATCCACACATTTTTAAATAAAGGAAGAAAAAAAAGATCTGTAAAGCAAGAAATTACAAAGAATTGAAATCCAAGCTGACAGCTTGTTTGGGTCTGTTTAGTGTTTTGAAATAATTTTCAGCACTGAAACATTTAAAGTGTTTTTATAACATGATCAAACCATCCCAGAGGGATATATAAATGAGTAAGTTATAAGAAACCATGTGACAAAGGTCAATCAAGCCACAGGAGACTATTAGCATATCACGTCATTGTAAACTGAAGTCACACAGTAAAATATTTACTATTTTGAGTTTCTTTTAACAGTGGGTTGTTTTTCTTCCTCAAACTTAGGATAAGGTAAAAAAGTTCCAAGACAGTCTCTTAAGAACCTGGGGTTTGCATCTGTTTGTTTTTTCATTATTAATGTTTTCCATCCACTTCCTAACCAGTGTTTTGTGCTTGGGGCCAGGTTTGCTTCCATTTTGTTGCAGCCTCCTGCTATGTAGCCCCTAACAAGTGAAATAACAGCTTCATGCTTTTACATTCATCTTCCAATTTTAGCCAAGAGCATCAACCAGAACACCAGTGGGTCATCAGGTAGCTCTTTCTCTGTTCATTTTTTTTCTTCCTAGCTTTCTTTATTACCATTTTAGACAGCTATCTTATTTCAGCCAAGAGTGACATGAATAGCATCATCATGTCAGTGTAAATGAATCTATAACTGAATACAGGTCTCCACAAACCATCTATACTTTATACTTTCACGTACATGCAAGGACCTAATGATGAGCAAGCAATGAGGTGTTTGAAAGAGTAGGCAAGGATGCATTTAAAAGATGCATTTGCCCTAACTCAAATCACTGTTACATTTTCAGGGCATGTGACTTACCTGATGACATTTTTCTTCCACCCCCCCCAAATAAGTAGACCAGCGATCAATAAAGATATGACAGGCTTTTAACATGTGCAGCTGGAGAGACAAAATTAGAAGCTCTGAAGACTTGAAGAAAGGAAGCTTCTGTTGTAATACTCAGCTTGCACCTGCAGGCCTTTTTTATGTTCTTGTTCGAATAAAAATCAGCATAAAAATGAGAAAAGGACTCCTAATCACTGCTACTACTTCAGTTTAACTGCCATTGATGGAAAAACAGTTTAAAATATTTTCTCAGTCCTTAAATTCTTCAAATAAGTGGCTTGCATAGATTATTTTACAGACACCTACCAATGATAAAAAATTCTGGCATCTAGGAGAGACAGACACGGGCAAGTCTAAGAGAATGAAACAAGTTTGTACAGTATGGGAGAAACCCTGGCCCTTGCTTCCTCAGAAAGTGTCACAATTTAGCTGAAACACAGGTTCTTGGGAGCACAGCTCATTCCTTCTTCACCTACCTACCTACCTTGGAGGCACCTTTGAGCTTGGGCTTTGCCTGCCCCAGGATTTTTTACAGCTGAGGGTTTTAAGCTGCTGAAATATATCTGTATTTCAGATCCTTCTTTTAGTTAAGAGAATTTAAAATTTTATTAGGGGCCAATGCCAATTGATTCTCCCCTTCAGCATGTAGATTACAAAGGAGCACTGCTTTTGCAAATACTCCTTAATTTAAATAGCCCAAATTTGTACAGTATTTTCAACCAAAAATCCTGTTTTTCCCCCCTTTTTTGCCATTTCTGGGTTCTTCCCTTCATCTTTCTGTAGGTCTGTCCCATTGCTCCCAAAAAAGCATAGTAATATGACAGGAAATGTTCCTTTTTTAAAAAGGGCAGGGATCTGAGAAGGTAAAAAAAATAGGGTCAGTAAATATCCCAGAACAACAGAAAAAATAGTCAAGGGACAGGGTGAGGCAAGTAAAATCTTTTTTCCTTGTGATGTGGTTTATACACATCGTATTTTTGCTCATTTCCAGAGTGGTCTTTGTAACCTTATAACCTTGTAATGGAGACGTCATCTTTGCCTCTCTTAGCTTTTTATGCTCACCCTTAGTAATTCTACCCAAGTCCCATTTTCTGCACACATCCTTCTTGCTCTGGGTTCAGCAAGGAGGTTGTGATTCAGCTGGTGGGTCTCTCACTGCCCTTCCTCACACAGGGATGGTTTGCAGCTGTGTTCTTCACGCTGTTCCTGCAAACAACTGGTAACTCACCTCAATTTCTTTCCCCCAGATTTGCTTCCTGAGGGACCTTAGCAATCCGGCCTCCAACACAACTGAATCCAGCTTTCTGCCTGCCCATTGTCTCTGCTTTTCTATTCTTCCTCCTTCTTACACTCAAGAAGCTCCATCTTTTCCTCTCTTCCTCCTTCCTTTGGTTGCTTGCTTGCTGGCACTCGTAGCCCTTACTGCCTTGCTAGTAGGATTTAATCCAGTCCTCACTTCTGTTTCCTGTGTCTTTTTTAAAAAGTCGCTAAGTCATCTCAACTTTTTCCACCTAATCCTTTGCCCTCCTGTATTCCTGAATGGTTACATAGTTAAAAGCCTTCTTCCCCACTTCCATGGACGCATTCATTTGGGGGCATTCCTGCAGAAACTAATCATCCTGGTTTGGGGATCACTGGGGAGCCCCTGGCATGGCATTGCCCTTTCTGATTCCTTATTTCATCGATCCATTCTTCAACATGGCTCCAGTAACATTTACACTGGCAGAACCAAGGGGACCAAAAAGTGCATAATTCATCCAAGAAGAAAGAAAATGACTCTACCTCAAAGAAAAAGGCACAAAACAAATTACAGTTTAGATGACTGCAGGACTTTCAACTTTGTGCTTACATATCAGAAGCTTTTTCCAGAACAGAATGAATTAGAAGAAAACAGCAGTAAACCAATATAAAATATTTGCATAACATACTTAGCACTCTGCAAATCCTAATGAAAGAGGTTCCCCTTAGCCAAAACAGAGGGCAGAAGAAATTCTCTGTTTTAACATCAGCTCTTTCTGCTCCCTAGTCAGCCTGTCTCCCTATCTCCTGTATGCAAGGTTTCCTTATTTTTTATGCCTAGAAGATCTTGCTAGGAGTTCATTATCAAAGCAAATTCTTCTACAAAGAGTATTCTGGACATGCAAACACAGAACAGATACTAATAATAACTTGCATTCCCATTTCTTCTTCCTTAGGAGATGACCAGGAAAAGAAAACAATTATCCACTATAGTTCTGCAAACATATGATTGTATCCATGATCTGAGGACACCCATCTTGCTTAGGTATCTAGACTGGAGGTGATCGTTTCTGAAAAGGGGATGGTTCTGTATGTTGGGACAGGGAAAAGTAGTACTTTGGATAGTTTTGACTTACTACCATTTACGTAAGACTTCCAGATTTTGCAATAGTTATATGGGGTTATATATTCTGCATTACTGTGGCCCTCTAAATGGTGAATGAGCAGAATGACTTCTTGTTTGTTAGAAGACAAAGAAGTCAGACAAGGGGAAAGGTGGGAATAGTTTTGTCAATATGTGATGTCCACCTTCCTTTTAAATGATAAAGAACCAGCAAAGTATCTGTTCTCCCAGCTCCTTTGAAGCTCCTCTTTTGGTTTCACACAGCTTCTGCAGATGGTTAGAAGCCTCCACACATTTTTCCATCACCTGCTATTTTCAATTTATCACCTCCTTGCTCTCAGGCTGCAGAATCCTAAAAACCCTTAAAAAATAAAAAATAAAAAAAAAAAAAACGAGAGAGAGAAAGAAGTAGCCTATAGCAACTGATTTTCTCCACGAAAGGCAGGTAAAACCATTATTGCACTGGTGAGCATTTTGTCCTCTTCAGACCCTCAAGTAGAAGTCTATTTTGTCTAATTTCAAAAGTATTGTTCTTCATCTGTGAATTATTATAATGTTCTATGTCTGTACAGTGGCTCAGACCAAAAGTAAATTCGTGATCAAGCACAGCCCTAGAGTCAGGACTCCTTGCTGCCGAACAGATTTTCTGTATCTTTCTGTATCTTTCAATAACTCTGTACCTCCAGCTGTAAATTATACATAATAGTAACAGTCTGTGCTGCTTGCAAAGACTGTCTACAACCCAGAAATGTCCAGAACATGGATCAAGACAGTCCCTGTAAGTGTGGCCAAGAAAAGGAGTGCCAATCCAGCCTACAAGGCATACACCTGAGGTACAAATGAAACCAGCAAAAAGGATTCCTCAGTGGTCATAAAGGGATAAAAGCATTTCCTTCTATTTGTAGAGATTTTTCAGATAAGCAGCTGTGAAGTGCTTGATAAGAAAAATCCTTCCTTGATTTACATCTCCTGAAATAGATTTAATTAGTTGTGGAGTATCATAAAATGCCTAAGAAGTAGCCACTTGCCAATCTATTCATCTGGGAGCAATCTGAGGAACAGTTCTTCAGCCCTGCAGACACTCAAGATGAAAGAACAGACAGATCATTAGCCAACAATGAAATTAAAAGTAAGGACACAGTTAGTGGAAAAAGTAATTATCACCTCTATTAAATTTTATCCAATTTACTATCAAGTGTAGCTGGACAAGAGGACAAGAAATGATATTCAAACGCTTCCACGCAAGCTGCTGCATTCAGGTCAAGAAGAGATGAAAGGCAGAACTCTGCACTGTGGGCTAGGTGGGGCATTGGAGTGTCAAATCCCTTGCTTCCAGGATCACAGGACATTCACAAGAGAGCTGGAGAAATAAAGATAGCACTGATGAATAATTCAGAGACAGGACTTGAATTTGGAGCCTGTACTCAGACTTGAAATGAATAGCTGTTTAGCCAACTGAAGAGCTGTGGGATTTCTAAATAAATCCATATTGTTCACAATGTGCATGAAGTAGCCAACGGCAGTCTTTTCTACTCTGTGCATACCAAACTCTTGTAGGGCTTGCTTCTGCTTGGTGGCGTCCTGAGTGGCTATAAAAGTCCTCTCTGATCTCTGAACCTACTCACAGCTCCAGGCAGTGTCTGCCCAGCCCAGCATCTGAGGGACTTCTCTCCCCTAGGCATGGCTCACTGATCCTCACCAATGAAAGAAAGAAGGCATGCAAACAGAACATAAAACCAATACGGTCCGTTACAGCACTAGTCCAGTGCCTGAATCCCACCTTTGGTGTCTCTCTTTCAGAGACTAATTTTGAACCTTGTGCTCAGACCCTTGATATCAGCTGTGCTTTGTACATCTTATATGGATTTAAAAAAGCTTTCCCTGGATGAGGCGGCATCAGATCAGTGATGATGGACTCAGACTATCCAAGTCCTTTCCACTAATTCTTTGTATACATATATAATATATAACATAATATATGATATATAATATACCCATTGTAAAATAAATAACATTACTACACTTTAATAATTTGGAAATCTGAAAGTCTACAGATATCTTACACAGAAAAATTAAAATACTTCATTAATATGTCATGAAAGTAGTTTATTCTCTTAACTTTGTGCAGAAATATTATTAGATCATCATCCTCGGAGAATCTTCTGTCAAATGAGTCTCCAAACCAGAAGGATAAAGTTTCTTTTGAATAATTGTGTCTTTGACTACAATTGCTGATTTCTTACTTCCGTTTCTTGGTCTTTCTCCAAAGAACAGGTCATAGTTAATGTCCACCATGGGGCTTACAGCACACTAAATGAAAAACTACTTGGGATAATTCCACAGGCTCTCAAAAGAAGGCAAAATCCATTAACTTTCCTTCTGTTATTCAAAATATGCCTAGAAACTGTTACAGAAAGGGGCTTTTTAAAATGTTAATTCTCTTACTTTCCCCAAACACCATAAGAATAGATTTTCTTGATGTATTTTGCTATTTCTGATTCTTGACCTGATCAGAAATGCAAAATTCAAAGGATGCGCAAACACGAAAGGTTAGCCAAACATATTTGCACCTCAGAAATGTTACATCTGTGGTTTTGGAGAAATCTAAATGTCATTTCATGCAAACAGATTTTCCCACAGCTCTCCTTAATTCTTAAATAATGTGATAACAAGGATACAGCCAAGAGATAAAAACAGGTTTAATGAGACATAAGTAAGGTACTTAATAGTTGAATCTGCAGGATTATGCACATAGGAAAATGATGAAATGGTCATAATGCATCATTCGAGATTGAATTCACAAAAAAAAAAAGCATGTATCACAGGAAATATATTTGCATTATAAGAGGAGAGAACTGAATATCCCAGCAGGGTATTTCCGTTTCTAATTATTTGCTACTGTGATTCAGTGACTGGAGCCTGTTTTTTTTTTGTTGTTGTTGTTGTTGTTGTTTTGGTTTTTTTTTTTTTTGTGAAAATGTTCCTGTACACTGCATTAAAGAGACAAAAAAAAATCCTTTTTGATGTTTTTGTAAAGGAGTACAATCTCAGCACAAGATCTGCCTACAAGAAATCCTTATAGAAATGCAGCCTCTAATTAAAATAGCCTGATGCCTCTATTGACATAAAGCTCCACAGCATGCACATTTGTGGTGTCCTGGGCCACCTTAAGCCAAATATTTTTAGCTAATTCGTTGCTCAGGTGGCACAACTCTTAGTTCTGTTTGCTGATAAACCCTGTCTGTGTTCTCACATTACCTTTCCAGTAGGATCCTGCATCAGAAGTGCAGTGCTAGGAACGACCACATGCTAAAGAATATGTGAAAAAGAACATTATTTTGATCTATTATTATCAGCTAATATATTTTTTAAAAACTGTAAAATCTCAAATGTTTCTTCTTCTTTTTTTTTTTTAAATAAGGGCTATTTGTCCTAGTTGTCCTAAAATTTTCTTTGGAGATGGATTTATTCTTTTAAAGCTGTGATATTTTTTATTTAATGACAATGCTGAAGATTGTCTTTTTTCACTGTTTGTCACACTGAACCAGTAATCAGAGTTTTGAAATTTTTTCTCTCAAAGGAAGGACATTTTATTCATGCTGATAACACTCTGATGTGATAGCCCTAGATGATGGTAATCATGATGGGGAATTATCAAGATGCTGTTATTTTTTCAAAGGTACTTTGGAGAATAAATGAGTCCAGGTTTTAGATTAGCATTGAAGTTGTATAACATTTTTCCTTGTCCCAATTTTAAAAAATCATTGACGGGTAACAGTTCCTTTGTGTACTGCAAGGTTCTATGCAATTCCAAAAGGTAACTTTTCATTACTTTCTCAGTACGTAGTTCTTACTCTGAATAATTGCTTGGAGTCTGAAAGATTCATTTGCTGAAGGTTAATTTGTATTTACTTTTGACAGAGAAAGGAGCAACTTGAAGCAGCACCTGGAGAGCCCACTTTTGCCCTACTCATTTGCCAGGCTAATGATTTCAGTGTATCTGATAGCATGACTTACCAACTGATGGTCAGACTGTTCATTGCACCTTGTAAACGAAATAAATATTCAGCTTCTAGCAAGCTAGTTTCCCTCATCAAAGCCAGCATCTCCTGAGCCAGAAGGACAAGAGTACAATCCAAATAACTTGGCTTTGGAAAGGAAATGTGAGACAGAATGGGTAGCAGTAAAAGAGAAGAGATGGAAGAAAATCATGTTTTTTCCTTTCTTAATGCTCTACTGTGATATTTAAAGTTTATTAGAAGAAGGATCGATCAGGTTGTTAAAAGGGTTTGAAACCTGGCTGGACTTCCTCTGCTTTGCTTTGATGACCAACGACAACACCAGGAGAAGATGAAGGAGGAGGACAGCAGCCTTTGGCAACCATTGCCATAAACTGTGCAAGTTCTTGAGGAGACAGGACTATGGCTGTACCTGACTTACAGTACTTCATTTAAGACTTGGATGTGGTATATGAAGGCAGAGAGAGATGGATTTAAGAAAGCCATAAATTGGTGCTATTAGGGCAGAACAGCACCCCAGAGAGTCAGTCATTCACCTGAGCCCCATATAGCTGTGCTGTGGGGCTTGTGAGTGGCTGTGCCCAGCACTGATCGCTTCCCCAAGAGACTGGGGGGATCCAACTCTGCAGCCAGGGCAGCCATGGGGAGGATGACAGCCCTGCCCAGCCCCAGGCCACTAGACTGAACTAAAACATCGACCAGATGATGTATTTATCCCTTCCCTCCATAAACTGATGTAGCGTGTGACTGTACACTCTCAAACATCTGTTGGCTTTGGAGTAAAGCTGGCCATAGCTCAGATCTGGGTAAACTAATGATGTATAGCACTTCATTGTGCCTGCCATCCTGAGACAGCTGCTCAAGTGGAGGAGAAACAGGTTTTGGGGAATTTGCTGACACCCCATTTTGAGGCACTGTGAGACCAGCACTCTCCAGCACAGAGGGCTGTGCTATTGGGCCTCTTTTTAACCCGTGCATGGGTGCATGCAGTAAGGCCCAGGATGAGCTGCAGGCTGAGCTGTGGAATTGCTGCAGGTTTGTAATGCTGCTTTTATAAAGAGGTATCCAACTCTTTAGAACCAATCTGGGCAATATGAAGAGCTACTTAATTCTTTAGGCTACTTTATTCTTTAGGCTTGAAGTATAATAATGGTAGTGTGCTACAGATTCTCTACACACAAATCTTTTTTTATTTACTGTAGTCTGATTACCTCTTGGACATTATGTACTTTTTATTCAAACTCAATCTCATTTGTAAACTGCATAAATTGTGAACAATTTATGAAACATCATTTGAATCCAGAAGAATTTTTAATGAGTATATTTTTCAAAGGGCAACAGCACTGCAAATAACACTAATTAATAACTTTATTTGATTGGGGGAGGAGGAAGAAGCAAATAGAAACTCAGACATTGATTTTTCCAGTAGGATGCCTATTGTACAATACAAGCCCTGTATTTCTACATTGGGCTCAGTTCTCATTTCTTACCTGATGTAGTACAACATCTGAGCAGAAGTAAGAATGGAAAGATTTTCTTTCTGACAGGATACACTGAGTAACATGATTCTCTCAATACTTGATCAGAAATACACTTTGCTTTAATACTACTTGGTCTCAACTGGAGAGTATTCACATTTTTATAACTTACCAATTTGTTCAATATCTACAAAGCAATAAAGAGAAATAATTCCACTGGCTAGTTTAATAATCACAGAAGAAGAAAATTGGGAAATATTGTTTAATTCCTTATAGCTTTCCCAGTTGTGTTTTTATATTCCTGGTCAGCTTTTGTTACCATTGATAAGTTACAATTTTCATTTCTTCCTGTCCCTTCAAGGGAGACAGAATTACCTCATGACACAGAAAGCAGGGGCTTCATGAAGAGGTGTCAAAAGGCAAACAGGCCCTGCCATTATATCTGTACCACTGCAGCACCCACCACTCTGCAGAACATGTCTTTTTACTCTGCATTAGCTCAGGGATCTCTGACATCAACATAGAGCCCATGGATGCTCTGGACAACTCTTCCAGCATAGCCCAACACATTGCTCTGAATAATGCACTTGCTCCCCAGGCACCATAGGTTTGGGATAAACTGACAAAGATTAGTTTTCAGGCCCCATTTCCAGAACAATGCAGTCTTCTCCATGGGCAACAAGATCAGGTCTGGGGATGGGACAGGTTCGCTCTTGTGAGAGGTCAGTCATCTGCCTCTACCCAGGGAAGCAGGCTGGGAGCTCAAAGGCTGGTGGAGAGAAAGAAAGACAGATGAAGAGAAGTTACAGCCCTGCTCTGCTTAGCACCAGTGAGGCTGCTCCTGGGGTCCCAGCCTGGTGCTGGCTTGCAGGCCGAGGCAGACATGGAGAAGCTGGAGGGAGGACAGAGGGCTGGTGGCTGTGGGGGCAGGCCTCCCACCTGCAGGTACAGGAACACAACAGGGATATTGCTCGTTATGGGGGGCACATTGCAGCAAAGGCTTCTACTTCTGCAACTGTAATGATAAGATCATTAAGGCTTTTGTTGTGACACTCAAATTGCCCCTCTGGGCCGCCTGAGAGTAACCTTCCCTACACACATGGAGTATTACACACAAGGTAATAAAAAATAGTCCTTCAGTGTAGTTCACTCAGTGTGACAGAATGTTGCAAAAAATCCTATGGATTTCTTCAATTATACTTTAAACAATAAATGCAATATAATATTGAACACTGAGATTGCAGAAATACTGCTAGAATATTTCAGATTAAAAATACTAGGGTTTTGGCTGCACCACATCTATCTGGTATTTAAAAAAAAAAAAAAGACATGGAGAAATATATGTACGCATTAGGACATCTTCAGGGTTGCAGTAAATCACTCTGCCTGCCACAGCCCCAAGGGACTGCTGCTACACTGGAAGACAAGAGGAGTACAGCCGATTTTCACACCCTTGACTTCCTGGCTGCTGTAACTTCTGCACAGGGCACCTGGCAAGGGGGAATAACTGGGAGATTGCCTGAGCCTCCAGGTGGGCAGCACCAGAGGATGTCTTTCCCCTTGGTCAGCACCTCCTCTGTCCCAGCTCTGCAGCCACCAGGGCTGACTCAGGATTTCAGCATCAAGGAAAGCAAGGGAGGTGTTTTGGATGGTAGGGGCAAAGCAGCTGCAGAGAAAGGAGGGGAAGTATGGATTTTGTTTGCCACACAACTGCAAGCTGTAAGGGCAAGGTTGCCTTGCTCCAAGGTTTTTCCACAGGGACACTTGCTGATCAATACACAGGAATGTCTAACTGTCCACTTACCAGCATGCTCTGCTTTGCAAACCAAATTAATAACATTTCTTTGGTATGCGCATTTTAATACCAGTACGTGTTTGGATTTCTTCCAGGTTTGACATTTACTGTGAATTTCCTGGATTTATGTTTCTGGAATTTCCTTTGTAAAGCAATTTGAGATCTACAGATAGACATAGATCCCTCTAGTTGAGCCAGCCAGTGTTATTGTTGTGGTTACAACACGGTGCTCAAATGCACAAATGTCATCCCAAAGGGTAAGCCAGATAACCTTCACCACGATGGCCATGGACGTCTGACAGGACTGATACATCCACCAGTGACTATAACTACATGGGGGGCCCAAACTCACTAAATGTACCGCAAACAAACAGATGTACCCTGATGGAACTTTTTCATGTGTCCAGTCCCAAAAGGCCACCCCAAAAGAGCCCTGGAGACAGATATCACATGAGCTTCATCCCTGAGAGTGTGCTTCTGCAGCAGAGAGATAGAATAGATTTGTTACCATCTCAGTGATAAGTTTTTAAGGACATCAGGTGTTTTGCTATATGCCAACCTGTAGCTATGATAGCCAGGGATGCTGTCCTGCCCTCCAGCTACTGTGTGTGCCACCGATACTGCACAGAAGACTTCATCTTTAGGGACTTCGTCTCTCTCTCTGTCTGTGCAGCAATTGGGAGCTAAGGGACTCTGGCTGACTTTTCCCCTCCTTCTTGTCCCCTGGATGTTTTAGTGCATACTGAAAGAGCAAAATTGGACAGCCAGCCTCCTGCTGGCTCCGCATTATTATAAGCAGGTATTACTGAGGCAGAGGGAGCAACGTGCCGAGCAAAGGCTGCACAGAAACGCCAAGTTTCCTTTTAAATATTCATAGCCAATTTAAAAAGGGAAATACTCCGATTGCTTCAGGACTGCCTTTGGCTCTGATTAGAAACAGCTGAGCAAAGCCAAATGCTCAGCTGTTTCTGCAAAGAGATTAACACCTGTTGAAGATGGAATGAAAATACGTGACAGAGTTTAACAGCAAATATCAAAAGATCGTTATTGTAAAGCTAACAGTAACACCAGTGACAGATCGCGTCCCCACCCTGCCATGCTGCATCGCTTGCAGGATGGAAGAAAGCACATTCACACATCACAGCACACACACAACATGTGCACATTTTTTCAGCTCCTTCTTCACCCACAACTGGGAGATCAGTTCCTTGACTCCAGTTAGCCAAAGAAAATTTTCAGATGGTATCAGGTCAGTGTGAAATAGTTTCTACTTGGGCATACAGCGCATAGTGAGGGTAGACAGCTGTATTATAGCACTTGTTGTTATAGTGCTCGCTTGTATCTCATTTGGGGTGGGAGGAGTGTTCTCATTGTGATTCCCTGAATGACGTTTTGTCTGTGCTGCACGAACAGCACAGATGTGTTGCATCTCCTCATCAGAAAGCAGCTCACAGTGCTGGAAGCTGGCTCCTACCTGCACTGGGGATCAGAGTGTCTCCTCCATTCCATGAAAACATGCCCTATTGAGGGCATGGGGGAAGGTTTGGCACTGCTGCCCCAAAGTGTCTCTGCACAGAGGGCTGTCTCGTGGTGGGGGGACATGCAGGTTGCTTTGCAGGAATTCCCCCTGTGATCACTGCCTATGCACCCAAGTACAGGCACACATAGCCTAGCAGTGTGATGCTAATCCACACCCCTGGGCATCACAGCCTGGGCAAGGTGTGTGCCAAAGCTTGCTATTATGGTATGCAAGGAGAGCCCCTTCCATTCCTGCTTCCCACCCCCTACTGGCATTTTCCACCAAGCCATGTAAAAAAATCCACTGCAGTAATTGCTACCTTTGAGTTTTCCCTTGCAGTGAACTGATGCAGTCTTTAACGTCTGTCACAGATCTGCCACTCTTCAGAGCACATCCAGATGAAAAGGCTGCCAAAGCAGTCACTTGCAAAGCATG
This sequence comes from Numida meleagris, assembly GCF_002078875.1. Lineage (NCBI taxonomy): Eukaryota > Metazoa > Chordata > Aves > Galliformes > Numididae > Numida > Numida meleagris. The sequence continues at coordinate 32,597,174 of NC_034411.1, read as the reverse complement.
TCACTACCACGTTCCCAGGTCTTGCTCAAGGTAATGATGTAAAGATTTACACCAACTGAAAATTTTGACGCATGTCTCCTCAAAGCTTATTTAATTTTACTCCAGAAAGCATAAATAATTGAAAAGCCTGATTTTTTGTTGAGTGATTATTATTTATTTTCTCTAGTCATTTATTGCACCTCAATTTATTTCTCCTTTTGATTTTAATTTCTGCTCTAGGATTCGCATTCTTTCCATTTCCCTCAAATATTATGCGCATAAATTAAGAAGCACTATTCAGAAAATAGAGCTCTGGGAGTCACCTGTATAACTCAGCAGCCTTGAAAGACACAAACTGTAGAGAGCTCAGAGAATAAGAAACAAGTATTGACATTTTGATTATATTTTATTCCAGTATTACATATGGAACACTATGTTTCTAATGTTATTTCAAAAAAAATGATAAAGCAGATGTTGGAAGGGTGCAAAAAAATACTTTGAAATAGATGAAGAAATTAAAAGAATTTCCATAGGAAGAAAGACTTAAAAAAAAGATTCAGAGAAGGAAATGAGTAAGAAATTATATTTGATAGATATATCAAATAATGGACTTTAAGAGAATTACTTCAGTACTTCCTCTTCCATAATGTAAAGGAAAAAAAGATAACATTGTAGATCAAAATTTCTTTAAAAAAATTGTGAGTTTGGATTAGTTTTGACTGTAATTATTCTAAAGATTTATAAGAAATGAGTTTGGTTGTTAATTCATATTGTGAAATTTTCACAAGTTATCTTATAGAAGAAATTCAGAATAAAAACCCACATGTATTACTTAATGCATTTTGGCAACAACAGATTGGTTTATATTGTTCATCTTGAGGCATCTTGCTTGTACCTCTGTAACACCTAATATTTTCATCTTCACTGTTAAGCTGAATCCCACTGTTAGCTGAGCTTATCTGACTGGGGATGTAAATGTTGGGGTTTCCATAACTATATCTTTCTCAGGTCCAAGTGAGCAGAAATAAAGCTGTGCTTAATCTTAAGTACAGCAAATGTGCTAAATCTTAAATATATTACTATGAGCTCTTGTCTTTAAAAAAAGTGTAACATTTTGCATGTCAAAGAATACAAACTAAAAAAATCACAGAAGAAAACTGAAAGTAAGACAAGGTTCACAAATCATTTGCAGTGCTTGAATAGCTAACAAGCAAGGGCACGCAAGGAGAGACTTGGCGATATGATCATTACCAAAAAAGGATTTTGTGTCACCTACAAAAGCATAGAATTGAAAACATTTGAAGTTATTGCCTGAACACACATTTCCTTGGGCCAAAATACTATATTTCTGGTAACTGCCTCATGCAGTATCTGCATTCACAAATTATATCATTCTGCCATTCGCAAGAAAATAATCCAAGGACTGTCCATGCAAGTACAAATCTATTTATCCCTGTGTTGTTCCCTCCAGATGAGCACAGCACTTTCAACTGCCAGGTCTCCAGAACCAAGTAAAGCTATCTGACTGCAGCATGCATAGAAAAAAAAAATTATCAAAACCCTTTTTTTTCCCCTTTGCTTTTAATGATTCTTTTATGTCTCCTCTCCCCTTCCTTCCCCTCCAATCCTCTCTTCCCTTTTTTTTTCTTTCCAATTTGTTCAAAGCAGAAAACAAACTGACAAATTTGATAGTTACTGGTAGTGTGTTTTGTCAACTTCAGTATTTTATTCCAGATAGTGGCAGCTGAATATAGTAGGCAATATAGCTAAAGAATTCCCAACCTCTTACCCAAGACTGGGCAGTCTCCAACTTCCCTCACTGTTTTACCTCAATTGCCAAATATCAAACAAATAACATAATTAGAAGGAATGCTGACAAGTCACATCAAGACTTCAAAGTTTAGAATTTCTATAAAGGAACATGAACAAAACTCCACATACAATGAAAATCCTTCCTTATACCTTTATATTAAAGAAGAGTTGAGATGCAAAAGTAGCAGCCTCCACATTTCACTATTACACAGGTTCACCAGGTGAGATTCAGTGGATACCAAAGAGAATATGGGACTTTTATTGTTGCTTAAGGTGAGGGAATTGTACCAAATAAGAAAAGTACACAGGCTTCTCAAGGCACAAGCATGTACATTCACAGACTGTTGAATCCATTGCACCATGGAAGGAGGCTCAGGGTTTTTCTATTTCTTCCATATAACCACCTGAGCAACTACCAGAAAACCGAGTTGGCATCTAGTAATTTTTGCCACATTTTTAAGGTTCAACTGCCCCAACATACAAGCTACTGCATTACAGAGAAATTTTCCCAGAAAGGACGCAAACCTTTAAGGCACTTTTATTCTCCCATACTAATAATAAAAGGCCATGAAAGCATACATAATGCAGCAGCCAGTTCGTACTCTTGCTGTGCAGTAGTACAAAGTAAAAGGAGCCCAGAAGAACAAAAGGAAGGTGTGAATAAGTGCTACCACAGGCACCTCGTGGAGTGGCACAGCCGTCCATACCCTGACTGCCTGACTCATCTGGCTTGTTTTTATATACATCAGTAGCGAGACAAACTCAACTGTTATGGGCAGCTTTGATAATACATAATTAGTTGATGATTTAACAACCGTTACAAAAAATAGGACAGTAATCATGGCAGGGGGGAAGAATGAAATGCCACAAAAAAAGAGCTGAATTAGCCCCTGCAGACAGCATTTTTTGAACTCTTTGAGCAGTTTGTCAGACTATAACAATAGAAGTGATTTTGGAAACAGGAGCAGCTCATAAATCAGCAATGCAGCTGATTGACATCTGAGATTCAAGCTAAAAAACATTCACAAATTCACACTATAGAACTTTCTTAAGGAAATGTTTTAAAACCTGCATAACTACTGCAAGCATTTATTCTACAACCAAAAGAATGTGAGCAACAGCTACCCAGTTTGGGGTGCGAGGACACAGGAGATGACCAAACTGAGTTTTAATCTTGGGACAGATTCAGAACTCTTTGATCAAAAAGAAATGTTATCTCTAATTATTGCTTGTGCTGAATACAAAAAAAAAGTAAGGAAAATCAGTCCCAGCCCTCACTAAAGCCAATGGGAACTTTGCCATTTGTTTCAACTGGTGTTAATATCTGCTGAAATTCTTTTATCAAAATGGATGAAAATATTTTCTAATGGGAAGAAACAACGGAGGCTAGTCTTTGTATTCATCAGAGGCAGCTATTATAGTGATGCTGCATTTATTAAAATATGCAACATAAACCCAGTTATGGGGAAAGAATCTAATGGCTTGCAAACACGATCACAGTTTTCCGGTTTATGATCACTGGGATCATAAACTGGGAGGAGAGCTTTTACCCAGTCATTTTATCATTCTTCTCAGCTGCCTCTCTCTGCCACAGAGGAAATTCAGTCCAAAAATGCTAACCTGAAGGCTCCAATTTAACTTGCGTCTCTGTGTTTATGCTTAGGTATGTTCCCTTATGGAAAACTATTTTTGAACTAGCATTTTATATACAACTGCAATTTCCTATGCAAAACCTTGTATATGAGAAATAACATCATTGTGTTTGTAACCTGTAGACTCAGTTTGGATTTGTGGGTTTTTTTTTAGCTGATCTCTACAAAGCAAGAGTTCAGTTCTGTAGTTTAAAAGTTTTCCTAAAAGATAAAATTGTTGTTCTGGGGTTGGAAATAGTCCTAGATTTGAAATAATCTCAGATTTCTGACCTTTCCCATTCAAAGCAATTCCAGATTGCAGGATTTCTTGGTTGCAGATAGATTTATGTTTAAGATTTCCTAACATTCCATTGCAGTCTTACTTCAATTCAGTTGTAAGCTCAGTTTAAGAGTTTCAGTGTTCCAAAGTGTAAAATTGTTCATAAAATTATCTGAATTAAAAGATTCTTCAAGGCAGGCTTCTCTCTTCTGCTGGCTTTCATCTTGATGTTTCACTTAAAGAGTTAAAGCCAATAAAGAAAACCTCACACTCTTCTAAATATGAACACTTTCTCAGAATAAAAATTCAGAACTCAAAGGTTATTTTCCCTCTTTTGCTCTATTTAGAGCATATATTCTCTGTGCCATTCCCCAGTTTTCTTTCTCTCTGGTGTTCTGCATTAATTTTATCTTTAAAAAAAATGACATGCATACAATGCTTCAAATATTGATGAAGTAAGTCTTGTGAGATAAATGTTTATTGTTCCTCTGACACACAGATTGGATCCATGAGCTCAAAGGGAAGAACAACTCTGAGTGCAAACACGCTGTCTGTAAGAAAGCTGTGAGCTGGAGTTGTACATTTTCTTCCACAGAGTGCTGACAAAATGGTCTACTACACTGAACAAAAGGAAAGAAAAATAGAAAAAAAATGCTTCTTTAAAAATCAGCCATACATGATGTCAAACTGCTGTCTGACATAGCTCATTTCCAAAACAGAAAACAAGTACCTCTGAAAAGTAGCTGAGGTGATGAAACACATAGTACATTTTTATTTCTTAATTTTGCTGACAGACAGTGTCAACATTGTTTGTTGCCAAGTTGTTCTCTACTTTATTTTTCCCAAACAGCTACTTTAAAAAAAATCATTTAAATGTTGAGTGTTCAATAAAATAATGACATGACGTTATCTTGGGACCTCTGCCTCACAGAAGATACAGGAGCTTCATCTAAAGCAATCAGATGTGCTCACATTATTTAGTATACCAACCACAGCATTTGTGTGGTGTATTTGAGCCCATTAAAGTATCTGTTTCCTTGGCATGCAAAACACAATGCATTTGTGATTGAAACAGTAATTTTTTAACAGTATTTCCTGTATAAGAGTGAATTTGAGCCCTCTTGGACCAAATTGCAAGGCCAGCACAGATTCATGGCTTGTCCATGGAGGAAAGCCCTGCAAAGCTGGCTGGGGAATGTCTGAAAATTCTAACATTCTTTGACTTCATGACAACAGCCTATTCTGACAGAAAAGGACTGAAGTTTCAGATCCTCTGGATTCTCTGGGTAATAGAAATTAAAGCTTCAGCCAGCAGCATCAGGTTTTCACTAGTCTGTCCCTTTACCAGTCTCAAAGACAGCCCTGATATTTCAAAGATGGCCATGACCACTGCCATTCCACTCCTCAACTGTAGTTCCTACATCTTTTCTGTAAGCTTGTAGGAGTAAGAGTTAGACCACTTTTGTCTTAGTCATCCATCTTTTTCCTTGGCTATTTTGTTAGGTAGAAAAGGCCCAGGTCTCTTTATACTCATCAGTTTCCTAGACTTAAAGTGTAGCTTTATACCTCCAGATGTGCACAAATATCTAAAAAAGAGAAGAAAAATTCCCAAAGCATAAAAGTTATATATAACATTGCAAAAAAAATGTGCTCCAATGTATTTTCAAGGGCCTCTGTTTAATCCTGAGACTTGAAATTGCCAGTTTCAATTTCTGGTAAATAATTGTTGTCAAACTTCTGCTTATCAGGACTCTCCTCTTCCAAGCCTGTGCTATGTAGGATGCCACCCATGAGGGTGGAGGTAGGAATTAGTCACTGCTCAGAGACAGGATTCAAAGAAGGAAACTGGATAATTGGCTCTGAAATGGTGCTTTTACCGTTACATAACACAGCTCAGTGCTAAGTTTGTGTTGAGCTATGAAAAAAAATACTTTCTGAAATTCCTAGCTAAACAGACATGCACTTTCAGAGATTGTCAGAGTTCATAAACACTGTGGGTTTTCATCAAGTTAGCAATTTTGTTTCATTTTGATCCAGTGCTGCAGTCAATTTGTTGACTTGATTTTGATTTGATGTCTGCAATGCTCCATTTTTACTTTTGTGGAATACTAATGCTAGATTGGCTTTGATTTCATGGTTCTATTTTAGTTTAAGTTTCTTAAAAAATGTACTGAACTGATACTTTTAGTGGGATTTTCAAAAATGACTAATCTGCATAATTTTTTTTTCAATATGCAGCACAACTGCGGAGTCTTTGAAGACATGGGTAAGTATCAGCTAGTCAACCCAAAACCCTAACTAGCTCTCAGTGGATCAAGGAGTTTGTTAAACACAGCAGTAAGCATAATAAAAACCTCATCCAGTGGAGTAGGTTTATGTGTGAAAAAAATACTGCTTTGTTTTCTGTAGGAAATTGTGGAAGCTATCTAAGGACGCTGCTGGACAGAGAAAAAGGGGTATCTGCAGACTCAGATACAACTATCTGAAGAGGCCAGCTATTCCTCACATGCCACCTGCACTGTGAGGGGATAGAAGCCCGTTCTTGGGCTTACCATATTTAAGAATTTATTTCCTCCAGCACAGACCAGCCCATGGAGTTATACGCCTAGCACTGGATAAAGGAAACACTCCACAGGGCATGCAGAAATGCAGATGTGAATTCTGTGTTTCAGGCAGGGAGGTTCCTGTGTAAGGTAGGCATTGCTACACCGAATGTGAGAAAAAAAAATGCAACAGGGTGCTTGGTGCCAGTTCTTTGTTCCACGAGAAGAACGCTGAAAAGTCATTCAAGTCTGCATGCATACTTCCTTACAGTCACCTACACAACTGTTCACATGGAATATATGCATCTCCCCAATCACTGTCTGAATTGGCAGCAGTACTTTAATTTCCTAAATCTTTGCCCTGTGCTTGAACTATTAGGCAGTCTTGTCTCTGCTTTCACACTGAATGAAGTATCCCACAGCTAATGTGAGACTAATTCAAAGCTCAGGCCTTTCACAGCTCTCGGCACCCTAATCGACTCCTGGCTTGACTTGATAATTTAAAAAGATGGAAATTGCAAAATGTACGTCTTTGTGACCTTAAGGCTGTTTCCTATTTTCAGCTCGGTTGCTCTTTGGCTTTCTCCAAGCTCTAAAGTTTTGTACTCTATTACTCTACAGAACAGATATACTGAATCTGCTAAGGGTCACTGTTTTATCAGTTAGTTCTAATCCGGATTTCCCACTTGTCATCCTCAGCTCACTCTGGTCAGGCCATACACCCACTTCTCTGTGTAGCAGTTCTTCCCATACGTCAACTAAACAGTCTCAGCCTCTGTAGAAGTACAAATTGACCTGCCCAAGGTAAACAGCTTGTTTTGTTGGGCCAAGGCTTCACAGAGGCTAACTCACGAGGGTCATGGTAGGAAAGGACATTTCTCCAGCTTCTTTTGGAAGTTCAACGCGACATTCCCAGTCAGGCAAAGGCCCCAGCAAGTGACTTGGTGCCCACATCACTGCTGCATGGCCCCAGGCTTTGACCATGCCTGCTAGGACTTCTTTCTGTGCCCATCTTCTCCCCTCTCTGCCTCCACTTCTCAGACCTTTTCTCTGCACCCCGTGGGCTGCCTTCTCTCTCTCTCTGAGAGGCCTTGTCCAAGCATTTGCCATATGCCTGGCCCCGCTCAGAGTTAGCACTGCACCTCGCATAATTTTATGTTTTTCAGCTCCCACAGTCAAATGATTAGGTGAGAATCTTGGCTTACAGTTTTAAGTAAGTTTCCTAGACCTCGTGGTAGCAAAGAGAAACTTAAAAACAAGACTCAAGTGCACCCTGTAGGCTAAGAAACCTGAAGGCAATAAACCACACCCTCAATGTATTTTCTTTTTGAAATCTCAGTTTTAAGTTTTTAACCAACCTCAGGCCTTTGTCAGGCTTTCCCTGTGATTTGTGAACATCTGGGATTGGCAGTGCTACAGTCTGACCAAGCAGGTTGGAAAACATCATCCTGCGGCCCCTTGGCCAGGTCAGGTTCTCCCTGAGGTACTCTTCCTGGAGGCCCAACCAGGCTGCACCTCCTGAAATGCCCTTCCTCTGAGATGTAACAGGGACTGCTGCTTGCTCCAGAGGGTCACATGAAGGGCCATGGCGTTGCCCCGAGATGCTGCTTCTCCATTTCTGCCTTTGGAAATGTTAATGACTGTGTTGGGTTTCTTGACTATCCCAGTGAGAGTGGCTTTCCTCAGGCAAGCATGGATATCAGGAAGTAGGAGGAATTGATGTGATAAAATCCATGTGCTATCTGCTCCCAGAGGAGTATGCTTTCATCTCTCACCAGCAAAATCCTTCTCACTTGTTTTTTCCCCTTGCAAAAGAATGATTCCAGGCACTCCTTAAGCTTGGTAAACATGGATAACCTGAGGTTGGATTTTTCCAAGTACCAAGCTTTTGTTTCTCTTGTTGTAATTTCCAAACATAGCAAGTCCAGAATAAAAGTTTGTATAAGATTTGCTCATCAAGGACTATTGATTTCCTGCCTAACAAACATGGCATTTCACTCCAGCTGCTAATACTGTTTTTCCTCTGTATCTCATTCTGCTTTCAGATCCCACTGTCATGCTAGGCAGAAGAGCCTGCCTCCATTATTTCCTTTGTAGGCTCAGTAAGTGCTTATATTTTAAAGTTAAATTGATTTTTCCTTCCGTTCTGTGAATTCTGTCACTTGGACTTTTGACCACACCAGCTCACTCATGACAGCCAAAAAAATCAGCTAAATACAAAGTACATATTTTTGTAGTAGACTGAAGAACGTCAAATTCTAATGAAACAAGGTCAAAATAATAAAAAGCACTGAAATTCAGTGCTTATGTTAAGAGGAACATCACTGTTAGACTTAGTCCTGCTGTGATGAGAACTGCAGGGGTTATTAAATGTGTCTGCCTTCTTAATAGCTCAATTGATGGTTTCAGTAGTGATGCACAATTGCAGCCAGGTGTTAGATAAAAATAAATACAGTACAGGCACAACTGTGCTGATCAATGCAGGTTATGACAAAGTGTCTTTTAAAGGAAAAAAAGATTTCCCATCCTTGGTCTGCTAAGGGTTACCTGGTTCATAAGCATTACTTGAAACAGCAAATAACTTTTCTTTTAACACTGCACAGAGTTAGTGCTCATGATCCATTACTGGGGGGCAATATCAATTAATGAATTTATTATTAACAATCAATATAAATATACCAGGGAAAACAAAGCTCTGTTATTTCATGGTAGGGGTTTGAAAATAAAATCATTGGAGCCTGTGGCTTTTGTTATTGTTAGGTAAATAAACAAATTATTGGAAAACCAGAGGGAGTTCCAACAGTGTAAAGCTGCAGTAGAATGCAATTCCTTGGCTCAAGTTTCAGCTGCTGGAAGACAATTTGAGCATCTCTTCTTAAAGGGTAATAAGCTTGGTGCCCAGCCTGAAAGGCTGCATTGAACAAAATCAGGCACAAAAAGAAAAGCTGCAGGTCCTCTAGGTACCAGTCAAATGCCTAAAGTATGTCATACACAAATCATATCAAATAGTTAGAGTTCTGATTATGTTACTGACCTCATCAGGAGTATTTTAAGCTTGCTGTCACTGAAAAATATTATTTTACTGAAAAAAACACTATGAAGGTGAGCTTCCCCCCCTGCATATGTGACTTTCTCCTTAAATCTGTGCTTCTTTGGACCTTAAGTGGGGCCATAAGGAAATTACCTCGTTGCTGTGAGTTGACCGCTACTGAGCAGAACTTCAGTGGTACCTACACAAAGATACCAAAATCTCTGCTGAATGGAGACAGCCAGCTGAATCAGAGGTGGGGTAGGAAGAAAAGCATAGAGAGAAATGAGACTGCTATCTGCTCCTGTTGCTGCTTGATCTGTGAAGATAGTAGAGCCTTTTTTTAATATATGCTTTTAGGCTAGGATTGAAAAACTCAATAAAAATATACCTGGAGCTAACAGACAATTAGCTTTTATTGCTGCTGCTTTTTGTCTGCCGGTACTCCTTAGATTAACTGCTTACTTTTATTCCAGTATTTGAACAAATGGTGCTATTACAAGCCTCTCCTCTGAACCAGTGAAGTGGTTTGTTTTGGTAGCTAAGAGTACATTATACCCCACAGACTATCTTCTAAAACCTGACAAGAATAAAAACCTTTGCACTGTGCTAGATACTATATCATGTGAAAACTGAAAATTTTATAAGCAAAATACCTTTTGCAAAACATGATTTCTGCAAGTGGTATTGCCCAATTTCATCAGGAGCTGGGTTTCCCATGCAGTGAACTTCCCATTAATTGAAATCAGTTCAGAAAATGCTCACGGGGAGCTTTTACAAACTTTACAAAAACATAAACCAGTGGATGCCATTAGGTTGGTGAACTCACAGTTTGAAATGCAGGCTAAGATAAACAGGCTCCCATTTTGCTGAGTTTAACCCCCTCCTTCCGAGCACTGCTTTCACCTGGGGAAGAAGCAGAGCAGCATCCTATTTCTGCAAGTAGCATCACAGGCTGCATTCCTATGGGGACCAAGTGGGTTTGGCTCTCCGGAGACCACAGACAGCATTCCTAAGGGCTGAGCATCAAGATATGCTTGCATTCTCTGTTTTTAACTTGTATCTCTTATTCTTGCACCCCTCAAAGAAAGACGGAGGTGTTATCTCTCTCTTACTTAAGTTGTGGAAGCCACTTTTGATTTCTGAAAGTGACTGGTAGCTATTCATTTTTTTTTTCTATTCAGATAGCTGCTTCAGAGGAAACCCAGGAGTGTTAATGCTTAAGTCTGCATGCTGGAGCAATGACATTGGCAAGATCAAGGCCAAGACTGCGCCGTTATTTTCCTGGGTAAAAGTTCAGAGAATCATCAAGAACTCTGCTATGAGTTGTGCCCATGGCTCTGCAGAGCAGGAATTAAAGCAACAACCTGCCTGGGATCAGTATGAGCAGAGGTATGGTGCAAATCACTGGGGAACCAAAATGACTCACTGGCTTTGTGTTCAGCTCCACACCTATAGCCTCTTGGTGATTATGTTAAAAATAAATTGAAGTACATCACATTATCTGCCTTAAAACTGAAGTAATATTAGATACAGTACCGAGGTGCTATATTTCCAAAAAAATCACACTTCATGAATATCAGCTCTACAATTATTTATAAACATGACAATTTTGTAGAACAATAGGAATACAATAAATGCAACTAAAACCATGCATTTAAGTTCAAAAATAGATAAATACTGAACGCAGATGTCATCCTGTCATGAAAACTGAGTGACAGACCAATACAATTTTCCACACATTTCAATATATTCAGCATACATTTTCACTGAGTATTTCTAATCGTGACATGTTTGTGTAATAGTCCTTTTTTTGTTGTTCTTTTTTTAAGCTGTTGAGTTTCAGCAAACGCTTTCTTTCCCAAAATAGTAATTCTGGACTGGACTGCTGGTCCACTGGATGAAATTTATAACAAACAGAGCATTAATGCAGCTGCAAGATGAACTTGGCCATCATCTTTAATGTTCTTGTGATTAAACTAGAGCTATAAATTGAAAACAAATTCCTGACACCACTGTTGTCAACAAGGCATTCTGATTCTATGGTAATGATTTTTCTTTGAATTACTGCACCAGCACTAAAATTTCACCCATAATTGGGAGTGAGAGTTGTTGTTAATTGATGAATAGCTTCATCCAAGATTTTTTTTTCCCTCAAGATTTCTACCATCTTTTACTTCGACTTCCACTTAAAACAGCAATAACACTTTGTTCTTCCTCTTCCCTGAGTAGCTGAGAATACTTTTTCAAGCGATTCTTGTGTTGCCTTGCATTATTCAGCAGCGTTTTTCAGCTTCCAGTGTTTATGCTTTAGCATAATGCTTTAGCTTGCTCTTGTAATTCTGAGCTTTCCAGTCATCTCTCACCCAAAGTAACCTGGATCATTTTGTCTACTGCATATTTTCAGACTCAGTGCTCACCTGCTTTTCAAGAGAAATGTGCATGCAAACGCATGTATCCCAAGAGGGAGCCTGAGGCACTTCAACACTAACCTTTGGCCATATTAAAAATTAACTGTTTAATCCCACTTTAGAGAGGTTTTCTGTCTTTCAGTCAGAGGCAGTACTTAAGCTCTCATTTCATGACTACCTGTTCTCCTCAGCCATCCCTCTCACGAGGTATGAAGCATTTTTTTGAAAAGAAAATTCAATTAAAATGTCATCTCACTCTTCACAAGGTTTCTGCTAAAATGTACAGGGATTTTTAAAAACAAAGATACAATTTATATAATGAAACACACTCTGGCTTAAAAATATTTGAAGATTATTTCAGTATTTCCAGGTATCAGCAACCTGACCTGGTAAAACCCTTTATTTTTTTTCCCTTAGAAAGAAAATGTTTCATATAAATATATTCCATAATAATCCATGGGATGAACATTCAGAGAAAACTTTTACTATATTGCAATACTCTTATTTTCTGACTATAAATAGTCCAACAAACTTTCAGATTTTCATGAGGGTTTTCTAGTTTTGTTTTATTGAAGATTTAGTTTTGTCTGGCCTTTTCTATCTCCGGTTTTCTGTTTTTCACGTGATTCTTACATTGCCGAATTCTCATCTTTTTGTCCTCTTTGTTTCTTTAGATGGGCAGAATTATCTTTTTTTTTTTTTAATTCCAATTTGCTTAAGAAAAAGCACTTGAACCTTGCCACTGAATGTGGGGTTTTCTCTTACTATATTGTTTTTTGTTGTTGTACACATCTCTGTTAAGAAATGTCAAGTTGCCTTCTGGATTCTAATCATTTTTATCTTTTTAAGTAACTTTACCTGTAGTTTTTTTTTTTTAAAACCAGATTTCTCATTATATCAGTTATTTCCTTGTAAAGCAAAGTGTTAGGGTGATAATTAGTTTCTATTAACTTATTGCTTTGGAACATTCATCAGGGTTTTTTAATGGAAGTGTCTAAATTTAGGTTGAAAAATAAGTAATTTGATTTTTCTAAAGCACTGAACTCTGGCACCAATTGAACTATTCAGCATTTTTAAATCATGATATTTGAAGGTAATACTTTTCATACTTGTTATTTTTATAAAATCTTGAATCGTGACATTTCAGAGGAAGAAAGCAAGCTTTACATGACACTCCAAATGCCCAAAACAAGTAAATAACATAGAATCATAGAATGGCTTGGGTTGGAAGGAACTTCAAGGATCATCAGGTTCCAACGTGGCCCTGCCAGACAGACCTCACCCTATAGAAACTAGATCTGACATGCTCTAGGGCCTAGTAATAAGCAATGACTTCATGAGCAGAAATCTGAGGACAGTAACTAATTACTAAAGATAACTGACCAATTTACATTTGTTCTTCTGGAAATAGAATTCATTATGAAAAAATTTATAGCACTGCCACCTATATAATATACTCAAGACCCACAGAAATGGGTCAATGAACTCAGTCTTTCTTTTCTAAACATATGTACAGACAGACATACCTTCCTGAGAAGCACTTACATTCAGTTAATGAAGCTACTACTCAATAAAAGAACAATATTTGAACAAATTTCATAATTTGATGGACTTCTCAACACTTAAACAGACTTCTGATTCCTGAAAGAATTACAAAGTCAAAGAAAAGTATCCTAAGAAGCTGTCTCTGCATTTCCCATGATGTAATCCAGTTCATTCAGCTAAAGTCCCTTCCCCTAATAAATCATTTGGTTAAGTAGAGCTCTGCCATAATTCAACACAGAGATAAGTGTTATCATAATCTCGTACAAAAGCTGTTATTTCCCTCTGTTATTCTGTCTCTTTTATTCAGTTTCAGTTATTTCCAACACTGCGAAAAAGAATACATGGCTTAATTCAACAGTAATATGTTAATGTTCTTCATCATTATTACCAGTTTTGGTGATCCCCCAGGATGCTCTTACCTTCCTGAAACAATGAATCTCTGCTTCTAAATATATGAAATACTTGGTGAAATGTCTTGTTCAAAAATGTTTACTATATCAAACAAACAACTTTTTTTTTGTTGTTGTTGTTGTTCATTCAAAGGCCAGAATGTGCTTTCTAACAAGATCATAAAAACATATTAATTTGAGTATCAACATACAGATAGGAGCAAGTTCTCAGAGTAAATATTTTGTCATCATCTCCTCCTAAATGATTTACCGCCTCTGATGATCTGGCCCTCTATGTAATATTTCCTTTGCAATTGATGGCAACTGGAGTATCCATCCTTAATCACAAAAGTCAATAAAACAATAGCTATGAAGACTGCAAGATGAAATGGAATTTCTACCAGACAAGAACTTAAAAACATGTTGTCAATAACTTTCTCAGTCATTAAAAGAGTAGTGCATTCAGTGCTAGTAAATCTTTTGTAAAGAAACGTAAAGCTACAGGCTCATGACAGGTGGACAGACAGATAGACAGTAACATGCCACTTACTTGCTTGAGGCACTTGAGCCTATGTATACCCTATCTTCCTCCATGCAAAACCATTGCTGGATCTGCATCTGTTATTCAAATCTATGCCTACAATGCTCATAACTGGCAACAGCATCTTCTTTGAAAAGGAAACACAAATATAAAGTGGACAACTCCCTAACAGAAAATTTAGCACGTTCCACAGATGGCTCATTACGTGAGCTTTGTGCTGGTGTCCTTGATGTGCTTGTGGGCTTAGTTTTTGTTCATGTCATGGTTTTGTGATTTTCGGTTATTGGTATTCCACATCATAACATCATGTAGTGGATATACCTGGTTCTCAGAAGAGAAGGACTACTACAGTCCCCACGGTACTTTGCTCCTCTGTTACCATTTCCAGCCAGAGGGAAAAGATAAAAGCTCGCAGTATAAAAACTTGCAGATCACGAGACCTCGTCACTTTTTCCGCCCGTCTCTCGTCTTGGCAGCACCTCGCTCTCCAGCCATCTTATCGTCGGTAGTAGAGTAAGGCCTACCTTGATTTTGGGACATTCTCTCTCTCTGTATTGGATTTATCAGCTTAAATTGTAATTATATTGTATTATAGTGTGTTGTTTTGCATTCCGATATCTTATTTAGTAAATTAGTTTGTTTCTCCTCAGATTGTTGCCGCTGTTCTTTGCTCTCGGGGCCATCTCCTTACCCTTTTCCCCTTTTCCCTTTTCCCGGGGCGTGGACCCGTGGATTCCCCATCCCCTTCGTCACGGAACCGGGCCAAACGCCCGTAAACTGTTGACAGTTCATTTGCTCCCAGATGGAAGAACTAGACAAATTTAACACGAAGTAGAGAAGCTCATTTTAAATCCACTAAGAATTTAGTAGACTTTGTGGTTGGAAAGAAATGGAAAGGTGAGTTTTGTTATCGTAAGCTACATGGCAGTGACCAGTATTATAGAGTTTCCGGGCTTTTGTCATTTTAAAAGTAAAATTTGCATCAGCTGTGAAGTTAAATGACAACAGAAAGGAAGTAAGGGTAAAAAAGAAATACAAATCTTTGCTTGTTCCTTTTTATCCCATTGAAATCACATATGGCCAAGTCTTTCAGGTCAACAGTCCCAAGTACACAAGTTGCTGAGCAACAGTAGCACCACTACAGAGAGCAAATTAACATACTCTACAGCTTCCAATGGTCTTATATAAAATGATATCCATAAATTGAAAGGGATTGACTTTATTATCTAATTAGTTAATCACTAATATTGCAAGCGTGGGTTGTCTGCCAGTTTTCATCTTCTGTAGTCAACCTACCACAGGAGAAAAAGTAGGAGCAGTGCTGGCCAGCCATGCCCATTGGGCACAGGGGTGGATACCACACAAGCCATACTGCAGCGGAGATGTGGGTGCCCAGGCGACACTTCGGCGCCATTCCCATCTACCTCCAAGAAGCCGCCATCTTGGGAAGCGCTGCAGCCGCGGCTCGGAGCCGCGCCCAGTGCCGGCACCAGAGGGCGCCCTTGTACCAGGATCCCGCCAGAGGCATGAGGCGGCGCGCTCGGAAAGAGGTGATGCGACCTCCCCAGAGGAATGAGCAGTGTGTCAGTACTTCCCAGTCAGCTACACTGGGCTTCTTTCCTTTGGGGGTAATAAGCATGACTCTGGTTTCATTTCCAAAAGCTGTTCAAGAAGTTCAGTTTGCACATTTCTGTACATCTTGCAGAAAATGCCAGGCCTTTGTGAATGCCATCTCCCTCCCAGCAAGGCATGGAAGAACTGCACGTTTCCAGCACTCTGCTTCTCTTCAGATTCAGTTTGAGTGTGCAATGGGCTAAAACGTGATGGAGGGAGAGGGCTGCTCTCCTGATCTGTGCTCTCCTGAGGGCAGAAGAAGACCCTCAGCAAGGTTCAATGGCTGCTGTGCCTGGGACATGAGAGGAACCCATTCCCTGCAAGCACCACTGCCCTCCTTGAGATGGGAGACTTAAATTGATCTTAAACCATCTCCAGCTGTGCTTTAGGAAGTCTAGCCTTAAATAGTCTCGGTGATGTTGATTCTAAAATATTCCCTTCATGACTAATTCATATTTTTCCTTGATATTTAATCTCATGTGCTGCAGGCTAAGCCCTTTGCTTCTTGGCCTGTTGACAAACGAAAATGACTAGTCCCTGTGCTCCTTTCTCTCTGTGGATCAACAGATTCTTATTATCTCTCTTTGGTCTTTCTGTTTCTTCAATAACTCATAGAGCATAAACACATCTGTTTCTCTTCCCACTTAAGGGAGAATCCAGTTCCAGGTGTTCAGCCATGGCAAAGGCAGAAGCAGACACTGTCAGCATGTTTCAGGTAAATGCCATGTTCCTCATACACTTCTCTAGCCCAAATCCTCCTGTGCCTAAATGCCTTTAATTACCATCTACAGACTTCTACTGAAATACTTATCCCTGGGGTGTTTCCTTTCTTGCTCTTATGGATGATATGTGAGGGTATCTTCTCCACTGCTCCTGTTGGCTTTAATTTGGCAGCTATAACATGTTTCATTAATATTTTAAGTAACGCATTCTATAAGCCCCATGCACTTTGGCCATAACAACCCCAGGCAATGTTACAGGCTTGGGGCAGAGTGGATGGAAGACCACGTGGAGGAAACAAACCTGGGGGTATTGGCTGATGCTCAGCTGAACATGAGCCAGCAGTCTGCTCAGGTGGCCAAGAAGGCCAATGGCATCCTGGCTTGTATCAGAATTAATGTTGCCAGTAGGAGTAGGGAAGTGATCATCCCTGTGTACTCAGCACTGGTGAGGCCGCTCTTCGAGTACTGTGTCCAGTTTTGGGTTCCTCACTACAAGAAAGATATTCAGGCCCTGGAGCATGTCCAGAGAAGGGCAACAAAGCTCTGGGGGGTCTGGAACACAGGCCTCATGTGGAGCAGCTGAGAGAGCTGGGATTGTTCAGTCTGGAGAAGAGGAGGTCAGGGGAGACCTTATCGCCCTCTACAACTATCCGAAGGGAGGCTGTGGCAAGGCAGGGGTCAGCCTCTTCTCCCAGGTAACCATGACAGGACTAGAGGGAATGGCCTCATGTTGTGCCAGGGAAGATTCAGGTTGGACGTTGGGAAAAATTTCTTCTCCAAAGGAGTGGTTAGGTGCTGAAACAGGCTGCCCAGGGAGGTGGTGGAATCTCTGTCCTTGGAGCTGTTCAAGAAACATTTAGATTTTTTACTAAGGGACGTATTTTAGTGGGGAAATATTGGTGGCAGATGGATGGTTGGACTGGATGATCTTGGAGGTCTTTTCCAACCTTGGTAATTCTATTATTCTAGTCTGAGAAAATGCAGACTGCAGACAAGACAGTGTAGTGGCTTGTGCAGGAACTGGGACAGTAGCTCAAATTCCAAACTGAGATTTCATAGGCATCTTTGGGCAGCTATTTCACTTACCCTACATATCTCAATTTCTCCTTTGTAGATTGGAGATACATGCCTGACTCACTCAGGAAGTGCATTTATACTAGTGAGGGATTTGGAAGCTAAGAAACAAGAGCTAGGCCAAACTTTCATGCAGTCATGTTAAGAAACTCCTAAAAAATAAACAAAATAAAAGTGAGGCAGATTGTACATTCTTCAGCTTTTGTTTGCCTATCTCTAGCAATAGAAATTCTGTGGACTTGTTATTCATTGCTGTTGTCCTCATAGCTGAAGCCCCAGTCTGGCAAGATCCCTGAAACCTGAGCAAAGCTTTCCTCGCCATCTGCGTTTCTATGGTGGCTCCTGTGCATGCCCCACAGCGGGGACTGGGAGTGAGTTCCCAGGGGTGGGGATCTCCTTGTGTTCTGGAGTACCATGCACTAAGCAGCATATGAGCAAGCAGCAAAGCTTTTATCCTGTTATGGCTGCATTTCCAAACAGAAGTCATTGGAGGGCTAAAATGGAGAAGGATAAACCTTCATTTCATAGAAAGATAAACTTTCATCTCAACAGGCAGACCTTTGTAGAACAGACATAATTCCTCACAGAAGTGGACAGGCATGCCCACCCACTGCCTGTGTCCCCTAAAACAACAGCCAACCCCACAAACCAAAACCTTCTAATCCTGGTCAGGCATGCATTTCCTATGAAGAAGTACTCAGTGCAGTGGGTAGGAACACACTTTATTTAAATATATACTTCAGGCATGTTATCAGGATATAGATGAAGCTCCAGGGAAAAAGTAAAGCATGCAATCTGATAAATTTTTAAGTCCTTGTCCCTCAGAATTACTTAAATGTGTGAATCCAAGATTCCACAAATAACCACAGAGCATCTGGGCTATATAATGCGAGTTCAGTAAGTCTGAGCCCTTTTTTAAGGTGTTAAACACAGTGTTCATGCCCTGCACAATCTCAGTGAGTGTACACAGTGCATGTGAGGGCCTCACCATGGCTGTGTGTACACAGTGATTTTACAGCCCCACCAGATACCATATCTAGCACTTGCACAATTGTACTCCTATACAGCAAAGGGTATCGCAAGTCTAAAAATTCCAGATAATATGGGCAGCTCCTCAGAATATTCCCAAGCTTTCTGCATGAGAGAAGAAGTAATATTTAGGAAAAAATGCCTGTACATTAACCTTGTTATCAAATAGTTTATTTTATTTTGTTTTCTTCAGCCCCCTTGACAGCCACTACTGATGATTGTAAGTCATGCTGCTGAAATGGATGCAATTACTCACATATTGGCAGGTAAGTGTCTTCATCTACTCTCAGATTAAACATTGTTGTCAACAGCACAAGATGTAATTTGCATTATTGTAATAATGGCATTGTCTTTTTTTTCTTTTTCTTTTGGTGGACAAGACTTAAGAATTAGCAATATAATGGTGTCATTCAGCATAAGAAAAGTGCTGGACCTACATAGTTTCACAGAACACTGCAAGCATCTTGCTAGTGCAAACAAAAAGAGCAACTCACCATAAAATTAAGGGAACAAACACTATCCATTCAACAGTGCAGACTCCAGTGTTTTTCTTTATTATATTATTTAAAAGGAGCAGATTTACTCAGTCATAAATTAATAATTCAGAAGGTGTAAGAAGGCACAGCCAATTAGCTGCAGTAATTTGCATTTTTATGCTACCTAGTTAGTTTTCTAAGGTTCTTCTCTCCTATTATAGCAATGCAAATGCCATCTTCCAAAAGGTGAATAGCCAACCTGTTTTTTGTTTGCATGGTAATGAAGCCTGTTCAATTATTGAGAGGCCAAACAATTTAATAATTTTCTAAGACAAATCTTTGTTCCTACACTTTTTCGTCTTTATATTGTTGTGAAACACGTTTCTTCAATGTAATTTGTTTTACCCTGAAATTGAGAGTTTATCAGGTGGCTGATTTTCTGTGGTTTTCTGAAAGCATGGCTAACCATACTTGTGCAATTTATCTCATGAAGGGAGGTATTAAAGTTATTTCTTAACTTAGGGGCTGACAAATAACTCCATGTATGATGCTTTGTTCACAGTGTGGGATCCCTTGAGCTTTGCACAAAAACAAAGTGAGCAGGATTTAATACATGAATTTTACTCTGAGGGGAACTTCTCTTTCCTATCAAGTAAGGCAGGAATACTCCTCCATGCCCCAGATAACTGCTGGTGACCGCACCATCAGGAGCTTCCTGCCACCTGCTCTAGGAATCTCCCTCTTGGTTACTATTGTCTATGGGCACGGTCTTGCTCAAACGGATGTCTTTACCTCCTGAGAAATACTCCTGAGGCCAGGGAGCCTAAGTTAAAAGCCTTGAGGCCAGGGAGCCTAAGTTAAAAGCCTTTACTGAAGGCACGGCTACAGCTACAGTCACCATAGCGCAGCAGACCTGCTCTACTTGCATCATTTCATCTCTGCCTTCCCATGCAGGGCACCAGCAAATCCCACTGGCTCTCTGGGAGTTGCTCCTAACCTGCAGCTGGCCTGACACGTACTTATTTTTCCGTTTTTGCTCTGTATTTTCCTTTCCAAATGCTTTCCATCTGAGGGCATTTCATTTTATTTTTATAATTATTTTATTTTTAATACAACCCCTCCTTCCAGATGTAGGATAGTACATACACTCAAGCATACACATGAGTGCATGCTGAGGTGGCTCCTTTACATAAATGTCTCCGAGGCAGAGTGCAAACTAAGACAACTCTACAGACATTTCAGAGGGCCAGTGGGGGTTAATCTGGAAAAAAAAAAAAAAAAAAAAAAAAGAAGAAAGTAGAAAAGAAAAAGAAAAGTAGATAATTAAACAAAGATGTTACATGATTTTCTAAGGCAACCTCTAAAGGAACTTGGCTCTCCAGGTTTCCAGGAAAGCTACTGGATGGTTGAAAAAGATATAGGAAACCTGCCCTTCTCTGTTCACTTGTGGGAAAAACACAGAATGAATGACTGATCGTAAGAGCAGTAGGGTGTGTCACTGTGTTGTAAAAATCTTTCTTCCTTTTTTTAATTCTTCATGGAGGCTCTGTGGGAAGGCAGAACTCTGAATCACTCCAAGCCATAACGGGAGGGTGGAAGAAGAATGGGTAGCTGAATCAGCTATAAGACCAGTGACTCATCAGCAAGCAAAATTATGCTAGCAGGTATAGCAAGGTGAAGCAGGTGCCAGCAAGTGAGAAAGGAGAAACAAAATGGCTTGAGTTAACAAGTTAGCCAATATCTAGAGCTAACAAAAATAAAAATCTCTGAGCAAATAAAAGGAAATTCTAGGGCTGTGTTGCATTATTCTTTCCCCTTCACACATGGACAGAAATGTGGAGTTCTACAGGTGCTTTTTTAGTGACCAAAGTTCATCTTTGGTAATTTATGTGAATTTGCATTATGTCAATCAGAAAAATCAAATGCTCATTATATAGTGAAGAATGAGTTAATTTCAGAGCTTAAATGCATGATAATTATTTTATATATTAGAATTATTTGAAAAACACATTTTTTAAGAATACCATTAAGTTCTTGCCCTATATAATCTCAGCAGAATAAGATAAGATGTCCATTTCACATTTTTTACTAAAAGATATTAAAAGGGATCTGTTGACTGTCTAATATGACTCTTTCCATCCCACATCTACAGGATTCCCTTGTATTAATTTCTGTGTCAAGACCAATAATGCAGCTAAACCAGACTGATCTTGATGTCAGATTTTCTGTTCAGAGAAAGACCACCACAGTCTTCAATAAGCTTTTCTGATGGTCACTTCCCTTCACTGTTGTACAATTACTTCAAGCCTACATTTCTCCACTTCTAGGCAATGGATTTGGCTAATCTTTGCCGGAGAAATTAAAGATGCCTTTATACCAGTTTTCTCTTGTTCACTAAGTTAAAATCTTTGAACTTGAATCCCTCATTTTCAGTGTACATGGGTCTGTCTGAAAGTAATGCCTCCTATTTATTGCCATGGAAGATACAACAGACAAAGAGCACAATAATACTATTTGTTAGAGCAAAATCTCAGCTACTAAACAATATTTTTCAACACAGTCACCACCATTAGGTATGCATCTTTGCCAGCAATGAACAAGAGCTGGCATGTCACACCCATAAAAATGGGTGGAGGTGACCACTGTCGTCGTTGCCACTGCTGAAATGCACCACTACCACCTCACTGTGCTCACAACACCTGTTTGGCCTCCATAAACATTCACCAAGCATCGATGAATGTCAGTGGGTGCCATTTTTTTCACATGGAGGAATTCATTGACACACCTTTGCTTCATACACACTTCCATGTCAGACGCCATTCTGTCAGACTGCCCCTCTGCTGCCATCTGACCCACAACAGTAAAATGTAAGGGAATATTTGCAGGAAGGTTCAACCTCTACTGCTGTACCACCACCATATGCCTCTGACATCATGGGCCAACATAATAAAATAGGAGACATTACTTTTGCAGCCCTCATATTTTTCTTTAAGCACATCCATTCTTTAAGCACATCCATAGTTTTCTTCAAAACTTTTACTTTTTTATAGAGCTTTTGAGGGTTTTTTTGTTGTTGTTTTAATAAAAAAAATAAAACACTTCAGAGTACCAGTAGCAGTGATGAAACAGGGCAATAGTAGGCTGGCTCCCAGCACAGGCACAGGCGAAGCTGTGCCCTGCCCCTTTTCCTCCATCAGGTAACAAAGCTCCAAGCCAGACTTCGCCACAGAGCTTTGGCCTCTGTAGCAGATTTTCTTTCCTCTCACAGCAAATCTGCACCTGGATAATGCAAGTTCCCCACTTCTATTCATATTCTCCTGATTATACTCCAGTGATCACTTTAGCACTTTGTCCGGGGTGCACTGTGGGAGCTCCACGTGTATCTGATTATCCATCATAAAATCAAATCCTCAGCCTGTATTTCCCAGCATGGAGTCTTCCATCCTACAAGTATGGCTCATGCTGCTTCACATTACATGGGCTCTCAAAAAAAACCATCTTCTTCTGTTTTGTCAAGAAATCCAGGTTGCTCTGTGTCGCTCTCCAACCCTATTTGTCATATAATTCTCTATTACTTTTAGTGGTGTAAAAAAACTTTACCAATAAAATGTTAGGTTTTCATCTCATTAATAAGTAATACGGGGAGAAAGCTCACCTGGGAAAAACTTTTACCATGATTTTTTCCTTATTGACAGCTATAAGACCTATTATTTTTAATAAAGTTCATAGATATCAGGTGGATTTAGTTCTGAAATCATTTTTAAATATTGGGACAACATTAGATTTTTCCCATTTCTTAAAACTTCTCCAGTCTGAAGACTTAGTCATCTATATTAAGTGCCCACGGGGGTCTTTTGCTAGTTCTTTTAATGCTATCAGATGCTAGTTAAATGGACATGCAGATTTAAAAATGTGTAACTTTAATAAACTGCCGTCTAACTGGTTAAAATTAAAAGATTACATCATCATATCATATGACTATACCATCTGGCTTACCCCAAATGCAAATGCAAAGTGACCGAGACTCAGATTTCCATGAATTCTTTCCAGTTCCGCTATCATCATACAGCTACAGAACAATCGTATTATTGGGAATCCCAGTACAACGTAACCCTTTGGCTACCTCTTCATTCTTAAATCTGGTAACCATAGATTTGGTCTTTAACAATTTGTTCCCACTACTTTCTAAGATTTCCAAGACAGTTATTGTTATGACTTGTCCAGGGTTTTTTTTTCCACTTTTCACTATGATTTATAGATGCTTTTATTTTACTTTGACCCTTCGTATTCTTTCCTTAAGTCACTGCAACAGCATCATTCTGAAATATGTAATTTGGGCTTCTAGTAAAATGTTATTCAACAGTGAACAATTATCTTTCTCATTTTTCTGTTTACATTTTCTCCATTTGATCACATCAAAATTTTGTTCAGGTTTATTAAATTGTCCTTTTCAAACTCCCAAGAATACGTATTATTGGCAGAACTCACAGTAAAGATGTAATCAAGATAAAATCAGCTTCATCTAAGCAGCCGCTGTTTTTTGAATTTTGTAATTAACTCTTCATAAGGTCCCATTTAGATTTGTATCCCACTAGACACAACCGCTGTTTATGCATGTATCATTTTAATAATGAAGTTTATGCCTTAAAATCAGCAGCTAATGTCATATGTCTTTTAAACCAATGTCATCTCAAACAGCTATTTGTTTGTGCTACATACTCTAGCTCAATGGCTGAACAGCCAGTGACCTAATTCTGTGGTGTGTTTGAACATTTGTAGCAGACCAAAGCTAGCAATCTATCTTGTGCTTTATCAGTGTAACTTTGATTCTACAGAATCCTTCTGGTTTTCATCAGTAGTCAGTAATTTGGACTTGGGCAAGGCAATTTTAAAACAGTGTCTCTCTTACTTATGTATTTTTAATTCAATTTTTTTTCAAAAGAGACTATTGCAGCCAAAAATTTTGAAATTATGAGCATGAGAATCCTCCTATTTGTTTTCAGAAGACCTTATTTTATGCATATAAATGAGAAATTTCTGCTCTGGATGTAGCACATAGCAAATGAAATACTGTACAAATTGGAATAAATCTAGTTGCAATTAAGCTACATTATCAACCATTTTACATTTTACTGTGATGGTTATGTTGGCTATAGACAAGGTCAGATGACAGGCCAGAAAACTTAACTGAAATCAGTGTGAAAAAGCAGATATTCCATTTTTTTCCTCTGCACTTGACTTTCTTACAATCATTCTACTGGTTATAATGAGTATGAAGTACGACAGAGTCTAGACAAATGTGTTAAGGGCTTCTATTAGTAAATTTCTTAGTACAGCTGTCATTATTTTTTTGGTTGCTATGGAGACTTACTAGTTTGAGGCATCACTGTTTCAATGATTTTCCATGGAAATGCTGCTTTGGCTCCAGAGCACACCCCAAAACATCCACAAATGTCTTCCAGGATAATTTATCTCTAGTTCATACTAAAATATCTGCACAATTGCCCAGAATATGGTAAGAAACAATCAAACTACTAAAAGATTGAGGTGAAGACCTACTTAGGAAAGCTACTCTTAGGTAGAATGAATTTCATAATTAGAATTTAAAAAAAAAGAGAGGTAAAAATACATAGCTGGGAGAAAATAGGAAAGGCAGAGTGTTCTGTCAAAAAAAAAAAAATTTTATACCTTCACAATAGTTTAGATTTTAAGCCTCAAGATCAGAAGATCCGTGGTAAATGTCAGACTTCTCAGAAGTTATAATATTCAATTCTTTCAGGTTTCTTCTTTTCGTCTTTATGCTCAAACGGAAATAACTATTTTATTTTCCCATTTTAGATAATTGTTGCTTTGTAGAAATGTGGAAGGAATGCATTTAAAAAATTGCATAGACCACTGACAAATGCGTCAAGTGGCAAAAATCATAAACCACTTTATATGGTCAAAGCATATAGCTATTATATGGATGAATGAAAATCCCACAGTGAAGCCATGTAAAACATTCTGTTCAGAATTTAAAACACTCTACGCTTGATACACTTTTAACCTGCTGTGCAGAGATACAAACAGCCAGAAGTAATTGGTTTTTTGCATGTGGAAGAGGAGTGCAGGAACTCCCACCCAACCTGGTAGTGAGTTGGACCTCAGCACCAAAAAGTGCCCGGGGAAGCACACTGAAAGCTTTATTTATTTTCAGTGGTTTTCCTGCTCCTGCCTTTTGTCATAGCCTCTATCCTAGTCTCCTTTTTACACTGAAGCTTCAGTGATTGTTTATTAGAAAAGCGAATGTTGGCCAGAATTCTCAGGAAGGACAGCCACCCAATGCAGGAGAACAGTTTAAATGAAAACCACCATGAGAATTAGTAAAAGAAGTTTTTGCCAATACAGTGCTACCTCTGTCTGTTCAGGACAGGGATTTAAAGATCTAATTCAGTATAAGAAAAGGCCAAATAATAATTTGCAATGAGAAGGAGAGGCCTTCTCTGACCAGTCAACACTGTGACTTCCGTGCTCTTGGTAGCAGAGGCACAGACAGCCTCACACCCTCCTGTAGTTGTATGTCTGGCATACGTATAACTTTTCTTTGCTAGATTTGTGTACTCTGTTGATGAAAAAGGCAAAAAAATACCAAAAACACTAACAGCAACAACAAAAATAATTTTCTGTTTTTCTCTTAATGATTTTACTTCACTGTTATTTGGAAGTTGCACAAATAGGCATCTCCAATTTTTTAGATATGTCCTGGTTTTTGTTTTCCCAGTGTTGCGCATTGTGAGTTGATTTTGTTTGCAGGTGTTTCATTGGCATTGCCAATATATTTTCCATTAACTTACATCTTTGAAAGAACACACAGACCCTATCATGCTCATGTAAGAACATTTTTTTCTGTAGAGTTCACACACACAGTGTATAATGTTGAGTTTTCACCTCAACTACCCTTTCTGCTTAAAAAAAAAAAAAGAGAGAGAGAGAAATAGATTGTTTCTCTTCAAACAGTTTGGACACTCTGTGTGCTAGAGATACTGGCTTACAGTAAGCCTATGTTGGGTTGCAATTCTCTGAGAAGGTTTTGAACTAGTGACCAAGAAACTGAGTTGCTAAATTATGGCGCTATGGATAGAGATGTCAGTTAATTAAATTCTGGGACAAGGAATAGAATGGCAGTTGCATTATAAACATGTGGGAAAGTCTTATCACCGTATGGCATATGGCTTCATTTTATTCAAAAACAGTCTGTATGGAATATCTTTATTTCAGTTCAAGAAAGGAAATGCATGAGATTGCAACAGCTGGTGTAAATGGGCAATATACAGAATATGTGGACTACTACCCTCTATATTTTCCCTGATGAAGAATATGTTGACCCCATACCATGAAAAATCAGTGTGATCTGATGTCATAGATTTTCCGTTGTTTTTTTTTGTTTGTTTGTTTTTGAGTTTTTTTGCTGTGGAGTATGAAAGCAGTCTAGTTTTTTTAAGGTTAAGGGTGGATTTCCATCTGCTAATCACTTCAGTAATTTACGTATGTAAACAAAAATAACCAAATAGTGTACATCTAGCCTGCTAGCCTAGAACTAAAACTAACTAACTTCGTAAAACCTTCCTCAAAACCCTTCTTCACTCAATAGAAACCTGTAATAATGTGGGAAAATTATGTTTACATAAGTAATGTTTTACTATCCCCTCAGCCTTTTCTCATCTGGGCAGAACAAACCAAGAGACCTCAGCCACTCCTCATATGCCTTGCCCTCCAGACTCTTTACCATCTTCATAGCCTTTCTTTGGACTCTGTCTCTACAATGGTGAACAGCATCTCTGTAGTCTTCCTGTGTCACTCGACCTCACTTCCAGGGGCAATTCACTTTCTGCCTAAGCTCTGGAAGAGTATCCCTGATCAGCCAGGCCGGCCTTCTGCCTCATCTGCTTGACTCCCAACATTTTGGTGTTGCTTGTTCCTATCCTCTTGAGAGGTGGTACTTAAAAAGGGACCAAAATCAACATAGTTACAGTGGGTAAGTTGGTAATAACTGAAATTTGAAAAAAAAAATCTTGTTTTCTGATGATTTTTTTCTTAATCCAGGATAGTAAAACTATTGTGTTTACAAAAGGATTGCACTCAGAGTTGGAACAAAGTATCTTCACGGTATCTATCAAAACTTTCAGAAGGAAAACTCTCAGAAATTGAGACATGAACATTTGTTTCTATCCAGCAGTAAAAAAAAAAAAGTGTCGCAAGGAAATCTGCAATAACTTGTGTGAACCTAAATTCAAACCAGCAAATCTGAGGCAGCTGTGAAAATCACTCTCACACAGAACTGATTAGAGGCTAAGAACCACTGCAGACTAACTGTACCTGAATGATCAATCCCTATTGTCACAGATGGACTCTCTTCCCAGAGACCAATATATGTCCTGAAATGAAAGAGGCATAAACTGAAGATTAATCAGGATGAAACAGAAAGTTCAATTAGACTTCTCTGAGAAGGGAAATGTGCCTTTAAGGCTGCGCTCAATCAGAGCAGAGTATGAAGAAATGAGTAAAACTCTGGGGTAGCAGAATTTGAGGGAAGTGCTTGCATATCATGACTTTTGACTGCATAACTGTAATCTTAAGTTTTCAGAGTATGTTGCAGCAGCCTATTTACTGACACAGTGGCTATCAGCAACGAGTAGAACTAGGATCATGGAACAAAAAAATGAGAAATTTCCATGCTTCATTTTAAAGAATTTCCTCTACTGAGTACCGGTGGCGAGGCTTCATTACAGTTGCCTTAGGAGACACTTGACTGGAGGACAAAGGTGCACCCATGATCCCTCTGCCTTCTGGCAGCTGACCTGTAATGGAGAACAAAAGGCTGACCGACAGCCAAAATTAGATATCAATCACAATAAACTGTGCAGATCTTCAATCCAATCCTAAGAAAATTAACATGAAATTACTAAAGCTTCACTGAGATGAATAGAATAGTTCCAAGCTCATTAAAACTGTTCAGAAAGTGGGGCTTTTTTGCCATGTGATATTAAGAGATCTTCATGTTAAGAGATTGGCATTTTCTCTTACGTCAGTCTTTTGATCCATCTTGGTATTTTTCATAAGAAAATCCTTCACACAAAAATCATTATAAAAGAAAAACCTGGTTTGCCAAAACACAAACAGGTTACTTATTTGAAAACTTGTATTATTTTTTTTACTGAAGAGAGATCATCCTTTAAAGGAATTGTCTTAGAAACTTTTTATTCAGATTTCCCTCTATTTCAAGACCTGTACAAAAGCACTAAAATTCTTCTGTGGTGGTTGCACTTGGTGTACGTTTATTTTAGGTTCTTTCACAGTAAAATCAGATGGTGAAATATATATTTCTTTAAAATAAAAGGCATTGGAAAATGCAGGTAGGGATCTAATGAGACTTTCCAAGGCATAGAGCTATACGATTTCCATTGATGGGAGAAAGAACTCTCTATGCCGTCCATATTTCAGGATCCTGAGTCATTCAGGGTGCTCTACCTCATGTGTCAACCCTGAGTGGTTTCATTTATTGCTGATGAGAGCCCTGGGGCAAGGTTCCCCTGGGGGAGCGCTGTGGAACTGCAGGGTGTCCCTTTCACAGGACACAAGGTGCCATTAGTCCACCCATTCCTCCTTTCAACCCTGTAGCCATGTGAACTCCAAGAAGTGCTCTGCCAAAGGTAGCGGTCAAGCGATTCCTGAGTTTGTAACTCACTATTTCAGGGTGTTACTTTTTCTCAAGTAGATGGTTCTTAGACTATAAAATCCTGCTGATTCTGCCAGCCAATATAGGAAATCCTTCAGTTCAAGTTGCAGGTGTCTGCGCAGTAAAACTGAAAGTCTGGATCCAAACATGGCTGATGACTCACTTGGAAACTGCTACAGCCACACATAACAGCACTTGTAATAGTGGTCATCTTTTTAAAAAAAACATTTTACGTGCAAAAATGAAAGCCTGTTCTCCTCCATTTAGATTACTGAGCTCTCTATTCGCTATTGTGGTTTTTTTTGCTAGTAGTGAATTTTATGACTTTAAACACTGAAGGTGAATGACTAAAAAGTTATCCTTTGAATCATGCCCTCTCTCTTGCTATGAATTACCATTAAATGCAAATATAATTCCTACAGTAGCTGTGCATTTGGTCTGTATTGTGGTAATTATACTTGCGTACATCTGATACCCAGTTAGCTCCCAATATAGCCCCACAGCTTCAATAGCTTTACACAGCTGAAACAAGAAAACAAATCATAGTTCTAATGATAGTTCAAAACTCTGTAACAGAATTTGCTGGAAGAAATATGAAAATAATTCAAACTGGAACAACTCTGGAATAAAAGAGAATATTTCAGTATGTACTGAAACATGACCTAAAAATGCCAGTAAAGCACTCTGCTTTTTCTATTATTTGAACTGCAAGAAGTCTCTGTACTCTAGAGTAAAAGTAAGTTTTCACTCCTGGTAAATCGCAGTATGTAGATTTTTCAGAGCTGTATGTTTTATGTTACAGAACCTTATTCTTTAAACTGACAACTGGGTTCATAAAACAGCAGAATTGATACTAGAAATGTTCAAAATGTCAACATTTGTCCTTTAAAAATGAGGTCTCCTGAGAACTAATTAATCAATATTCAATCTCTCTAATCATTAGGGGAGGAAGGGATGTCCTAAAACAGAAGAGCAGGATGTTTGTTAATTGGTTTGCTTCAGAAGGATATAGAGATGGAAAATACAGTGTTTTTGTTTTTTTTTCTCTGTATAAAGTCAGAGACAGAAACTGGTAATGTATACCACAAATTCACATTTTTTGTCTATTTATTTGCTATTAGACCTGCTCTGAGATTCTGCATTAATAGTAAGCGGGTAAAAACAAGTACATGACAACTGCAGGTGCTCCATTTTTCCAATTGCTATTGTAAGAACAACTGTCCCAGATATGTAGAGTAACCCTGGAAGTGAGTTATATTAACATCTCTGCTCATGACTCTCTCCTCATGTCACGATGAATGACTGCTTGGCGAATCACACCCAGCTGTTTTGTTTGTTTTCTCTTGGTGATAGAATATGTGTTTGATAATGTTACACTATGTCTGCAGCATGGCTGCAAAGCACTTTCAAGCAGCAAGATTAGTTTTAAAAAGATAGCACATTCCTTCATATGACACACAGAAGACAGGTCACATTCCAGCTTTGAGTCCTTTAGCTTATCAAAGCTATCTCTTAATTACAAGCAAGACCTTAACTACTGGAACATGACAAATAAGCAGAGGAGACCATAATTCCTTCTTAAGTGTTCATACAATTGCAAGTAGGAGCTTCAAAGTATTAGCTTGGGTTGTGATTGTTTAGTCACATGTGGCATGTGATGCGTGTGACACGTCATTCATGCTCATGCAAAGCACATATGAAAGCCCAACCCTGAACTCAAGGAAAGGAACAATTAAAGAAAGGATACATGTCTGGTACTGTCTGTACAGGAAACGGAACAATCATATTAAAAACCATCCCAGAATGACACTGTCCTCTTTATTCTTAAACAAGTTCTGTTGATTCATCAGTAATTTTAAAATACTGATGTAACAATGACTTGATAATAATATTACAAAATGCATAGTGCTCTGTACAGAGTATCCTATTAATGATACATACATATTTTGTGTCAAATATTTAAACACAGTCACTTTTGCACAGGCAGCAGTTTCAGGAGCACAAACAGCAATACATGTTACAGGGGTTTTATTCCATAGGGCTATCAGCCAGTATTCTTTGGACTAGGTCACTACATACATTCCAATGTATATTCTTTTTCAAAAGAGTTTCAGTTATGCATTGAGATTATCACAAAGAGAAGAGCAACTGACTCCAAAGGCTTTCAGAAACCACAAGTTTGAGAAACATAATCAAACTATACATCATTTTATGCTCATTTAGTAAGAACTTTGAGCGCACAATAGAAATTCAGAGTTCAAAAATCAACAAGAGGTCTTCAAATATAATGCCAAGAATGTGAAATTCATCCTTTGCTTAGGTATAGTTACAGCAAAGAGGGTTTCAGAGAACAAAAGCAGCTACCCAGAAGCCAGCTGTGTACATGTTTATATCTCTAAAACACCTGCTGCCTTTGACCGTGCCACAGAGAGAGAAAGTCTCCTCCTTTCCCACTGGCCACTATATTAAGCAGCTTGCTGTAATGGCTGCATAGCATTTGGCAGTTGCAGGCATGGTAGCAGTTAGCATTAATAAAAGTAGAAACTGTTCTCACAGTTGCATGTCTCACAGCCGCATGTGTGAAACGTATCACATTTAGTGTAGACAAACTGGACATCTATAGTACGGATGAGTTGAGATAGTAATAAAACAAATGTGCTCAGCTATGTGTGTATCCATGTGACCAAATACAGCATCAGAAGTTCAGTAATTATGTAGTCAGAAAGTACACAAATATAATGATTACTGAAATCACTGCTTGTTTATTTTGCTTCCCTTCAGAGCTTGGTGTTGCATGAATAAAACTGATAACTTTGAGGGCCTGTTTTAATATAAACATGAATGCCTTGCTGCATGAAAAATAATGTGGTTGCATGCATGCTTACATATATTTTTCTTTATACCTTCATCTGTAGGGAGGGAATGAGTCAGAGCAGACAGCATATAGCTCTATCTGTACCTGTCTATTCCCAAAATATCACAACAAATATTTAAGGATCTTTACAAGTGACGGAACTAAAGGTCAGGGTCATAGCAAAGGGCAGGTTGTGGAGGAGGGGATTAGTATTTCTCTAAGTGATTTCTTCTCCCATCTATTTTTTATATCCTCCACAAACAGGCCTCTCTAATTTCAAACACATTTTTTGAATTCTGCAGAGAAGTCAGTTCTAAAAAGGTACCATCCAAAATAAATGTTTTTCTTGGCTCATGCATCAACTATCCCATTTTCTTTTCTAGTATAGATATGGGTGGGAGAAGGCATATGTGTATGTATACTGTGTGTATACACAAATATCAGTGTATTCTTTATTTAGCATTCTGTACTCATACATCACTTATGCAGAGGTATTGACTGCAAATCTTTGCTACTAAGATATTTTAGTCTCTTTTTCACTGAAAAATAATTATGTAATAGATTGATTAGATTAGCATTCATCTGTCTTAACTGGCTGGTAGGCTGATGTGTGAAGAAAGTTCCAGGTGTTCAGCTCTTTCGCAAAACAGGCCTTTATTTTATATATCTGTATAGAGGGCAATTCTCCATCATCCCCCACACACACACCAAATTCTCCTCTTTTAAGCAGCTGTAAACTGTGTGCTGGGTCATCTCTGAATTCATATAGACTGCATTCACTTTTTGTTTATTTTTAAAGATTGCTTTTAGATTAGAAATCCGTAAATGGCTTTGTGGAAGGGTGACCCTTCAGCTCTCACCCTTTGCCTTGTCACTTCCCAGCAATAAACAGCCATTTCTAAAAGCAAACTAAAACCAATATTTCCTAAAGATTGTAATATAAAATGCTCATTTCAGTTTTTCTTCTCATTTGTGTTTTGGCAAGTGTTCCAGGTTTCAGGTGAAATTTCTCAGTAAGTAGTTTTCTCTCTCTCACAATGTGTGGCCAAAACTAAAAAGCATAAAGAACCTGATTCTCAATAGCTTTTCAGTTCAAGTACTCACCTACCATTTTGCAGAATGAAGATAGACAAGGAAAACAGAAGCACTGACCTGACAGCAACTCACAGCCATCTAATACAGGTATAATTTATTTCCATTCAACCTGCTGCAGATGGCACCAAATTCTCCTCTCCCTGTGTATGATATACGTGGCTCAGGAAAGGCACTTGACCTCTCCAGCCCACAGAAAGAGAAAAAAGAAGGTGCCAATCCTGACTGTCTGAGGAGGAGAAAGAATATAGGCTTCTTGTGCTTTTAACTTGGCCATTACACCTGAAGAGGAAGAAAGGGAGAACACTACTTAGGGATAAAGATGAAGAGAGTTTTTATATACTTGCATCAGTGCATGTTTTCAGTAACCTGTCACAAGACATGCAGACTATTGGTCTCACTGCTTTTGAACATCAGAGAGCCATTTACCTAACTGGAGACTTCCGCTACTCTTGTATTCTCAGCTAGGGCCTCATTGTAATACAATGTATTTTTTTAAATTGCATTAATATTAGATAACTGATTAAATTAGGTGGTAACATAGGAAATTGATGATAGGATGTCAAGGAAATGATGAAAGACAAATGCTTTGGGTTTTTGTGAGAGGCAGAGAGTGAGAAAGTAAGAGTGTATTCACGCATGGGAAAGTGGTTAGGCTTAGTGAATACAAGACTAAGGGAAACCAATGCCTCCTGACCTGATATCTTGCAGTATAACTGTGGGGTACAAATACCCTTAGCTAGTGCTGCTGTGTCATTGTTAATTCAGATACACTCTCATTGCTATACATTCATCTGTCACTACTTTTCAGTAAGATAATAAAATGGATTAGTCTATGATTCCTACATTTATTTCTTCCCCCCCCCCCCAGTAGACCATTCTCACTTCTGCTTCATATCATCAGATTTTATAGGTTTCACTAGTGGTGGAATGAACTGAAAGTAGCTGCATTAAAACCAGCTGAGCCTCTAGGGACTGAACCATGTGATAAAAAAACAGGTCACCAGAGTTCACCTGGAGTTTGGATCAGATCATCCCCCAGGCTTGGGAAGCTGCATGGGGCAGTGGGAAAATAAAAGGACACAAGGTGAGATTGATAGCCATGGCCAGAGGGAACTGTACACCATAGCACTGGCTACAGCTGCCTGGATGCCACCCTTGATGTAGAAACAGCCACAGCGTGGAGGGTGAATACAGCCCCCATGTTGCTTAGTGCTCCTACAATGGCTCTGTGCATACTGGCAACAAACCCTGGTGGCCGCTCACTACCACCAGAGAACCTGTGTGTAAACAAAGCCTAGGGTTGACAAAAAGCACAGCTTAAAATTAAGACATGCACAGTAACTTTGGATTTTTCTCCTGAATTCTCCAAGAAAAAGGTAATAATTCAGGACTTTCTCTCATCAATAGTAAATACGTATGAGACTTTTTGGAGATGGTTGGGAGGGCAACTATAATGAGCTAGAAGTCAGCTCTGGAAATGTGTTTCTGAGCTTTTGGCTGATTTCAAAGGATCTGATCGTTTTAATACTGTAAGTATTAAACTGTTTTGTTAATGATGGGTTCAGGCAGTCATGGATTTACCAGAGGTGCTGGGCTGATCAAGGCTACACCTTCCCCACTGGGCAGTCATCGCTTTGTTATTATTCAAATCAAGGAAACATAGTAACTGCTTTCTAGAGTGGGCAAACTATTAACATCAATCGTCCTTTTCTTCCGGATAAAATTTCTTCACCAGAAGATGACCGTAGGAATATTTTATTGCAAATTTTATACAGTTTTTTCTTCATTGGTTGCCTTGGTGCATTGGCCTGTATATTGATTCAGGTTAAACAATTCTGTGTGACCAAGAGATATAGCCAGAGACACTTTGACTCAGTTCTTTAGAAGAAGCAGCCTTTTCAGATGTGGTTTACTCAATTGGAAAAATAAGACTTCACGCTTACTTTTTAGTCACAGACTTTCTGTTGAACTGAAAGATAGGATGGGTTTGAGCTTTTGAGTCTGCAACAATACCCCTCATAATTTATTGAAGGCAACACACCTGTATTGCTCCTCAAATGCTTTTTTTTTTAAAAAAAAGCAAAACATTTTTTAAAAATGGACCATCAGCATACATGGGAAGCCATGCATATGGCTGCAAACTGGCATTTTGGAGAGCTGTATCTTAGTCCCAGTGTATTCCTCCTTTGCTGGGTAACCACGAAGAAGTCATTCTACCACAGCTGTCCTCTCAGAAAAAAATATGGATAATAATGTCAGCCTGCTTTGGGAAGATCTTTGAAATCTATGGGTGGAGAGTATTGAGTAAGAACAGGGTATTATTAGTAATTTATTTATTTATTGTTCAGTTGTGTGGATACTCATCCACTTCACCCACTGCTGAACCACAGCAGTGATAATAATAAACATTTCAATCTTGGCAGCTGAAGTACTTCTCTTGCTTTCACTGCCCAAACTCTCATTCCAAGTCCCCCATCTCCTGCAGCTGACAGGTGGAAGATCCATCGCAGATTCCTGCCATAACTCCAGAGCTAGAACCTTTCTTTGTAGGTCTTGCCTGCCCCAGTTCCCCACTCCCTCCAGCCTTCGTGCCTCCTTTCCCCTTCCCAAAATTCCCTATGGGACATGAGCACGTGAGAAGATCCATTCCCCTGCAGTGCCACGTGGTAAGGAGGGTAACAATCCTCAGAGCAGCACCTGCGTGTTGCTAGCTGAAATATGGACCTCTTCCTCCAGGTTTCTCACTTTCTCCATTGAAGGCTAATGCAGGTTGGAAAAAATATAGCAGCAAAGCACCAATGCATTTTCTTCTCCGGAAGGATGATATTCAATAAGCTGTGTGTGACTTCCAGCCACTGACAAATTGGATGAGTGCTGGTTTGCACAAATATCCAAGCAAGCAATCATGATACCAGATTTGGTTCTTGTAGTAGAAATGCTAAGCCATGGCTTGGAGCAGTGATTGAACACCTGGTGGGAAGGCAAGGCCAACCCAGGGGAGCTCGGGTGCATGCAATGTACCTGAGTGAGCAGAAGGGGTGGAGCCAGCATCCACCCCTTCCCAGACCTCATTTAAGGGTTGGCAGTGGAGGTGAGAGTATCTCTATGGAGTATCTCTGCTGTTATGTTTGAGCATATCCTCACTCACTGTAGCCTAGGATCTTGCTGCTCTGTTGTCGTTGTTGCGTTTTCTATTGCATTACAGTTCTCCATCCTGTAGGAAAAGATTTTTGAAAGAAGGAGCTGTCTCCAGTCCAATTAGGTCCAGCACCATCACTGAATTAACGTGGATTGTTTGTGTATTTGGCTAGAACTACATGTGATTCTGCAGAAGTAGCCATTGCAAAGGTGACTGCCTCATTAACTTTCTGAGAAATCTTGCGATTTTAAAATTGAGCCAATTTGCTTTAGTAGGAAAAAATACTAAATTATACCCAGGATAAGGCCTTGAAATTCCCATAGAAATATCACTTTGAGGGTCCAAAATGTATATAGGAATTGGTGGCAGTTCCATTAAGTTTTTCCCCAAAGTTTGTTTTCCCTTTTCTGCTATCGCCCATATGATACAGTTCAGTCACTTCCAATGTGAGCTTACTTATTTTTTTTAATCTAAAAATGAAATCTTTCCGTTAAGTCCTTATTAATTCCTGAGTCCCCTCCTCTCGCTTTTCTTGTAATTTTTTTTTTTACCTCTGCATCAGCACTGCCTTGAAAACTTTTGCACTGCCAGTTTACTAACCCAGTATTTATACTTTTTTGATTCATACTACATCATCACAACAGACTTATTTCTGGTGGTAGGTCTGTGCTGCCCTCCTCCCTATTTTTTTTTTTTTATCAAAACAATTCTTTACCATAGCAACTTTTCTTGGCTACTGACCCATTCCAATAACTTGCAAGCAGCAAACACTTGACAACACTGATCAGAGCACACTATCCCTGTGCCAAATTGAAAGGCAACTCCTCCCTGGAACAATAATGCTGTTCCAATGTTACAGGATGAAGCTGTTGCAGGTCTCTCAGAAAGCTTGTATTCTTTTAGAAAGTTATTGAATGTTAAGGAGCTGGGCTGTGCCAAAACTTTCGGAACTTCAGAAGTAACTCAAGGGAGCAACTCCTCCCTAAGCCTTTTAATTTATGATAGGAAGGGAAGAGCTATAAAAACTAACAAACTTTTTATAAAACTGGTAAAGGAAAAAAAGCATTCAGCTCAAATACGTAGACACAGAATATAATGTGCCAAAATCATGCTGAACCAACTTCTAACAATATGAAAGTCACTGCCAGTTTGCCATAGTATTTTTAAGAATATGTGAAACTAAGAGCCAACCTCTTCTTAAATGAGGTTATTTTACCTATATAATCATGCTTTTCAATTACAGATTTTTAAATTATAACAATACTATACTTTCCTTCAGAAATTTTCTCCATGATTTAAAGCTTTATGTCCTGTAATGTTGTGGTGACCAGAGTATCTACTTCAATATTCACTTAGGTGTTTTCATAGAGATAAATTTCTTCAAAGTTAAACCACAAAAAAAAGGGCTTTGCCTTTTGAAAATGGCTGGAAAAGTATTTATCAGTTACATTTATTCCATCACACTAAGAATTTGCATTGAGTGTCTCAATAAGCCATTTAGTACTTCCAAGTCAGCACAAGAAAAACACTTGAATTTTCTATTATAACAGATCTTAATATTTTTCTTATTTTTGGTCAAAAGGCCTTCATTATTCTCTGATTGCAAACTTAAAGTAAAGGGTTTTATCTGCAGTTGGTAGAGTCAGGTGAAGGTACAGAATGTCCATAAATGTAATATTTTAGTGTAGTCAAGAATCTGTGGAGGTTATTTAAAGTGAGAGATTTTGAAGCGGGAGTAGCTACAGTATAAGCATAATAAACAATATCACCATGTACATATAAAAGTATCCCATAAATGATGATGCCATAAAGTTTTTGTTTATTTGTATATTCCTAATGATGCCATTAATTGCTTAATTTTCCTGAAAATTACTATGCTATTGTAATTCCTTCAGGGTTTCTACCATTAATTTGTATTCAGAGATGAAGTAAAAGGATGCAGCAGTGGCATATACATAGTCAAAGGGTACAGAGGAGACATACTTCTCCTTTTTGGAGAAATCGAACTTACTGCTACAGCCACACCTGGGATACCAGCCCTCTCCAAAGCCATGTGAAACAACAAGAGATTCATCTTTACTTCTCAATGTTTAATTAAGCATTTCTACCTCTGCTTTTTCCTATCATTTACCAGGGCATCTTTCAGGAGTCCCATCCTGAGTCTCAGAATTTGCTCTTTCTATTTCTATCACCTCAGCTGATAACTTTGGTTCCTCTTCTGCACTTTTCAGGCTCTTTGGGACTTACCTTCCCCATGCTTCCAAAGACAGTTCTCTAATATTGGCTATCCACCTGATCCAAGCAAATTTATAGTTTCATCTTTACTTCCTCTACTGAGATACCCATCCAGAGGTATGAGAAAGCACTTCTGTGGAGCTTGTTCTAAAATTCTCCAGGCCTCTTCCCTCTACTTCATTTTCCCAGCAGGGAGCATTACCATGAACATGTCCATTATTGGTTAGATTTTTTTCTTCTGTGCAGGTTGTAAATCCATCTCTACCACTCCATTTGCTTTACTAATATATGTGTATATACGGCCACCTATCCACTCCTCTTTGGAAACCTACACTATCTCCCATT
This sequence comes from Numida meleagris, assembly GCF_002078875.1. NCBI lineage: Eukaryota > Metazoa > Chordata > Aves > Galliformes > Numididae > Numida > Numida meleagris. The sequence goes on along the minus strand of NC_034411.1, from coordinate 32,558,717 downwards.
AAAGAAATGGAAAATATTTCTCCTTGTTTCTCCTATCACAACGAAAAAACTGTTTGGTGCCCATAGTTTAACCAAACTGGAATCATGGTATTTTATTGATTTACTAATGGATAATTAGCAGGCAATTAGTGAACTATATATTCAGGATAAGGATTAGTAGTAAAAGAGGTAAAGCAATGCTATATAATTAGAGATTGCTAATGAAGACCTACAAATTTATAAACACCCTCCTTTAAATAATGTGAAGTCCTATTCCTCACTACAAGCCATTAGTTATACATACACATGCAGAAACATGCATACAGATTGAGGGTATGGGTTACAAGCACCCCTCCCCTAGGAGCCTAGATTCCCTGAGGGTGAGCCCCTGCTTGTTTCCCCCACACTGTCAGTGCCTCTGGGTGCAGGCTGCCTGCAGCCTGAAGAGGGAGGCTGTCTGTTCTGGACTTGATAAAGGTTGTGGTACCAGCAGGATTGCTTACTGCCTTGTCACATCAGGTTTTGTCAGCCGTTGGTTCTTCTCAAAGATCTCTCCCCTAATTACGGATTGTCATGCTTCTGTTATATACCTTTTCAGGCTGACCTGTCTGTTTCTTTTTGTAAGTTCCCAATTGCTGTTTTATCCAGATAATAATCACTGTCCTCTTTAATATGATCAGATGGAGACAGATGCCCTACCTGTTTTGGATACTCTGTGCAAATATGTATTTTATTGTCACTTCCTTATCTTACAGGTGCTTTTATTCAGGCCATTTGCCAAAGGTGGGCCATAAGAACACCCCCACACCTTCCTAGCACGTCTTGTAGTTATTACTGTTGCTGTTGTTATTATTATTGTTCTGGCAGTGGTTATTATTACCTCTACCAAAACCTTCACACAACTATGTATCTTGACTATTCTTTTATTGAGTACTTTTAATGCCAGAATTATTACACCAGATCCATGCTTAGGCTATCAGGCTCCTTTGCAGCCCGAGTGAGATTAGCTTGTCTGATTTGTCCTCACTTCACAGGCTTCTATTTTGTACCCTTCCCACTGTAAATATGAGAGCTGCAGGTACAATGGCAACAGCCAATTTGGATGGCTGCAAAAAGAGAAACAGACTTCAATTTATTACCCTGCAACTATGTCTAAAGACCCAAATCCGTCAAATCAGAAACCTGCTGGAAGAATTCTGTGCTTGTCAACATTTCTGTGAACTGTTCCAGAATGTGAATGTTAGCTGATTCATTTCAAACTGTTTCAGACAAGCTTGTTTGGAGCTGTTTTTCTCAGAAAGGCAATGGAATATTTTGGAAGGAATATTACTGGAAGCCTGATATATTTTTCATAGGCTGAGAAATTAAAAAAAAAAAAATACAGCAATCTGGAGAGATCTTGCTTTGGTTTTGGTTAATATTATTTTGTTTGCACTTCCTAGCCTTTTCTTAATTTGTCTTGATTTCTTGTTTCAAACAGTTAATGATACTTAGTGATGATATTTGAATCTCATGACATAGAATTGGTTGCATTTTATCAATGTTCTTCTGTTGATCCAGAATTTCATCTCTATTCATTTTTTCTCTGAGATATTCTGCATCTCCATAGAGCAATACCTCTCAGAAATATCAAATAGTTAGGCTTTGCCAAAAACAAAAAAAAAAGCATCTATATTTTGCTTGTCTGACATTTTTGTCTGGGGAAAAAAAATAGAATCATATAAATAAATAAGAAATGCCTTTCAGAAATTGAAACTTGCTTGGTAAGCAGCAACTGATTCCTAACTTTAATAATGGAAGATGCTCTGAACCTACTATTCATAGATAAATATTATCACTGGAAGATTATTTGTGAGTCTGTAATAAAAGACCTCAAGTTAGGCTCATCCAGAAAGTATAAAAGTATCAGTATCTATATAACATTTACAGGGACTACTTAGCAGCCCCTCTTGTCTTAAATTTTTGCACTATATTCCTGTACCTTGCTGATTCACCATCTCGAGTTCAAGAAGAAAACTTATCTTCTGTCCTGTATCTTATTTCCCCTACTTGATGTCCTGAATTGCACTTGAAGCACTGCTTAAGAATTTACTGCAGAAAGTCACTTCATTTGTTTTGGCACTTTCTCCTCACAATTTTTCCAGTTGTCTTCATGCTTTCACTAATACCTTTAAAACATGGCAAAAGAGGATTCCATCATGCATTGTAGATGAGAAAGAGAGATCATATCCTATCAGATGAACACTCCTGTTGCTGGAGAAAAAGTACAAATAACCTTGATTTCTTTTAGAATTTGGCTTCACTGGACCTAAAACAATCAAAATTGATTAGCTGTCCCCGTGTAAAATGCTTGTGGAAGGTGGTGCTACTGGATTAACTCAGTTTCTTTCTACTGAGAGCTCTGTAGTACAGATTTAACCCACTGCCAGTGTTCCTTTGTTACGCTGTATGACATCTGCTTGGAAAGAACAATGTCTTTTTTTTCCCCTATTATTCTCATGCTCATAATTAAACTTTATTCGGGAATTATTATTTCTGGAGGTGCCATTGAGGTGATCTACAGGGAGGGTAGCACATGGTAGCAGAGTAAAAGTTCACAGACCTTCCAGTGGTCTTCTTGTACACACAGAAAGACCTTGCACTGTCAGCTTTTGGCTGCCAAAAAGGGATATGCTGGGAACATTTCACTTTCTGAGAAGCAGTTTATTTAGTTGAATATGATCACTGGGGGTCAAAAAAAGGGTGAAAAAATAACAAGCTGCAAGGCTGATTTTAATATGTGAACTCAAGGTAGAAGAGAAGTCCTTGCTGTAGAATTTTGGTCTGTCTTTTCTTGAAATTCCCTTCCTAAGACCCTTCTCTCTTCTCAATTTCAGCCCATACAAGAGATATGCACACTTTGCATTTTTCAGCAGCAGATCCTGGTTCAGTCTATTGAGTCATAAATGCCCCCAAACCGACTCACATTTTCACAGGAAATCCACTCATTTTCTCTGTTTATGCTCCTGTCATCCCACTGAACCACAGCAATTACACTTGTACTCAGATAGGCTGCTAAGATAAAGAGAGATCTCCTGGGCATGGTGTCTGATCTAGTACCTTATCTCCTACTGTCTTTGAAAAGAAAGATTTTAATCCCCATCTATTCAGCAAGGTGTTGTCTGTTCCAACTGGTACAAATGTTCAAAAAAGCTAGAAGTGATATTTCCAAATTGACTAATAAAACAAACTCTAATCACTTGACAGATTGAAATGAGATGCTTTGCACAGTAAATATTATTCTAAGTGTGTTTTTGGGCTCTGTTTATGGTTGTCTTATTTCAGTGTAAAGAAAAACAACTGAGAACAATAATTGAAGAGAGAGCTGCAAAGCACCACAGATTAATATAAAATGATAAGAACTAAACAACTCAGCTTCTGTAATAGTAAACATGTCTCTATATCCTATTAAAATTCCTTGAAAGAATAAAGTAGTAGATAAAAGCAAACTGATGGATGCAATTAATTTGTCCTTTCCAAAGGCTTTTTAAAACCAATTCTCGTAGAAGAGGCTCTTAAGAATATTTGTAAAACACAGGTGCCTGAGGGCGCATCCAAATCAGAGTTTTAATTTATAATACCCTCTCTCTGTGCTTTGGGTTGCATTGTGGAGCCATTTCAAAATAGCCGAACAGCTTTTCTCCTGAACAGAACTAAACCAGAAGTTGCAGGCCTACCACACTTCAAATGCAACCAGGTGTTTAAATTTCAAGGTGTATCTCAAGATATTTAACTGAATACCAAACCCCCAAAATGCATGAAGCATGACCAAGAGGCACTCAACACCAATTTGGTCTACAGACTCACTCCCCCTGAGCTGTAACACTGGCTGATGCAGACCTAGCCAGAGGTTCACATTCACTAGATGAACGTTACTACACAAACTTATCTATCACAAACTAGGATGTTCCTCTAGGGCAGTAAAAATTAACCTCACTTGACTAATCTGCCTTTTGGATGGTAAGATAAAATCCCACAATGCAACTTACTGTACAAGGAGAAGTAGAAGGTATTCAGAAGGTTGTTGCAGGGAAAGTGCAGTGTTGGTGGTGGGAGAAAACCAAAACAGCTCAGCACACCAGCCAAGTAAAAGGCTTAAAGGCAGTTAATGGGTAGTGGGGCAGGATAGTGGGCAGATTTGGAGATGTCCTGAGGACTAGAGTCAAGATGAGATGGATCAGTGGAGCTTTCTTCAGGTATCTGTGAAAAAGGGATTAGCACTGCTTTCATTTGGCAGTGTCACCAAAGTGCCAAGCAGAGGAAGAGGTTGAAATTTGTTGTTTACGCAGCACACACTCCTCTTACAAACCACCCTTGTGCCCTTTGGCATAGGCAAAGCTGCTGGCTCTGCTACTGCTGGCTACCGCCTGCTCTGCCAGAGCAGCAAGCTGTCATCCTGTCTGTCTTGAATGATACCACCTAAAGAACAAGGGGCTTCACTAGTGTGAAAGCTTGCAGGCTGCTTTGCCAGCTTTGCTGACTGACGCACGCACCGAGGCTGCTTGCTGCAGCTCCTATATGCCTGCAACTGTATCCTTTACAGGTTATATTTCTATTATTTTGACCAGACTAAATTCCACAAATGACAATTGTCCTGAGATACCTCTATGTAGTCAGATCATTCCTAGCAGCTAGTCTACATGTTAAAGACTGAGTAAAATGAATGTGAGATCACAAAAGTGATGGAGGTGTTCCTGAGGCCTGGCTGTTCTTGTCCTTGTTTTGAGACACTATTTTTTAATCATTATCTCTGCATTTTTTTGCATTTACATTTTTATTTTTGAAAAACATTTCTCTTCAGCCATTCTCAGCAAAAGAATACATTATAAGAATGCAGTTTTCTCTTAAATATTTCCCAGATATGGTGCTGCTCCTTGAGTGTCCCTTACTCAGCAACGCATCCTGGCCAGCAATCTAAAAATGGAATTCCAGGTACTGTTTTCATTGGCACTTTTCTTCAGCTCTCTCTTTCTGCACTGATACAGCTTCTCAGTGTGCAGCATCAAGTTACAATGTCCTTTTTCTACTGCCATATTGTATTGCAGTAGTATGAATTTGTCATCAACGTTTATGCCTTTTTCATTATTCCCTCAGAGGTTAGTAGTAATTATATTCATCATTCTTTTCAATATTAATTTTCCATAACAGATTTCATCAACTGTCTACATGTAAAATGGTTCTTTGGATCTCAGCCTCATGACTCCCTGCTTATTCATAGAAAGTATTTTACATAATCTCAGTATACTCACTCGGAGCTTAGACAGAGAAACAGTTGAAGCAATTCTGTAAAAACAACTAAATGAATGAACTTGTTTTGATGTGAACAGCCAAGAAGATAGTCTGAATGCCCCACATCAGTATCTTTTGGCTATTTCCTCCACTTCGAGTCACCGTGGCATCAATTAATTTTTGTTTATTGATTATGTGAAAAATCAAGGCTTACTTCTTGCAGCAGTGACTTCAGCAGAATTGTTTCAGTGTAACCAAAGGCAGAATTTGCACCCACTGTGCTATGTTAGGTCAGTGTACTCTTTCTCTCAGCCTGTTTTTAATATCTCCTCTTGCTGTCTTCTTATTGAAGAATCATAGCCAACTGCAAGACACTTTGCTTTCATCTGAAAAATCAAAGCTGGCTGCTCTCCCAGGTTCCTCATTTTAACATACCTGCAACGTCACTGTAAACAGGAACCACATGTATTTGTTAGTAGGGAACCCAGTAATTTAACTCACCACAGGAATCTTTGGATGCATATATTAATGGTATAAGCATGGAAAAAAAATAAAGTTATTTAGAATGAGATGCCTAGTGTTCACAAAACCAGTGCTCAATACTTTAACTAAAATGGTCCTTTACAGGAGAAAAGAAATGCTGGAGCTCTGAAGACGTTAAATATGAATTCTAGTCAGTCTTTAAAAAATAAAAAAAATCATTGTTATCACTATCACAAAATACCATGGGACAGTAGAATTTTTTTCCCCAGCATGTAAAATCATAACTAGGCAAGTATGATTTAATATAGCAAAGTGATTTCCTGATTTGCTCTTAATTGACAGTATGCACAGACTGCATTTTCAGCATGAGTTATTTTTACTCTAGATGAAAGAAAGAAAATGGGAACAATAGTAAAGTCTTCAGGAAAAAAAGATTCTTCCATAACATATCATATTGACTTTGTGTTGAAAAATGGAAACTGCCCTTGAGAGAGCCAATTTCAAGGAATGTTAGATTGAAAGTAACTGCCAAGGGTTCCGGATCGGGAAACAATTTAAGCATCTTTCTAATTTTAATGGGATTTAAACACATTCTTTAAGCACGTACATAACTCCTGATTTTTGAGGGCTTTTATTTTTATATACACATACACTTATAAATAAACATATATATTTAATCACTGTGCATTGTATTCGATTCATGAAGAATACAATTGAATATGCCTAATGTGGTTTCCCTGAATATTTATAAGTTTTATTCTCCTGAAGGTTTTTGTATTTGCCCTATGGCTGAAGGTAGCTTGTTAGGAGCGGAACTGGTTTTTGCTCATTCTCAGCTCTTCATCTGTATTAAAAGATTCATATTTTGTTGTAACATTTTCATTTACATCCCCCTCAGGCCAATTAAAAACATAGTCATTTTCCTCCCCAGTAACGGCATGGCCATCAGCTTTAATTTCAGCACACTTTTCTCTTCCTGAACCTTTTTGTCTGGTAACAGCTGGTCAATATATTTCTTCATTACATCTCTTCTTTCAAAAGCAGCAATGTCACGCTCCCAGCAGTATGCCTTCTTGACAACACCTTTGTCCTAATTGTTTCATTCCTTATAACTTTATACATATGCTACTGATGGATGCAGAATGTCTGGGAGGCATTTATTATAGATTTTATTTCCTCTACAGTGTTCATTCAGTTTCTGTGCAAAAAACCAAACCAAACCAAAACAAAAAAACGCCACATACCTATGAAAAATTGTAATGCCCAGAAATACCTCACTTAAACATACCAGGATGGTAGACTCTGATACAGAGTTTTTATTCATAAATAAAGTTCTACTTCATTTTCTCCAGTGCCCTTCCAAATGTGCTTATGAAGCTTTCTGTTTACCTGTTCGATCCTAGGAGAGATAAGCAGCAGTTCTAACATGCTTTACCAAATGCATCTGAAATTGTTTCAAACAATTGTGGGCTCTTATCAAACAATTTCTTCCAATAATCCAGAAACAGACAGTTAATTGATTTTTTTTTATATATTGTCAGCAGTCAAAAAAGCTATGTGCTGCTTTTAACATCTGCAACAAGCATCAGCAATAGCTAACTACAGGATTGATTAATCATCTCTGCAAAATTCAGATGCAATATCTGTCTCAAATACATGGTCTGTGAAGATGTGAAGGATTTGAGTCCCATTCATTTTCTGTCACTTACCTCTCAGAGCAATTATTAATGTTACAAACCGCATTCTCAGGAAGTAGCGTATTTTCTGAGGCAGCTCTTTCATAACTCTCTTAATCTAAGGCATTCTACATACCGACTCATGAAACTCTCTCGGTGCCTTCTCTGCCATGTTTTAGGAGTGTTTGAACTGGTCCAGTTCTGAACACAGCCCCTTTGGCATGCCTACTTAGAGAAACACAAGGCTGCTGGGGAGTTCTTAAGCAATAGAATCATACTCAACAGACCTGTTAACATTTTGCAGAATTTACTGAATATTGTCATTTTTGTCAGTGGATTAGACCTTTCTTCTTCCTCATGACAAGTTAAGTAGTAACACTTAAATAAAGGCAACCAAGAGATAAAATTATCATGAAAGTGCTAAAAAAACAACCCTGTCCTGTGGCCAAATCCGATACGTTAAATGCTCCCATTGTTTACATACCTGGCAGAGAGGGAAAGTATCTCTTACCATTAAGAAAAAGGTAACAAAAACATACTGGCAAAAATTATACTGCAAGTAGCATTACAAATTTTGGTTCCAGTTCAGCAAAGCTCTTCAGGACAAGCTTACTTTTCAGCATGTCAGTAGAGTACTCGCATACTTAAGAACCAGCTTGCCAGCTTTTCTAAATCAGAGTCATAACTGGATGTTCTTAAGCATCTAATTTAGTTAAGAAAAATTATTTTAAGGCCAAGTCAAATGGAGATTACAACTAAAATACTAATACCAATTAAGAAACAGAGTAAGGGTGCAGCAAAAAAAAAAGAAACTATAAAGTTGACACCACTTTAGAAAAACATTTTAATACAAAATTATTTTTTAAATATTACAATAAATGCCTTAAAAATACCTCCTTCCTACCTTCCCACCTAACCCTCAGGTTAGCTATCATTGCAATAACTGGCTGATTTTCTAAATCCACCTTTTTTAGGAAGAATCTTAAGGTACAAGATCTGAAGGGAGAGAGCATGAGTGGCTCTTCATATCATTTCAAGGAAGGCTCTCCATGAACATGGAGCAGCTCAGAACAGAGACACTTGTATCAGAGGCTGATTAATGCATAATGTTTGTGGAGAGAAGAAGGCTGCTATGCAAAAGACGTAGGTACTCTAATGGACCATGAAAGAGAGGACAAAAAACAGCACATTGACTCAGTAAAAAAAAAAAAAAAGGGGGGGATCCAAAGGAAGGACGTAGTTAAGGCAGGAAGCTGAGGTGGCCATTGCAGCGTGTTTGTGAGAGAACTGTCAGATTTCAGGCTGAAGATCTCAGAGGCTTTTCCAGGCATAACAAGAGTGTCCTGTTTTCTTCCTCTTCTGTGCCAGTGACAACTTGCATCTTATCCTCTTTGCTGCATATAAAGAAAATGTGGAGGAACAGTGTAAAAATCTTACTGCAGTTATGTTGTTTCTTATGTCTAGGAAAAAGATGGCTGAAGTCTGTCAGAGCCAGGAGGTACCCAGGGTTTCACTGACTGCTTGCCTGCCTCATTCCTAGGGGTTTGGCTGTCTGTACCCAAGGCCAACTATAATATGGTACAGAGGTGTCACCCTGGGTCAAGCTGTGGAGAAAGAGATGTGAGAGGCCTCCCTGGTGTCCTCCACTCCTTACATTGTGAGGGGCATGCAGGGTTTGGCCCTTGATCTTGGTTGTTGCCTAGGAGGTGTTTGTGTTTTATGTTTGTGCCTAGTTGTGCATGTTACTGGTCATGATCTTGCCTAACTGCCTTGACTTTCTTCACCATCTGCTCTTGATCTGCTTGCTTTTAGGGAGCAGCCCCATCACACTGCTTTTACAGGGCACAGAGCAGAAAGCAGTCCTTCAGCTGTGGCCAGAACCACCGCAAAATCAGATTTAAAGAAGGCAACACGGCTTGCTAAACGAACAGTGCTGGAGAATGGGGTGGGGTGGGATGGGATGGGATGGTGTGTCACCCATTTTTAAAAACAAGAATTAGGGCAGCAGAGAGGCATCTGCATTTGGAGGTCTCCAAATCCTCTTCTCAAGACAAGGCTACTAAAAGCACACTCCTACAGATCCTCCTACTTGTTATTAAGACAAATCTCCAGGTGCGGTAGCTGGCTGAAGGAGAAAGCTCAGACTGAGGCACATCTTCACTTAAGTGTAGGATTTCTGGCTAGAGTTAGCTTGTGGCTAACCCAAATGTCTCCAAATGAAGCTCAAAGCATTTCTGTCAGTGGAGAAAGGTGTAGCGAGACAGAAAGCTAGAACCTCTTGAAATCTAGAGGAGAAAGCAGCCTAGGAAAACACGGACTTCTAAGTTTTGCTCTCTGGGTGCGTTTGATTCGTCTTATCCAAAGCATAAATGAATATATATGTTTTCATTTATTGGTAGAGCATTAGTTGTGTGGGAGACACAAACATTGACCCAGGACCTGCTTGGATAACAGCCCACTCAGAGATTTAAAACCTGCTGAGTAGCTACCTCTTAACTACCCTCATTTCCCACCTCTTTGATCCTTGCAAATATTTACCTTACACCTTTAAGCCAAAAACTCCTTTTAGCCAACTAAACTATCAGCTGCATAAACTTCTGAAAAATAGCTCTGAAGTTTTTTCTTAGAAAAAAAAAAATCACCTCATTTGCTTGGTGAGATCTATTCACCATAAACTTGCATTAATTTTCAGTTCATGCATCTGTTCCCCTCTGGAAATATCGGATGCATCTGCTTGCTCCACTGTAAAGGGATTCTTTGTGATCATTCATATATATGACAGTCCTGCATATGAACTGTCTTGGAGGGCTATATCAAAACTGGCCTAACGCTTTAGATCAAAATTTGCAAGTTTGGCTCTGACCATGAACTCCTTGACGCTTCTTTCTTTGGGCTGGTTAATTTTTTTAGTTTAAATTTCTGAAGTACTATCTGTGATTTCTTAGGCCTTATTCTTTGAGTTTCAAAATACACTGTTGTGCCAAGATGGTGTTCTTCCTATTTAATTAAATGTTTGTTCAAGTACAATTCTGAATTTTGTCCTCTGATAAAATCCTGTGTTTGATAATTCTTGAACAAAACCATGCTGAATTCGTACAAATCTTTACACTGGCTTCAGAAAGTCCTGAAATAAATTTTAAGCAACGTGGCTAGCAATTTCTCCTGTCCCCACAAATGCCACAATTCTCCTTTGCAAGCTTTTGCTCTCTTATCTTTCATTTTAATGTTACTGTTTTTATTTAATTGTGTCAGCATCGTTCTTCTCTTCCAGCATTGCCAAGAATGGTTCACAGCCTCCCAATTAATTTTAAATGTTCTTTTTTAAATTTGAAGATAAACATAGATACACTGTAAGGGACAGGTGTGGAGCTCCTCTTGAATGTAATGCTATCAAAGCAATGAGGCACTTTTTAGGTAGTGTCTGACTGAGTTGCCAAGGTGCTTTCCACAACAGTTATTGTTTGTGGAATGGCTGGTTTTAGGTGATAAAATCTTTGTTTTACAAAGAAAATGAAAAAATAAACAAAATACCACCACTGAACTACGGAGTATTTCAATCAGCAAACTAATTCCAAACAACTAAGAGGTGATGCAGTAATTTCTCCAGGAAGCAAAATGAGGGTGGTCACTGCATTCTCAGCATAAATACTCCTGGCTATTGAACTGTCTTTGGTCCAGATGCCTAAAAAGATTAGGTGTATTAGCCATAATAATAATAATAATAATAATAATAATTCACTGAAGGAGTTGAGAGAGTGATGATGTGGCTTCCATGCTTTATTGTAGACTTAAAAAGAAGAAGAACTAAGATGTACCAGGAAACCTGGATGAAAACTAACACAAAGCATGGTTATTTCTGGTGTCATTCACAGGGATTTAGCTATTTGGTGCTTTGGTGAACTGTATGAAATGCTGGCACTGTACCAGATTTTGTCATAGGCTGTACTCAGAGCCCTGTCAAGGAGTAAGATGAAATAGCACTCAGAGTAAAACAGAATATTTTTACTGGCAGGTAACACCTAACACTGGCTTTTTAAAAAGCAAGTAAACTTCAAGTTAGTTCATTTCCCAGGTTTTAGCATTAAAGGAATAAAAGAAAGACTTCTGTTGAGTTTCAGCTACTTATAACTAACAGCACCGTTAAACTTCAGCCCTGTCTACAGCAACAGAATTGCAGCTATCAATTTACACTTCAAATGTATTAATATAAAGCATTTGGGCAGTTCATCTGCCATGTCTGTCACGTAGATGTGCTGTCCATTTTGTCTACGGCTGGAACTAGACTGGGGCACCTCCACAAGCAGCACTGAGCTCTCATTCACACAAAGCCATATGCAGCTTACTATTAATACTTGAGCAAGCTATGTTTTACCCCTATTTATCACAGCGTGGTTCAGCCGGGAATTACAGGTTTCGATAGAAATGAATAATTTTACCAGTGAGCAACACAAACTTCACCAACTCTCAAAATATCTTGTTTTCCTGGACTGCATCCATAGCCAGTATGGCAATGGGAGCCTCACTCAAGGGACTCAGTCAGATTTGAGGCACAAAATGAGATTTTAATACACACATTCATACTGTACACACATTCATACTGAACCCAATGTTACTTCATTTTCATATAAACTTGCAGCATTCTGGGCATTGTTAATGACTGCTTCTGCTTCATTTTCACAGCACTGTGCTCTCTGAGGGACCCCTGCACAAATAAATTGTAAAACCGGGGCCTACTCTCTGTCAGGAGACTGCTACCAAGAGGGACTGGAAATAAACGAGTGGAGCCGGTGGAAAAATCCCGAACTTGGCAGAGGCCTCGGCCCGTGGCTCCCAGCCTCCCAGCCCAGCAAAACAAGCCGCTGATAACAGCGAGGCGAAACGCGGCAGCGCCTCTCCCAAGGTCAGCTATTTGAGGCACAACAAACAGGAAAACATGGCGGCGCTGCCCCGCCCCGGGAGCCCCGCACCGTTGCCAGGGTGACGCCGCCGAGCTCCGCGCGCCCCGGCCTTGGGCCGGTGGAGGAGGGGCGCGCGTGCGCCACCTGGCGGCGCCCCGAGGCGGAGCCGCCATCTGGGGACCGGCCCCAGCGGCCGCCGGGCGCTCCGCGGCGGCGGCCCAAACTGCAGCGAAGCCGCGGCGGCGTGGGAGATCCTCCATATTACGGGGAGTGCAAGCGGCGCGCGCAGCCGTTCATCCCACCCGAGGCCGGCCTGGGCCTCACTGCCGTCAGAGTCCCTTCTGTCCCGTATCTCTACGCACCTCGTGTGGTCGCTGTCTTCTTTCCAACATGGAGACTGTTTTTAGATTAATTTCCCCAAGCAAAGAAAATGGAAGTTCTGCAGTCCAATTAAATGACTTACGGCATGTCCTTTCTGTCACAGGAGATCTGTACTAAAAATCGTGGGTTCATCACCCCTCCTACAGACCATATACAGTGGGCCTTACTCCCATGCAGGGCACATTCTTGAACCTTGTTGAAGCCCACTGTGTGCCATGAAGTGCATTGACTTGCCTGGCCTCTGGCCTCACACCACCATGGCTTTCAAGTATCTCCAGTTATTTGTTTTCCTGACTGGGGAACCTGCTCTGTGATTCTATTTGAATGCATGCTTAGACCTAAATATGAGTAATTTGTTGTTGTAAGGACAATACTGCATTACCAGGCAAACAGTGTGAGCAGAGTATTTAAATATTTCCTTTCAAAAAACCTTGCTTTATCTTCTGAATAGATCATTTCAGAGAATAACAATAGCAACTCATTAATTTTAGCATCAACACAGAAAGTATTTTAAAACCACCTATTTTTTTCTCCCAGGAAATAGCCTGCCTACCTCCTCTTTAAAAGGCTATTTTTATAGTTGTTGGTGGCCTGGATTCAGGATAGAGTTAATATTTTTTTCTCCATGACGCATTAGATAGAACATGCTGAAACTTTATGAACCCAGAAGCATATTCTCTATGATAAACAAAAACAAACTAAAAAAAAATCTCTAAGGACTCTGCAACTCATATGGCTTTTACCATCTGGCACACAGTCCTGAAACATGGTTAATCTTTGCAAGTGGTATCTCATTTACAGACCCTAGTACATAAAAACCCATATGCCAGTGGCTCTTAGAGGGGCCACTCCTTTAAGCTGCAGACATCATGTTACAGCAGTATGCGAGCTTTTATTAAGACAAAACTTTGTATAATATTTTAGATGGTAAGAAATCCATTACTTCCAAAACATAAGAGTATGGATGTTGTCTATGCAGAGACTTCTAGTGATGATACCTTTCTTTAAAAAGGTCACAAATCACACTCAACACAGAGAGCTGGGAGCTAAGCAAAGGCAAAACAGGAGAAGGCGGTTGGATGTTGAGTGCTTTAAAGATAAGTCCAGGGTTATCTCTGGAAAAATTAAAACAACTCACATCAAAACATTTAGTAATACAAGATACCGAGGTTACATTTGATGAATACCAATCCTTATGACAAATATACTCCATTAAATCTGAGCTCCATGACTTTTGGCAAGGATATTAGCAAGCAGCTCAAAAGTACTGGCGCAGATTACCAACATGCCTGTAAACTTCTACAGGCACAAATCCACCTGTTAAGTTACTTCCCAAGCCTCCCCTAACCAAATATATGAAGTTGTGTTGACACTTTTTTTGACACTTCTTCAAGTGTTTCTGTCATAGGCCACACCTGGCCTACCCAGGATGAAGAGGCTGAAGCCCTAAGCTTCATGCTCTGTGCATGAAGCAGCATGTTTCTATCTCTATGCTGTGTTGATGAGAATGCTGAAGAGCGGAATGCCCTTAAATAGGCTGATTACCATGAACAAGGGCCGTCTGCAAGGATTAATAGATTTTGGTGCCAGAAGGCATAATCAGGTCTAACACCACGAGTAATACAGATGTAGTAACAGATCAAGATCATCTGCTCTCTAGACTCAGTATCTTTTTATCTGCTAAAATGAGGTTCATGAAAATAAGGGATGTCTGCATCTTCTCCAGTCTTTACTTTTTTCTTTCTCTGAGGAGCACTCGCAATTTCTCATCTGAACTGGGGAATCAGAAGAGCTGTAGATGAATAAACACAGATTATTTCATAGTTCATTCTGTGCATAGTGTCAAGATTTTGCCCATCAGGTCTTTCTGATAGCGTTAAGAAGGAACATCCTTCTTCTGCTGTGTCTGGTTTCTCCTAGATAGTGGTAGTTGACCAGGGGGGCTTTTATGCAAAGAATCAGCCTACTGCACATACACAGACAGAGGGTTACTGATGCTAAAGAGCATGTTTTCAGAAGGAAATATTTATCCAGTCTGGAAAAATGATCTTTCTTCTCCATTCACATATCCACTTAGAATTTGCAATTAATTGTACTTCACAGGAGGATAAAATGGTGATTTTGCATAACTTCACAGGGAAAACTTCCAAACTGTAAGCAACGTGAGAAGCAGACTCAAAAACACATATTCCAAAATGTTAATGAATATGCAATAAACATTAACATTTTAACGTTACAGGAAATTGAGGGAAGATCTTAAAACTGATATGAAGAGATGAGTGGTCCAAACAAGGTGGGAGGAAGTCTGAGCGAAAAGAGCAGGACCCCGCACTGCAGGCAATGGAAGACAGGGAGCCATGTGTTAAGGCACAGGAAGGGATAAATCTGCCAAAGACAAGAACAAGGAAACTGTCTTTGCAGCAGAGTTTTGAATGGATCTGATTCAGCAAGCTTAGAGGAGAAAATAAGAACTAGCTTTGACATGTAACAGGTATCTCACAAAGCAGAAAGAAACAGAGACACTAAGAAGCAAAAGTTTACCAGATTTAGGCACAGCGGTGCCTCACAGCTCTAGAGATGCTTGAGTGATATTACACACTTGTGTGACATTAAAGAAAATTATGTTGTTTGTTATCTGGGAAAAACATTCTGGATAAGAATGAAGAATTATGTCTGAGCCTGAATATGAGGAGTTTTTAAGAGCTTTTGTTGTAAGCATCATCTCTTTGCATTCAGTGTTGAGCTATGTTTTCTTATATAAATATATACATATATATTCAATATAAGCCTCGACAGTAATGTCTACTGATGATATAATGTGCAGCACCATAGTAAGATGGGAAAAATAGGAATGATAGGGGAGGAAGTAAGAGGTAAATATGACTCTGGACCTTAAGTTCAACAGATGTAAAAGAAACTACAATTCAAAAATATTCTATATATTCTTTGACATAAAACATTGCTAGGCAAGAACAGTAAATAAAAGTCAGAGCTGGCTGGGAAATGTTGTAGTATCAGCACTTTTTATTAAAGTAAGAAACCAAAGACTGACTATTCATGTCAGTCTTTCATTCAGCAAAGCTTCTTGTTGAAGGTTCAGCTTAGAGATGAATGTAATCTGATGCATGGTCCAGGGTTCATCACAATTCTGATGCTTCTTTTCTATTACCACATTAAATAAATTCCATTTTAAATCTGGGAAAATAATAATAATAATAAAAGATACTAGTTTTCTAGTTTTCAGCAACTGGTTGCTGATCTATATCTCTGTGGCTACACAAGTCAGTACAGCTCATACAAGGGAAAGGCAGGAATGAGCATGGGAAGGAGAGGAAAGGCAGAACTGCTCCTTTCCAGGACAGCAGTTTTAGATCAGTTTAAACCAGGCATGAAATAGCAGCACTAGAGTCAAAGGTGGAGTGAAATTTAGGTGCTCTAAGTATTACTTAGGAAGAGTCTTCAGGTCATCTAGGCATTGAATATATCTCTCCACAATTCAGTAGTTTTACAGTGAAGGAGACATAACTTTCTACATAGCAGAGCAATGATAAAAAGTCTTTCAGATATGATATTTTAATGGAAAAAAAATCCTCCACTTTTTTAATACATCCCATAGAAACATGTATATGCTTTAAATTAATTACCTAGTTCAGACTGTTGGTTATTCAATGACTGTAGCAACATTTCCAGAATTTCTCTGTTCAAATTAATACTGTAATTTTGTTAAATCTGAAAATATATTAAGGACAGTTTAGTTTGCTTTCTATTTTTCAAAGTACCATACAAAATCCATCCTATTTTTGTATTTTGTGTGTTCTGATATTCTTTTTTGTTTCATTGTTGTTTTTTTCCCCATAAGTGACTTTGAGCTTCTGTCTAAAACAGTGATCATGAAAAAATAATAATAATAATAATAATTATGTAGCAGCTGAAAGCTTGGCAGGATATTGTTGCAAAAACCCCACAGACACTCCATTAGCTTGTTAAAAAGAAAGAAAAAAAAGAAAAAAGAAAAAGAAAAAGGAAGAAAGCTCCAGTACATGCTTTCTCTGCATATTTGGCAACTGAAATTTAATAACATTCGTGTTTGGTGATTTTCAAAGCTACAGGCTTGAGATTGTAGAACTAGACTTTTAGAACATCGCTTATTTTACTAATAAGTGCTTGTGTGCTCATCTAGTAAGGTAGGATGAATAATTTGTGATTTATCATGCTTGCTCAACTAACTGAATCAGATCATAGTTTAGATAACTAATAATGTTATTTGTGCAAGCTATTTGTGACCCTTAAGTGAATTTAAAAGAGTGTTGAATACATTCCCACAGTGAAAAATTTAGGACACCGTTATCAATTTCAGATAAATCTCCAGCACATGCAAGAACAGTCATGTTTGTCACTGTGAATTAAATGTTTACCTCCAGCAATGTGGTTTATGAGTTTATTTTAGTTCAGATCCATAAATGCCAGAGAGAAAAAGGACTGTCCATTTAAACCTGTTTTATCAGCTTTGATTTGCTCTATAATCTTTTTTCTTTCCTTTTTCCCCTAATTTGTTGCTTCATTTCTTTTTTTAAAATTGAGATCTGAAGGATGTTTTCCATAGTTTGAATTCTGTATCAGCATCCCCTTTATTGTACCAATGTCGTCTCTTGTTTATACTTTGTATCAACATATGAAGGTTTCAAGAGAAACATGACATCATAAATAAGACTATCTAAAGAAATAGGAAAACAAATCGAAAAAAATATTGAGAAAAGCCAACAAGGACCTCTGTTGTAGTGATTGCCTTTGAAATTGTGCAACAGACCCATTCTTAGTGAAACAATATGCTGAACAGATCTTTCTAATGATACAAGTCTCATTACATACTTACATCAAACTTTTTGAAAAAATGTTGAGAAATGAGTATGTAGCTCTGAAACGTGCAATTATAAAGAAAGATACAATAAAATAGAAGTGCTGAAACAATTCAAACAGATTAAACTATAAAGAACAAGAGCTAAAAGACGATACTTGTCATGAGCTGAAGCAGCATAGCTGCAGGTTCGCCTTTACTGTTGTAACTCTGTAAGTTTGGTGTTACAGAAGAGATTGTTAGAGATCAGTTCGTAGCTTCTGTCCTGTTCAGTCTAGGAGGTTAGCATCCTTCAGAACATCCCGTATCTCACCTCCAGAGGCCCATGTTAATCCTTAAAGTCCTCATATCCAGGAAAGTTAACTTTAAGCACATGCTTAATGACTTTCATTAATCAAAGCCTAGAAGGTAGACTTTGTGGACACAGCAGTGTTTATGATATTAGAAAAACAATTCACCTTGATTCCTTCCTTTTTAATAGCTGACATTCTGATTCAGCATTTTTACAGTCCTACAAATTGTGAAGATTTCTTACTGAAAAAATAATGATAGTCCTTCTGAAAGCTATGAGAATGGAAACAATCCAGCAGTGTACTCACTGAAGCTGTGTTGATTCTGCTATGACATCCTTGAAAGATAATGAGACATGATTACCTACCTATTTTTTAATGACATTCCTTATTACTGAGGCTGAAATATTTTTTTCTGCTTTACAGTTTCTTGTGCATAGTTACAAGAAACCAGCAGCCAAAGAAGTCTGTTATTTTTCAAAGGATGTTGTCATTTCCATGTACTGTTTGAACTATGCTTTATAGTCTTTGTAGACTAGGAAAATCTTCTATCTGTAGATTGAGATAAGCTTAATTATCTAGAAATTATGATATATGATAGGATAGAGAACATCTATCTCATGTTACAAAAGTTGTTTAAGATGCTTCTATATTGTTTTGTCAGAATAAAAATTAACCTACATGTAAAGTAATGTGACTGGGTTATCCCATTGGTCTCTGAAATTCTAATCACTATACCGATCCTTCAAAATTTAAAGTAAATCAAATCTTTTCAACAAAAAATAAGGGATATACTTCTCATTTTAGGGAGATTCTCATCTATTAAACTTCGTAAAAATCAACAAATTATAATATCCTGACCTCAGTATCTGTTGTTAAATTTGCTTTTCTACTTACTCAAATGTGAGGAATATTTCTGGAGGCCTACATTTCATAGAGTTGACATGCCAAAAGTTCACTGACCACGCTGTCATCTTCATAATAGCTTTGTTTGCTGGTTAGTTGTTTCTGAGTGCATTTGTTCAAAAGGATTTTGAAGCTGCTGATGTGTTGTATTTAGTTCTTTCAAAATGCTGAAAACAGTGTCTTATTATGTTTAGCTTTTAGCTTACCTTTGTTGTCAGTTCTCATTGTTTAATATACTCATGCTCTTTTAAGGTGGAAAGCAGAAAAATCTTCTCCTCTCAAGTTACCTGAAGATCATCCTTCAGTCACCTGTTATTATATTGAGTATTTAAAGGCTTTTTCAGTGAAATTAAAAGGCTGATAAAAATTGCTGCTGTGAGGTTAAAGTACTCAGATGGAACTTAAAGAGTTCTGGCCTTTGCTAAGGATTCCCTGCCTGGCCTTTGGCAGGACTTCATCTTCATGCACCAGAGCTTACCCACTGTAAAATAGAGCAAGTAGCCCCTATCTTCTTCTGTGCCTTTGGACATTACTGGGATTTTAAGCAATGAGGATCAAGAATTCTTACTAGTTATACAATAAAGACCATAATTTGCTAGCACATTTAACAGATTCATGATTTTAACACTAAGAGTAACCCCAATGAGACTACTCTGCATGTTCTGCCGCAAAGGCATTAGGACTATTAACAAAGTATGCAGATTACTTTGGCATTTTTGTGATTAGGATGTTAATAAATTACTTTTTTTGCTTGCATTTGTAAGAAAGTCTTAGAGCCAGCTCCTGGCTCAGCCAGCCTGCTAATGACAAAGAATAAAAAAGAAATTTTATTTTCCTTTGTAGTTTGATATTCTGAGTCCAGGCTGAAGGTTAGATCTGGCATACCTTTTTATGACACTGAGAGTGATACATGTTTATCTCTAAATACCAGGTGCACTTTTCTTCAGCTGTCAGTCAGATTCAATTCTGTAGTTAAAGGATTTAGTAGTTTGTGTCTATTAAAAATAATTTGGAAGGGATATTGCTGTCATTGGCTGAGTTTTGCATTTTAGCTCTATCACTATTTAAAACCTCTGTATTTTCCATGTCATCTGAATTCTCAAGTGTCATCTTTCAGAAGAATGGACAACAGCCTTCATCAAAAGCGTACGGAGTATGTTTTCCTGATATGGAGTATATTTTCCTGATACCCTATATATATGTATGTATATACATGTTTAATATTTACTTAAGAGCATATAAAAGAGAATAGTGTCTGTATGTTGCACCAGTGAAAAATTCATGGTTAGATCATTGCAAAATGGAAAGGATGACAGAATACTTTTTGTATATTCACACCAGCTGTAAAATCTAAAATAGATCTAAATGAAATATTCCCAGATCTAAAACTGTTAAATAAAGAACAATTCACGCTCTTCAGTGATTTTCATATTAAAGTATATCCTCTGAAAGAGAACAAATAAATTTAAGCTACTTTAAATTGGACATAAAACAAATTCTGAATTACAGACACCTTTTCAGAGAAACTTCTAACAGTAATTTCTATTAGCAACAGAAGGAACTCTAAGTTGAGTACCACTGTGACTCATGGTATCTGATGCCTAATTTTGGCAGGTTTTTTTTGGAGTGCAGTGTTGTTTTTGTTGTTAGTATTTTTTTTTTGGGGGGGGGGGGAACAGGGAAGGTGGTGGTGGTGGATCAGAGTAAGTATTTGCTTCATCTGTGATATAATTACTTTAGAGGAGAATCTGAAGTAAAAATAGTATCTTCATTTTTTTAATTAAGATTAATTAACTCTATCCACTGATTTGAAATTATGAATTTCTGCTTGGAAAATTTTCACTGTCTGCATTTCTATCATGTTAAAATAAGACCTGATCCTTCTCCTGCTCATACTGCTTGCAAGTAATTGTACCTTATGCTGATAAAATACATGGGTTTCTCATTGTTTATGTGTATGTGTAATGTATATGTTTCCAAACAATGAATATACACAAAGGAGTTCTTCAAGTCTCTATAGTGTTTTATACTCTTTGTAGAGGGATACTTCTTACTCTTTGAATATTTAAGGCAGTAACTGTATCTGTCAGCATCAAGTAAGAAGTTAACACTGGTTATGAATATAACCTTCCCGCTGGGCAGTCATTAAAAAGTTGTTCTGTCTGATTCCTGTCTAAATATCTAGGTTAGATTATTAATAAAAATTCTGTGAACTTTAGCTGAAACAAAAATAACAGAACTATTTTAGGTTTGTTACAGTCTCTTCTGTATCCAGTTGACCTTGTCCCAATTTTAGCTTTGTTTCCTTTTTCTCTGTGGCTTCTGGGAACCTGCTTTGAAAATAAAATCTACTCAGAGGGTCAAATCCTGAATTTCTTACTCTGACAATACTTCTATTCAGCTTTATCTGGCAAAGACTTGAAAACAATTGCCTTTGCCCTTTTTTTTTTTTCTGAATTAGAGCTAAAGTTCAATTGCTAGGGTAAGGATAACCTGTAATAGATTAGGATATATGGAATACATTCAATTTGTGCCAATCAAAATCAGATTTTTATCAGGAATACAGTTAAAGAAACATATGGTACAATCCTCAGTGTCTTTAAAATAAAAAATAATAACGGAATAGCTCCCAGGACCCACTCATCCAGCTTCAGATCTATTACATTTTTCATAATGAACGCCTATACTAAATTAGTGGCTCTCTGGATCAGATGAGAAGGCAGACAAAAACTCTAGCCAAAATCATATGTCTCATTTCTAATGCAACAATATAAACCTAGTCTGTATTATTTGAATACAATTTAGTATACTCTATCCAGTAAAACAGTGACCATCCCTTCCAGTTGCTCTGGAGAGGTAATTTGGTCATCTGCCACTGTTGTTTAAAATTCTGTTTACTACCAATTTAAGTATACGGTATGTCAATAGAAAATAAAATTTGCGCATTCAACATTAAGAATTTGGATTTTTTAAAAGATGTGAGTAAATAAAAGAGCACTTTTCTTGAAAATCTAATATTAAGTTCAGCAATATCTTTCAAATTCAGACCACATGCTAAGGACTAGACTATGCCTTTGAAATGCAAGTACAGAGCATTTTTTTCTAGTTTTCATCCCAAGATGGGAGGAGGAGAAAGAGATAATACACATGCTGCTACCCTGCTACCTTCCTCAACCGGCTAAGGATGATTGTGTCGGGTAGTAAAGTAAGAGTTCCAAAAGTACCTGCCTCTTTTGTCCCTTCTTGTCCCACAGCAGCAGCACATAGCACCCGGGTTACCTACCTCGTAATACTGAGAAAATAATCTTTTCCTTTCTTTTCTTGCTCTTCCCCACTTTCTTCATTAATTAAAAAAAAGATTATTATCCTGTCTTTATCCTTATTTTTTTGTAAAATGCTTTGAAATAATTGGTAAAAATGCTACATTGTTTATCTTCATTTTTAACTGAAATGACAGAAAGTGATCAGGATCACTGGCAATTGTTACAGCAGATTTGCTTTTAAATAGCAATGCCTGGCAATCTGTTCAATGATTATCCAGAATTTACCAGCAAAGTTGGAACTTTCAGTCCCTGTTTCTCATTTACGTTAAAAATCCATATTCCACTCTAAAAAACTAGAAGAATCTCAAAACTTAAGACTCAAAGACCTCTTAGATCAGAGTCTAGCTAGGCAAATTATATACATGTATTGTGAAATACTGCAGAAAATCAGAAGGTATAATTTGTAGCCCTCATCACACTGTAATCGCTTTATATGCAGAAGAGAGAGAG
The DNA here is from genome assembly GCF_002078875.1 of Numida meleagris. Classification (NCBI taxonomy): domain Eukaryota; kingdom Metazoa; phylum Chordata; class Aves; order Galliformes; family Numididae; genus Numida; species Numida meleagris. Next base: position 32,536,208 of record NC_034411.1, on the reverse strand, counting down.
ATAACTGATAATTTGCACATGAAACTGTTCTGATCACAGAAATAATCACAATAGTCAAGCACAAACATCCATATGTGGAGGCCTATGCCCTAATAAGTGTTGAAATTCTCCATTAATACAGTTAATTCCTAAGAGTCAGTGTCTAAGAATGAATCTCTCACAGCCTAACGAAGTGGTAGCTAATGAAGCACTCTGCAATGGAGTGTCAGAAGTAGACAGACTGCGTGCAAATTTCCTGTCCATTCTCTGCCCTCTCTTAAATCATTGTCATGTTATGGTACAAAAAGCAGTGCAGTGGGTTGTGTAAGGCATAAATTCATATTCTGCAAACCCTTTCTCTATTTCATGTTGTTTTCACCAGGAACACAGGGGAGTACAAGTTCTGCATTCTGCTTACTTTATCTGCAGTAGACAATGCTTCATTCTAACAGAAGTAGCCACATCATTAAGAAAAGAAAGATCTGTGGGCTAGTATATCCTGCTCGTGTATTCTGAGGAAGTACATACTGTTTGTTTCTTCTGGTATTATAGATGATGATACCCTACAAGAATATAAACAAACAAGTGATCGGATGTTATTCCTACTGAAGAAAGTATTCATGCTCCCATGAGTAGAGCAGGTGCTAAGAGCTAGCGAACAGGTGCTATAAAATATACAGCCAAATCTGAAGAGACTTTTGGATACCACCTACATGACAGAGCATGTTGTATTGATTTCAAAGTGTTTACACATTCATATTGTGGAAACAACATACAACAAATAGATTTGAGAGGATAGTCTCTAGCAGGATGGATACACAGTCTCAAAAATGTGGGAGTAATTTCATAAGATGATACACTATAAGATGAACAACAAACAGCCATATTAAACATACAACATTGCACGTGTGACGTTTTATATCCAGCAAAATGTTTGCAACAAAAATGCTAACATCGAGTTTTTGAAAAACTCTCTCCTTAAGCACCCAGAAGCATAAAGAGAAGTTCTTCCTAAAAGCATCATGAGTTCTAACATGGTTTATTGAACAGAAATTAATGTTTCAATCAATATGTCAGTCACAGGTAAATTGTTCTATTAACTGATAAACCAGACACATTTGATTTCAAATCAATATGCTCTTTGAAGAATCATGAAGTAGCAAAATGATAAAATGTCACAATTAAAATATCTTTGATTTGACCTACTTGAACTATGCACTATATGCACTATAAGAGTTTTATTCAACAGTACACAACAGTTCCTGGCAAAGTAAAGATTTTGCAAATCCTGCTTTGGTACAGAGAAACAAAAGAGAACGTTTCTTTCTTTCTGGCTCTTGTGGCAGAAGGATGGACTACATCATCTCACACCCTAAAAGGCAGAGAGAGGAATATGGCATGAATTAGGCACACAAATTTGCCCAACAAAGGTTATGCAACTTGTTGCACTCACAAAATTAGTGCCAGTCACTTTAAAATCTTAGTCATTAACCATTTGGCCAGTTCTTCCTGGATGTTCCTCAGATCAGTGCATCCACTTGTCTTATTTCAAGACTGTTCTTTCAGTCTTTCGAAATATTCTTGATCTGGATGACAGAGCTTTAAAAAAAAAAAAAATCAATTCTCGAGAAGTAAAGGTGAACAACATTTGCACTGATATTTCTTCCCCTCAGACATGTTATTTTCATTTATTTTTAAGTTAAAATATAAAATCTTGGAATAGAGAATAAGTTTAGTTTCATTTCAGGGCAAAGCTATGGGCAATTGTAATAAAGAGAAATAGGAAATGTTAAGTTTGAATACTACTGGTAACTCCTAAAATACATTAATTTCTGTATTATTCACTGTGATCCATTGTGGGTAAACATATAGGTATGAAGACTGTTACATCTATGAAGTACTTTTTAATCTCTTCTCAATTATAAAATATTAATGCAATTAACTTAAAAACGAACATAGAAACAACAACAACATAAGCCAACAATTGTTAGGATCAAATTCCTCCCAGAATAACTTAAGGAAAGTCAATTTTAATGATCAGTTTGGCTTTGGCCCAATATTCTTACTGTTACTTTTGCAACAACCTTTTCAAGAATGCAGATCTGGAGGATGGAAGGATTTAAAAAAAAATGGAAAAAAAGAGCACAAAGTCTGATGCTGTGAATTCTTCTTTTCCATCCTCTGACTCATGTAAGGACTTTTCCCCTGTTCTTTGGAGTGCATTCCCCAGGAATGAAATAAGATCATTCCCTATTTCATTTACCAAAGGACAGAGGGAAGAACCAAAGCAGAGTACGTTCTCCTTCTACACTGGCTTACAAAGCAAATATAATTCTTGCGAGTCACATACTCCCAAAGGCATTTAGCAGTACCATAAATATTTTAAATACTGCCTGTATGCTGGGAAGCTCAAGGAGGTATTGGGTCTCATTGGAACGAGATGCCTCTGTCATCCCCTGGGAAGTCATGAGGTTATGTAATGCATAGCTGTGCTTAAGGGGATAACCAAGATTTCTCTGTTGCTTATTAAAACTCAGATTACTTCTGGCTCCTTTTAAATCTACATTTGTGGTTTCTTATTAACTCTTCCTTTAGCATAATATCAAAGTCTGATGATACAAAGTCCAGTGTGTGCATTCGTTTACTTTTAGTCCAGTTTGCCCAGGAATGTGTCTTGTAAGTATAACATTCGTAAGCTTTTGTGTCACCTACTTGCGAGCCCCTAGTAAAACTGTTGGCTGCTTTTACCCAAATTCAATAGAGAGCTAGAAGACTCCTCTGTATTCATTTTCTAAAAATCTCATGAACATAAGTGGCCAGGGAAAGTAGGGATACCCACTCATTGCTCTCAGTGCAGGAAAGATTTTCAGAGGAACCACATGGAAATTCACCCTCAGATATAAATCATAGAAAATTAGGCCTCATTAATTCCATTGCTCATGGAACTATTTGTTTTAGGTAATATATCTGCACTGGAAATTCCAATGATAATAGTATCTTTGCTAATTTATAGAGCACTAACACTTCTGTACACTAGTATATGTAAACAGCAAGACATATAATTGCCTGATCCAGCCATCATGAACATCAAAGGAATCTTTCCACTTACTTAAGTGGGAGTTAGACTAGGTCCTTGAATAGTTTTCCCATCATAAACTTTTATAATAGCAATATTAAAATATAATTTATTCTGTAAAAGACTGAAAAGTGGAAACAAAAGAAACATTTGAATCCAGTTTTAAATGCCATGGTAGATTTCAGTTATGCAAACAGCAGCATAGAAGGAAAACATAAATTCATATTCATAAAAGCGTAAATGAGTGTACCATAAGTGCAAGTAATGTTCACTTCCTTCACTGCTCCTGCAACTTTATTATATTTTGGAAATGAAACTTTCCATTATGCTAGTTTGTTTTCAGTCACACTCTGCTTACAGAGGTGGTTTTCACTGACGTACAAGATGGCCAAAGTTATTCTGTTGGATGGAAAATTAATGTATATGAGGTATGGAATTCCATGACTCCTTTTTTAAAACATCTATATAAATTAGCATGAAAATTTTCAGAAGACTTGGCTTTCACAGAATCATGGAAGTCCTACAGTGGCTTCGGTAAATGTCTCCATAGAGGAAATATTTCATATCCTCCAGTAGCCTGCTATTCCACCCCTGAGAGCATTCATATGCTTTTGAAACCTATGTTACAGCTCAGCTAAGAAACCATTAACTGTCCAGATTAGGCTTCTACGGGAAAATTCTGCACGAGGAAATGGAAATTCCATGATATGCTCCTAGAAGAGTTTCCACAGTATTGTTCTTTCAGGGAGAAAAGAAAGTTTGTATTCCAGCAGAATGAGCAGTGGTCACAGCCCAAATTGGGATCTACAATCAAGCACATTCAGTGTCAGTGTCTTCAGACTGCAGTTCGGGTCCTCATCTCCCGAGAGCTGTACTATCAAGGACTGCCTCACTAATTGCCACTGCAACAGAAGCAAAGAAAAAAAAGTTTAAATGTGGCCAGGCAAAGTTAAAGTCAGTTAAGACATTCTGCTTGTAGACCTGAGTGCCTGGTTTTACTTCTCTTTATGGCAAATCCTCAATGTCCAAAAATAGGAGGAACATTCCTGAAAAGGAAACACTGTTTCCATCTATAGAATTCATCTTGGGGTTATGTTTTTTTGCTACTGGAAACTGTTTGGCCTGTGTAAGCCTCCATTAAGCTGCTGATCATTGTATCAATATGTATGTGTGCTGACCAAATACTTTTTGAAAAGAAAAAAGAAAGAGGCTTAAAAATAAGTTACACATATAGGAACAGTTTCCAGTCCAGGAATGTGCCCGGACTGGATCCTAAATGAATAGCAGGCCAAGTGTATAAATTAGTCTTTCTCTCCCATATTCTTGCTCTTGCCTTCATGAAAAGCAAGCAAAGAAAGCACTTGCATGGGCTGGACAGTAGCATGCTCCATCACGCCCCATGTACTGGATAACTGTGGGCAGTGGTAGCACACTGGTAAGACATGATGGAGCCTAAGTGTCTGGGAAGAACAGATCTTTCAAATCAATAAAGGCCTTTAGCACTTTTCTGAAAATATCTTAAGCAGCTGTACGCATGCAAAAATCTAAACTGTGCCTTGTTCAAGTCACACAGTAAGTAGGTTCTTCAACAGGATTATGGCTTCTGACACAGAACATAAACACCTTAATTAACCAGGGCAGTTTGGAAATTTTTATATAACATTTCACTGCTGGAATGCTTTTTTTCAGGCCCTTATGGAATGAATTTATGATTCAATTGCCCTTGATAGAACCACAGTCTATGAATTGTCAGAGAAGACAGAAATCTTAAGATCCAAATCTGTTTCAGTTAATGACAATATGAATTTTTGTGTTAACATAAATGGGAGCAAGGGCAACATATACTGTTAGTAAAATGGTGACTCCACAGTAAAAAAGCAGACCAAAAAGCAGACCACAAGAGACATTTGCAATTCTGTTTCTTCTGTGAAGATGGATCATTGCAATTTGATCCACTGTTTCTCAAAGCTAGAGATGCTACAGCCAATTTTAACAGAACATGTAGTCTGTTCTAGTCTAGTTAATTATGTATTAGTACTTATGTTTCCTAACAGATCTTTTTCTTTGTAAGTTTAAACTAAAAACTAAGATTCTGTAAACTTTCAGGTACTGACTGATACTGTTTCCAACTCAGATAATATATTAATTTTTGACACACATTGTACTGAAACTAGTAAATTAACTCTCTGATTCCTACCTGTTTTTAATCTTGCAAAGGGCAACTAGTTGCATGAAGTATTTTTGGATGATGATTTCTCTGGTAAAGTATGCCTTTGAAATCATTCCAGATTCATAACATATAACTTCATTATCTATAAAATTAAACATTAAAATATTTTCCATACACTTCTCTAGGTTACAGAAGTAATCATGTTTGGAAGAGAAGCTGAAAATACATTTATACTTGAGCTTATTTCTTGAAATAAAATGAAATCTTACTTTTAAAAATATTATTATCGATACAATCTCAGTTTACTAAATGACATTTTAAAATGATATTAAAAAGAGATTTTTTACTTAAAATGAAGTATTTGAGGTATCTATTCTAAGAGAATGATATCAACTGATTGCCAGTTTTGCTTGAGAACCATTTAGTTGGGAGGAAAGGAGTTCAGAGTGAGGGAGCTTGAAGAGTTATGGCAGTAATATTTAATTTAAAATATTTATAAGAAGATGATTCTGATTTTAATTTTCTGATCTGCCATTAATTTTGACAAAAAATACTTTTGTTAGAGGATCACCATGTCCTGCAAAACATTAAGAAGAACAGCATGCCATTCAGTGCTTGGGAAACAGATAGTTGCATTACTGTTACAATTATCCAAAATGTGTCAGAAAAAGAGAAGTTTTCTGCAGAGTAAACCTGGCCTGCTGCAAGAGAAGAAATTAGAGAAGCTGGATCATATTTACCAACAAAACAGCAAGAAATCAGTCTGCTATTTGCTAACCACATCTGTGAGTAACCAGTAACAGATATATCTACAGGCTACATATCTGAATGATTATCAGAATGCTAATTTTCTGGGGAAGGCAGGAACAGTTTTGGAGCATTAAAAAATTCTGATTTCTACTGGCTCTCAGAAATACCTGAAAGTACTTTAATGAAAGAGACTTTGCTTGCATTGCAGGAGTGTAAGGCAATAATATTTACTGCTTGTAGATACTCCCTTGTTACTCTTATATTTTGTTAAATTTTGTTTTGTTTACTACATATCATTCGGAATGTATTTAGACATCCTATAGCAGTTTTAGTGCAAAGAAATTTGAATTTTTTTTCCTTCTCTCCCTATGAAGGAGGAAAAAAACCAAAGAAGTCAATAACATTCTGGGAGGATGATGCTGAAAACATACAGTTTGAGAAAAATGAAGATACTCACCAGTTTGGTTTGAATCTGCCAAATAATTTTAGCAGAAATACTCTTAAAATATCAAAAAGCACTCATACATATATGAAATGAATTGTTTCAACATATCAATATTTGTTTATGTGACATAAAAGTCAAAGAAAAAAAAGGGCTAGGCTGTGTAGTTAGACCAGTTAGATTAGAAATTGGAGACTTGTGTTGCACTCCACCTTCTTGAGAAGTTTTGAACTGGTGTTACTGAAGAGTTGCACTATCCCATCACTATCCCCTAACACAGTATTGATGGGGTTTCTTAATGTCTTTCATTGAGAGTGAATTATTTAGACAAAGGGAGGTAGACACAGAATGCAGTGATTGATAACTGGCAAAGGTATGGAACACCTGGACTCAAACTCCATGGTCTAATAAAATGTAGAACATCAGCAAGTTGAACACAAGTCAGCAGTGTGCCCAGGCAGCCCGAAGGGCCAACTGCACCCTGGGGCCAGAGGGAACGGCATGGAGCTGTGTCAGGGGAGGGGCAGGTGGGGGTTCTTCACCAGAAGGTGGTGGGCATGGAACAGGGTGCCCAGGGCAGCGGTCATGACCCAAGTTGCCAGTGTTCAGGAACCTCATGGGTCCCTTCCAACTCAGGATATTCTGTTTTTATGATTCTAAACCTCCATTTCCCTGACTTTTATCAGTGTGCATGTGAATACTGGAAGGAAATAGCAAACTTAAAGTCAGTACTTCCAAGAAAATTCAGCTTTTGGGAGTCAAAAATAAGATTTCCCTATTCTGGAAGAAGTGGGTTCAATTTAATTTTCTAGGTTTCAATCTTGATAATAAAAATATCCTAATAGTATTATTGCCTGTTAAATTTTTTGGCAACTGAATAAAAACAACAAAAAGTAAAAATAAAACTCAGAATCTTTGTTGCAAACCAAGGTTCCTTGTATAATGTAACAGAAATAAGTGTCACCATTCGAAGAAAATCTCATTCAGATGTTGTTGAATAATTCATGGTCTGTTTTTTGACTGAATTTCATAGCAGTTAGTTGAATGTAACTCTTCTGACTGTTAGGAATTCATGTGATCATTTAATGCACATTTGGATACATGTAGAGATGTTCAGCTTTCTCATCTGCATATCTGGGGCAGTGAAAATTGTCTCAGTACCCTTTAGATTTCCAGTTGGCATTTGCTGATGTAAGTTAATGGTCACTGAGGCACAATATTATCATTGCTACCATACCTCCCATATCTTAGAAGAATGTTATTGTTGCATTTGCTGCTGTTTGCTGTTGTATAAAAGGGAAAGACTTAAACTAAAAATGGCATCTGTTGAGCACCAATGTTTTCCTTTCCAAGAGTCGGAGTGATTTAATTATATAATCTATTACAAAATGCTTCATTCTACAATTCAAATTATTTTAATTAACACTAAACTTTAAAAAATGTCATAAAATGCCTATTCTTCCCAGACAGAATATGCTATCTGTCACTAATATTATATGGGTATTCATGTTAAAGGAGGATTTGGTCTATTCAACAACCACTTTCATCAACAGGCAACATTAATTCCCCTTCTTTTTGTGTGCTATGTATTTGGTGTCAGAGGATGCTGTATACCAGCATTTTCAGCCTATCTTCTGAGCCAGAGTGCTTTCTTCCTTTGCTACTATGTATGTCTTCTGTGTATTACCTCAGTTTCTCTACTAAAGTTACACATATTCTATGAAAGCACAGTCAAATCCTTGTAGTTCGCAAAGATTGAATTTAGAGTCTGGACTAAGTTTCCATGTCTGGATGGAAAGTACAGAATCAAAGAATTACACATAAATAAATACTTCTTCTTTGTATTCTGAGGCTAACGAAACTTGTGTTCTATCAAAACTTGTAAAGGAAATTAATTTCAAAGATATGAATGTGTGGGAGAAACTCTGTTGCCCTAGAGAATTTATCCTGTGGCTGTTAGTTAAAGCTCCTAGGACAGTCATATCTGGTGTGGTAATGCACAAAGCCAGTGCTTCAAATAATTCTCTAACTCTTTGGAGGAATATAATGTCAGAGTTAACTCAAGCAAGAAGTGAGATCTCTTAAATATCCAAACTACAGAAATATCTTGCAGGGTTGATTTTTTCCCCTCAGGTTCAATATAAATTCAATTTCATAGGTCTATGTGAACAGGGATAGCTACACGTCTACGAAACCTGTAGAAATTGTGTGCTTTTAAAGTTGCCTAACTTGCCTATTCACAAACCCCTTCATAACTGTCCACCTTAAAAAAAGAGAGTGAGAGAAAAAAAGGTAGAGAGTGCAATTCTAGCCAAGATTGAAGAAGGTTGAGGAGGCTGCATGGAGAATATTGATGCAGGTGAGAAGTGTCTTCAGGCTGCAAAGGCAGCATACAGATAGTTACCCGAAATGTCCAAGTTTCCACAGCTTTAGACAGCGCACTTCCTGGATTTCCTTTAGACCACAGACAAGTTCCAGCTAATTAAAAAACTATTTGTAAATGTTTCCCTGAAAGATAGGCATTGAGACTGACAGTTGAGACTAGGAGCAAATGGTACCTTGAGGTGCGAAGATACTGCCCAAACAATACAAATCCAGCAGGCACTAACTTCCCCACTACATCTTCTTGCTTATGTGATGTAATGATGAACAGCCCTCCACTTGCCTCCTGCTGCCACTCAACTTCATGTTCACTTAGATACAGCATTGGCTCTAATTGTATTTAAAGCAGTGTAAAACCTAATGTGTGGTTGCGACAGAAAATAGCTGTTTCCTGACATTCAGTATTTGCTAGTTGACCATAGAAATTATCTCCTTTTTCTTATTTTTGCTCATGATTATTTGTACTTTTATTTGCTGAATTTGATACTTGATATCAGCCTTTGAGATTTGTGATAATTTAATGGTATGGTGGTGACTATAGTGCCTGAAGGAAGACCTCTAAATATTTGTAGATTTGGAAACAGTGGCTTGACTAACATTAACACTGGCCACTTCAGTTGTTGGTGGTGTTCTAACAAAATTAACAAAGAGAAAGGAAGACTTTTATACACAGTATATCGTGGAAGAAGCAGCTAAATGGAGTCTTAGGACTGCCAGAGAATCTTCTTTCCCTCCCCTTCTCCCCCCTCCCCCCCAGCATTATATTGAGTTTCTAGTTTCCTTTAGGTTTCACCCAGCAGTAAAGATCATCAATAACCTTCTCCACCTGACAGAAATTGCCACTGTACTGTCAAACCTGAGTTCTCATCTGAGTCATCTGAAATACATGCCACAACAAGCGATGGCAGTCATCTGCACTGTCCCCAGATTGTCGACAAAGCTCATTTTATGGCCCTGTTGCACCTTTGTATTGACTGAAATGAGTCAAAGCTCTGAACTATAAAACATAGATGAGGAAAATGTTTCAGAAAACAGACACAAATAAAATAGTATTTTGGAATGAATGGGAAGTTTTGCAAAAAACAGGGCATCTGGTTGCTCTGATGTAAACTCCAAACAATAATTTCAGACAGTATGACAGCAGTATAATCAAATATTTCCATATCAGAAATGAAGTGCTTTGCATCGAGGTCCCAGGTTTTGAAAAATCAGCACTGAGTGCCGTGAATGGTAAAATTTCTCTGGGAGCTTAAATATAAAGCTGAAGAAGAATCAGAAATCAAATCAACACAGCACCCCAGTGAATATTTCTCCAGCAGAAGAATTAAATAGAGACATATTTTTAACATTTAAATGAATATAATTTAAAGGACAACTGACAGTTTTAGCCTTCTGTGTATTTAATGATAGTTATAAGGATAGAATATTGATAGATTAATATATAACAGAAAAAAAAAAAAAACAAAGAAAAAATTAACTTTTCAGTTCATTCAAATTACCATAAATTTAGATACAAATGTGAGACAACAGAAGATCTTTTTTTTTCCCTTCTGCAATCCACTCTACCTAAAGTTTCTTAATACATGGCAAGAAGAGTCACTGAGTTATTCTTATAAAGTATATATTTAAGACCAACTTGCCATACACTACACATACATTTAACAGAGGATGATCCAGCTATCTAATTAAGACAGACAACAAATAAATAAACGGAAACAAAAATGAAACAATGGGCCCATGGTCATGCAGTAAAGTAGCAGCTCTGACCATGACTCTGCTCTTTCCACCATGAGACTCAGTAGATCAGGTGGGCAGCCAGCCATCCATGTCTGTGGCATAGCAAGGGAAAGAAGGATCCTGCAGAACCTCTTCAGCCCAGCTCAACCTCTTCAGCTCAGAATTCAAAAAGAATTCTGAGCAACAGGCATCTCTTAGTAACAATAAGTTCAGGATCAATTTATTTTAGTACAAGAAATGGTATCAATATCTAAAGCTTAATCTACATCTAAGAATTGAAAATATCCTGATAATATTCTAAATGATGACTTCCTAGGTAAACAGTTTTGTGTCCTGTTTATTCTACACGTTATCAATATTGTCATGGTTACAGTCTGGCTAAATTAGTAATATATATGTACAAAAATTCTGAGATCAATTAGATGTATCATGAAGGTAAGCAATACAATCTCTTACACTGCTTCTGTGACTAGAAAAAGGTAAGCCTATGAGCAACACAAATGTGGATTTTTCTATTAAAAATATGTTCATTAGAAATCCGTAGTTAAACCAAGACCTTTTTTGTTGCACTTAAACTTAAGCGTTAAATCTCACTTATTAAAAATTGCATTGAAGTAGCAAAAAGACAAAGCATGGAATATAAACTAAGATGTCTACATGAATTATTCATGGCAATGTGGAAAATTAATTGATATAGAAAGAACACTAAATGTCCAAGGAGTATTCCTTTTGATAATTTTCACTTTTTTTTTTTTGCCTATTTTGTAAAAAGAGGAAAAAAATTAAATTACTTTGAGTTGTCTCCCGCAATAACACATTTTCTCTTCATTGTATATTTCTCTACTCAGCCAGAGATCTCTACTGAACCCAGAGATATCAGTGACAAATCTGCCCTGGCTTATCCATTAATACAAAGAAAAGCAAAACAAAACAAGGAGTCTTTCCTAATACCCTAGAAACTTGGAGACATTATTTCCTACAGTAAGACAAAAAATACCAGTTTTCACTACTTCTAGCAGCTACCTAAAATTCCCATGTACCTCATTTCCTTTTATGACAAAACCAAAACTTCCAATACAGCAGAGCTGCTAAAAACTCTCTCTTGCTGATTAGGTAGTATTAGGAAAGGACTAATGATGTATTTGCTAATGATAACTATTAACAACTCACTAGAGAATTTTCTATCAAATCAAAGAGTTTCATAACTCTTCTGCAAAGAGCAAAACATTACAGCAACCATTTCCGTCATATGCCTGTGTGTGTGGTGGGGATTTAAAATTAATATCTGAAAGGCAGGTGATTAAACACTGCTGCAGATCTTGAAATGATTGTTTAGTCCAAACTCTAAGAATATACATTAAAGCTGATCACCCGTGAGTCAGAGTTAAAATCACCCATTGCTGTCAAACCATAGTCAGAGCCACCAGATAAACTTTTCATTTACACGTCACTCATTTTCCTTTCCCACTGAGCTCTATGTCTATGCATCAACCACTGCCTTCATCTCACAGAAATTCCAGTTTGTAGTAGCTCTTGCCTAGAGGTGCTGGCGTTTCAGCAGAAGCTATAAAGATTCAGGCTGCCAGCTCTGGAGGTCACTGGCCAAAATAACAGTTGCAAGAGTTTCAACTAAAACAGAAAATCTGTGAATAACTAAGGAAAAAATGTCTTTGCCAATGTATGGAAGGCAGATGCATTGGTCAGCTGACACTGTACATTAGAAGCATGCCTGACCACTATCAAAGTTACATAAATGGAAGCTACATAAATGGAAGCTTAAAAGTGGGGTTTATATTCCTTTTCAATTTCTGTGGTCAATGGAAGCATAAACATTATGAAGTACTACAGCTCTTTATTAACAGCACTGTAGATAGGACGAAGGTAAAAAGGGATTAACACACCTTTATTTCTCTTAAATTCTTAATTCTATCTCTTTAGATTTTCCAAATGAGGTATTACTTGATACAAAAACAACTGTGCGTAAATATAGCTTTGACTATGGAGGACTTTGGAGGACTTCCTTTCCTACAACAAATTGAAATTACCAAGAATATTACTAAAAAATTTGTAACCACCAATTGGACTTGAAATACTGCATACTGCGCGATTGTCTTTTTTTTAGCTTCAGTTACAGAACTGAAAATACATTCTCTTTTTTTTTTTAAAAAAAAAAAAAGAACAAACCTTTAATTGTGTCTCAAAATTGTTGTATTGAAAATAAAGACGTAAAGAAATTCAAGAAATAAATTTGTTTATTTTTTGTATTTATTCTGACTGGTTTTCTACAAAACACCATATTAATTTAAAACCTGATATGATTCCAATTTCATGACTTCAGCTTAATCAAAGAGGATGCTTTCTTGTATGAAAGAAAAAGGAAATTCTCTAAATTAAGGGAGAGGAAAATGTTATTAATGAAGGAGTTCACTGGCAGCTTGATCTACTGAAGCCTATACTGGATGACCAAAGAATGGAAAGTGGCTTAAGGTGCTTTTGCTCTTGCTTGATGCTGGATATAAAAACTGACTCAGAAGGTGTAGGAAGGACTTGACTTTGGTTACATCTTGCTCTCAGTTGTTCTCAGTCCCTTTCAAGTCTGTCAGAGGAACTGTGTGAACTATTGTCCTCTTCCTGCTCACCTGTTCATTTTCTTCAGACAAGATCCGTGAGGAAATACTAATGGCAACAGTAGTTTTAACCTTCTAAAATGTACTACATGGAGTAGGAGGACAACATGACTTGAGCAGCAGTCTAATCTCAATCTCATCAAGAGATCTAGCTCAGTGCATGGAAAAGCATTTACAAAACTCAAGCCAGGATGGTGACAGTGCTGCACTTTCCCATATAGGTTCTTGCTGAGATAGACTGTAAAAAGGCTGTACATGCTCTGTGTCATATTCCCAGGAGTTACCTGCTTCCTGTTTGCAAATCTAGCAGTAAAAAAAAAAATCACGTCTAGAGCCAGATTAACTGTCTGGTGAAAAATAAGATTTTACTGCTAGTCTGCATTGCTGCAAAGTAGTAAACAGACAAAGTACAGCAGTGAGTCTTTTTCCTTATAAGACTTTCTCCTAACTAAGTAAGAAAACTCAAACAGGTTTACTGCCATAAAACAATGAGGAGCCCAATAGTAGTGTTTTTGGTAGTAATCAAAGATTGCCCTGTGAGCTGATTAGCCCTTTTATACTAAGAGTGAAGGACTGGGGAGAACAATACTGATAAAGTCATGTGTTTTATTGCTAGGAAGTGAGAAAGCTTAAAATGTCTAGGAAACTGCTAATATCTTGAGAGCTCCTACCAATGGTAGGAGACTATTCCACATAACTACATCTTCCTGCCCAGTTCCTCTTTATTGGTCCATACTAATCAAATCAGCTTCCTTCCCACCTTTCTTACTGCTGAAGCTCCTCTGCTGTTTCAGGCCTTGCTTCCTCATACCACTATTTTCCCATCATTATATGAAATGTTAAGTTTATTAAGCAGAAATATTTTGAGAGGCAGGAGATGCTACATTCTCTTCCTAATTATATTACTACCTTTTTCATACACAAATCATCTTACCTTTCTGCTTGTTTACTTAACCCCACTTGCTCCCTAAAATTATGATTCTAAATTCATACTTTAAAAGATAAATGCTGCTCAAAACACAGGGCATAAAACAACATCCATTTGCTTATTTTAGCCAAGCCAGAAGAGAAAATCTACTGAATAGGTCTTCTTGCATCCTGAGAGAAAGGCCACGTGATCTTGTATGATGTTGAACATCTTCCGGTATAGGCTGAGTGTGTTAACATTTGTTGAAGCCTGCATGAACTCCAAACTGGCAAAGTCCCTCTGTCTAGTTAGCAATTTAGAAGACAAACCACCATATTTCTAATAATTTGAAGAAAAATGACAGGCATTATTGAATAGTTCTTTTAATATACTGAAATCAGCTATGGAAAGCCAACTATCGTAAGAACAGAAACAGGGAAATCATAACAGAAAACAAGCACTGAAGGAATAAGGCTTAGTTAGTCTTGAAAAAAGGATTAGTAATCCATTTTTGCCCAAAGAAGTTTTAAAAACTAACACGTCCAAACAACTGGTATAAATGCTGATTTGTACTAATCTTTTTTTGTAAACATACTGCGGTAGCTTTAGACATATGATCTGTGATCTTGAAGGTCCTTCCAACCTAAGTAATTCTATGATTCTATGATTCTGTGATTCTCTATGGGCTTTGCAAATGGTATCCAAGCTGTGTGTAGTTCTAACCAAAAGAAGCTGAACAGTTAGACTCATTATTTGCTACCCATAAAGAGAAATAAAGAAGCTCGTACAATTTACAGAAATACTGTTTCACTTTGGGAAAATGTCTCTGCTTTATTCTCATAAGGAACAGTTTACAAAGATGGACGAACCATCCAAATCTGATTTCCTCCACATGGTTGGTATATATCAGAGACCAAACTTCTTAATTTGGTATACATGATGTTGTAATATCCAGAAGAGCATTTGACTTTGTCCTAAACATTTTTGCTAAGCCACATCATCTGAAGAAACTGAGAAGGTGATTGGAGACATGAATGGAAGCAAATCAGTAGAGATTGGTTGTTTTATGGCCAGTTACATTTATCAGCATTAAAATCTAGAAAGTGTTAGAAAAAACACTGGAAATATGCTATGATTTCTTGGAATGAAAGGTCTACCCAGCTTTAATAAAGACATCAAAAACAGTCTTGATCTGCTAAATACTAAAGGGTCAGGTTGAGATCATCTTACCCTGGCTTCCATGAGTTCAGACAGTCATAACACAGCCAGAATATGAAACACTGTCCAGAAATTTATAGCAAATACTGTCAGGAAACTCACAGAGCTTTATATAGCCCCCTTGCCATGCAGTGCCTCCCAATTAACAGCCGATAGATTGTCTGGGTTATGGATTAACTATATTGCAAGAGCAGAGACATTTGAAAGAGGCACATCCATCGGGTCAGGCTAGCTCAGGCATTCCCACCTTCACAGCCAACAGTATTGACAACCTCCACTCTTTTCTGTATGTTCTTATTGTGCATTCCCACTTACATAATGCCTGTGGGTTTGGGGGTTGGGTTGGTGGTGGTTTTTGTGGTTTTTTATTTCCATTTTTCATGTTACTCTTGATAAGCAACAGCCAACTGGGCCCACACATACGAATGTACTGATGAAATAAATTTCTCTAACACAAAAAGCATGTATTTTTAGACATTTTATAGATATTTTAAGACATTTTCTAAGAGCACTATAATGCTCAGGAAAAAAAAAAGGGAGATTTCCATTAATTTTGTTATTAAATATAATTTTTAAATTATCCCTTAAAAAAATCAACTTATGTAGCCGCACTTCACTCCTAATTAGACATTTTTCCTTTTAGCATTTGATTCATGTAAAATGAAGGATAAGCCATTTTGTCCTTGTAAGAATTGGTTATTGAGGCTCAGTCAAATTTTTAAGAGTTTGAAACTCATTCAAGTTTTGATGAATTTGAGCAGAAATAAAGAGTACTGCAACTGAGGCCTGACTCACATTGATAAGCAGCTACCCAACAGCTTAGTCCTGCTAACTTTACCTTCTCTTGCTTTTCCTTCAAGAGTTCAAAACCATGCTTGAGAAAAAGAAGTTCCTTGCCTTGAACTCTGTGAAGATAAGGTCCTTTGGACTTACTGAGCTGGGGAATTAGTTACAGTGCTTTTAGATCACATCTAGTGTGTCCTTCATCCTACTTGATTTTATCTATTTGGTACTGTAGTTATTGATACACAGCAGATTGCAGTGAAATAAACACAGTATTTTCAGTTTTAAATTTTAACATTTAAAATCTTGTCAGTATGCAGCACTATGAAAATGGATGTGGATGCTGATCTAATCCACCTACTTTTCTGGTGGCCAGATTTTCTGTAATAAAAATGCATATATTTGCTAGATTGACATACTCATTTTAAATACTTCTACTTTTCTTTTGTAAACTGACAGCAAATTTTCCATCTTTACTAACTGTATTTTCTTGTTAAAAAGATTTTCTTCATGCTAAAGAAGCTAAAACCCACATGACCTTGAGGATGATCAATTTAAATACAAAATTGGATTTCTATACACAGCAGTTTTTTCTCCTGATAGCCTCCTGGTAGATAGCCTTAAAGAGATATTGACTCCCCAGCTGTTTAACTGTGTAATTTCTAAGATAAATATTGTAAAGTGCTTATACACAAAAACAAACCTTAGCTCGAATGTGCAATGCTTTCAGTGATCCAAGTGAAATGTGAAGAGCTGCACATGTAAATGGCCAGTCATATTAATTTATTAGTTATTTATTAATCATTTTCATTAATTTATAGCTTCTATCTGTTTAAAAGCATGTAGAAGTAAATCAGTCATGCAATTTTATTTTAAAACTGCTTATGCAATTGCTCTGGCTCTATTGAAAAAGTGGGTCCTTTCATTTGCATGTTCCTTATGAGCAGCTCAAGATGCATTAGGAAAAAGCTGCAAACACCTCTGTCTGTCAGTTATTCTGGACTTAAATGTTAAACTACTGTGTTGTTCCAAGCCAGGAATTCAACTGAACGAAAAGCTTTATAGGATTGAAGAAAACAACAGAGACTACCTGATAGGATATATATATGTATTAGGAACTGGTTCTAAACAATTCTTTAAAAAAGATTGTTTTCATTAAAATGAATTCTCATATTCAGTTTTCCAATTTCACACAATTTTCCATTTAAGAGTTTTGAAACACCTTGCAGCTACTACTGTCATAAGTCTATGATACTTCTGTGAAGAAGGAAGAAATTATTCTCACACGTTTTAGACCAATTCAGCACTGCTTGTAATAGGGGCAGGTTTCATCTTGATCATTTTTCCTGGGAGCAGAGATTGCTCATGTGTATAACCTATTTATGGAAAAGTTTATGTCTAGAGACTGCTACAAAGGAGACATGAGTGATCTTAGCCCACTAAAGAATAGAGGAAGAATGTGCAACAAAGATACAAGAAAGCACAAAACGTTTGCCTAGAAAGAAGTACAACTTGAATATTAATATAACCATTGTTCCAGAAATCAGAGATTCACAAGGAATTATCAGTATATATCAACACTGTAAAAGCAAACACTGGAATTGTAATGAAGACACTTTGATATTTTACTTTTTGATTGAAAAAAAACCATTTTTCATACTATAGATATTATCTTTACCAATGTCATAAAACAAACTCTGTATTTCAGTCGTCGCTATTGTGAATATATGATGAATGCCTATTTTTCACAGAGATACTCAGCCACAGAGGAGTGAATGGTACAGAGCTGAGGAATTAGCAAAGGTGGTAGTTGTTTCTCATTAGCACTGCCTGGTTTTGCAAAAGTTCCACGCTGACCAAGCTGTAGCTCCACTCCTACCAGTTCTTCAACTTCATCCAGCCTGGAAGTGGTTGTAATGCTAGCATTACAGAAAAACAAGCCCAGGAAAATTCAGCTGCTCCAGCCTGTTTTTCACAATGCTTCTCTTCCTCTCACAGCTCTATTTTGCGGTATTTACTAAACTGTTTCTAGGGGAAATTAAGAGCTGGATTTCGCTTCAGTACCTCAGTCTACTTACTGCGAAGCAGTTTGGATCAGTAGACCCCTCAGTAAATCAAGAGGTAGTAAATCAAGTGAATTTCTTCATAAGGGTCCATTGCTGCATCTTGCTGGAGAAAGCAGGGAAATTCCCTTTCCCTGCAAAGTCATTAAATACTGGATTTGCCGATTTCCAAGGATTTCCATTGTTCCTATAGACTCTTCTCAGATTTGGGGCAAGAGCCCTCTCTACCTTTCCTGTTGAACCTGTGCCACTGTGCAATGAAGTATTTAGTGGGGCCAGAAAAGGGAAATACAAGCATAAGTAAGACTAGTTTATTACTCACACATGAAGGACAAGGCATGAGGATATGGGAACCCTAAATTCTGGTCCTTGTTGCATAAATATTTCTGTGTTTTGCTCCCTTACATGAAGCTATTATTGGGTAAGCAGCCTGTGACGCAGGGTGCTAATCCTGCTCACAGCTGAAGCCTCTCTCTGTTGGCACTCGGCTCAAAAATTTGCTCTCTTTTTCTCAGGGCCCTACAACATTCTTATCTAAGCTGTCTCTAGCTTTCCTCTTCATCTGTTTTCGTATTGCTTCTAATGCTTCTTTGTTCCCACACATGCAAAGACACATTAGGTTCAATGAATTCTTTGTGCCTTGAGTACACCGCACATCAGTGCAGCACAAGACTCGTAGGGCTGGCATGTTTGGGAAATACTGAGCCTCCTGTGCATGCAGTCCAACGTCTGGGATTTCCAAGCTGGCTCTGTTCACCAGTCCTGGAAAAATACCTACATATTTTGCACAGACCAGCTCCTTTTTCAACTTGAAGTTATTAATATACCGTAATCAGATCACTCTGCATTTTTTGATAAGCTAAGAATGTTGAATTTAAGTCTTTCATCACATATTGTATTGTGCAGCATCATCTCTAGCACTGAAATTGCTTTTAAAATTCCTGTCTGCACGATCTCAGATTTGTGAATAGTGTTTTTAAAATACATCCACACGAACTGCATGCCTCATTCTAAAACCCATCTTGGCAAAGCTACACACAGAAGGTAACACCCCATCATACGCCTCGTCAGTAGGAGACATGACCAAAAGGCAATGTTTCCAGATCATAGGAAACACAACGTTTTTACAAACTGTTCTCATCCAAATCACAGTGGGTTTTTTTTTTTTTTTCTTTTTGTGGAAACTTCTAGTGAATTAAAAGTATTCTGACCCCTGCAGGTGCTTAGGGAGACTGACACTAGTGGGCTGAGGCTGAGAAAGGGATTTTTGAGGAAACAGTGAAAATTTTTGAGTGAACATTTTACAAAACTTCTTGATCAGTGCACTGATACAGCCATTGATACATTACCAGTTTGCCATAACATTCTGTCCAAGTGCTTGTGTAATACGACCTTCAGAGCAATCCTGACTAAATACTTTCCAGAACAAAGCAATGTACCGTGCTTTGTTTGTTGTCAAATGTATGTGTTGTTTATACCAAAACACAGTGTCTTTATGAGATCTGCTTACCATTTACTTCCTAAATCTGTTCAAAAATATAACACAGTTCAAATACTGCTGCCCAGAAGATGGCTGCTTCTCATTGTCCGTTACTTCTTGAGGTATGTCAGCTAAATGGCCCTAATCCATGTAATGTATGCTGTATTGATAGTGTTTCATCACAGTAATGATGTACTAAAAAGCACAGACCAAGACAAGTGCCTTGCAAAGTATTGGGGCTAATTAAAACATTTGTAGCTCTGGAAAAATAAACTTTTACAACTTGGTTTAAATTCTGAATTGATCAGGGTACAGACAGCAACTCTGATACAAAGAAAACATCATTATTTTTAATACTGAAGGCAAACATAAGAAATACTTTATTTTCCATCATCACGTTGCACAACTTTGCTGTTTCCATCAGTAATGGCCCTATGCTGGTAGCAGGGAACCTTGCTACAAGTGAACTAGAATACACGTCAGTCAATTTACAGTGCTCTTTATACAGCAAAAAGATGCATCATTGCTGACAGTGCTTTATGTTGGTGCTTCTCCTGTTACTGGTAGCCTGTCATTCACGTTGCCCTCCCAAAGCAGGTCTGCAGCTGACATCAGAACTGGCTCTTCTGAGAAAGTAGACGAGTGTTTGGAACTAGAGAAACCATCCATACCTTTGCACCTTCCTTAATAACCTATATTAAGTTTCCAGAACCTCTCTCCTAAAATTTCCCACATCATTGGCACCAGCGTGCACAACTGAAGACTTTCCAGGCTCAGCATTGTGCAGCTGACCTAATCCCACCTGCTGACTAAATTACTTCATTCTCTAAATCTCCACATCATCATACGCATTCTGATAGCAGAATAAGGTAAACCCACAGCCTTCCCGGCACCCCGGTGAATAAAAGCAAGCAGAGCAGATGACCCTTCCCCTCGGGTGCTGCTGAGAGCCTGGTTTTGGGGAAGGCAGCTGCCGAGGCGCTGCAAGCCGGCCGTTCGCCTTCAGGCAGCACCGCTAGTTCCGCAGCCGCTCGGGACGCTCCTCCGTCCCGGCCCGCAGCGCAGCAGCGCCGGGCGCGCCGCCTCCTGCCGGCCCGTCGGGGCCGAACCGCCCCATCGCGGGCGGGCAGCGCGGGGCCCCGGACCCCCTCCGCCGAGTCCAGCGCGGCAGCGCCGCCGTAAATGCGGCTCTCGCCGCGGCCGCTGCCTTCCCCGCGTCCCCGCGAGCGCTGCCGAGGGCCCGAGCCGTGCAGCGAACTGAGCCGGCCGTGCCCGCGCGTTTGTTTACCGGCGGGCGGCGCGGGCCGCGAGGAGCGGCCGTTAGAGCAGCTACAGCCGCCCCCGCCGCCCGCGCGCGCGGCGTTGAGCAGCGGGCCGGGCTGCGGGGACGGGACGGGACGGGGCGGGAGGCGCTCGCCCTCCGCCGCCCAGGGGCCGAACCGGTGAGGAGGCGCTCCCCGTCCCGGCGCCCCGCTCCCTGGAGCGACAGGCGGAGGAAGAGGAGGAGGCTCTCGCGGCAGCGAGTCCCCTTCGCGGCTCCCCCGCCGCGCCTGCCCCCTTCGCGGGGCCCGCGCCCGCTCTGCCCCGCGTCCCTCGGAGGCGCGCGTTCCCCCTGGGCCGCCGCCGGCCCGCGCCTGGACTCTGGCGCACACGCCTCGCTCCGCTCCGCGCCCGGAGCTCCGGGCGGGGGAGGGGAGGGGCGAGGGGGGGCGGCGGCCGCCGCCGCCGCCGTGGGGCCCAGGCCGCTCCTCGCCTCGGCTGCGTCTCTCCCCGGCCCCGGCATCTGGGGCGGCGGGGTGGCGGAGGGAGGAGAGGGCGGAGCCGGCCTGGACGGCAGCCAATGAGAAGGCGCGAGCGGGCAGGCGGGGCGGGGCGAGGGCGATCGCCGCCCAATGGGGGAAGGGCGGAGGACGCACTCTGAGCGGGGCGAGCTGCAGGCAGGAGGCGAGTCGGGACTCGGGCTGCGAGCGGGGCAGAGGCGCCGCCGCACCCACGGGCTCGCAGGCGCCCGCGCGCGATCGCCGTTCCTCCGGCGTGGACGGGGCCGGCAGCCGGCGGTCGAGGAACTCAAGAACCAACGGACGCCGCTTCCCGCAGGGGACAGCGGGCGGAGCCGTCGCCGCCGCCGCCCGGAGCAGAAGTTTGGCTGGAGCGGTCGCCTTAGAGAGAGGAAACTTTCCTCGGGGGGCCGGAGGCGGGGGCGGCGGGAAGGAGCCGCCGCTCGGCGGCTTCTCGCGGCGCGCTCGGGGACTCCGGCGCGGCTCCCCCCGGCGCGGGCCGGGCGGCGGCGGCCGGGATGTACCTGGCAGCGGTCTCGGCGGGGAGGAGGCGGCCGGGCGGAGACGGCGGCGGAGGTGGCGGCGGCTGGCACCTGGCGGCGGCGGGGTGGCTGCTGCTGCTGGCGCTGCTGCTGCGCCAGCCGGGGACGCGGGCGCTCGTCTGCCTGCCCTGCGACGAGTCCAAGTGCGAGGAGCCCAAGAGCTGCCCCGGCAGCATCGTGCTTGGCATCTGCGGCTGCTGCTTCATGTGCGCCCGGCAGCGCAACGAGAGCTGCGGGGGCGTCTACGGGCTGCACGGCGCCTGCGACCGGGGGCTGCGCTGTGTCATTCGCCCGCCGCTCAACGGCGACTCCATCACCGAGTACGAAGTGGGCGTCTGTGAAGGTGAGGGGCGGCCGGACCCTGCCCTCCGAGCGCCGCGTTCTCTCCTTCCTTTTTTCCTTCCTTCCTTCTTTCCCTTCTTCCTTCTTTCCCTCCCTCTCTCCGGCCCCCGTCCCAGCGCGGAGCCGTGCCTCTAGCCGCCGGCTCGGGACGGGACGGGCACCCCTAGCCCCGCGGCGAGAGGATGCCTCGGCCGCTCCCTCCCCCCTTCCGCCGGTGCCCCGAGCACGTTTCCCAGGCGCGGTAACGCAGCGGGGTCGGAACGCTGCAGCGGGGCGGTGTGCGGAGCTGCCCGCGTCGCTTCGCGTGCTGTGGTGTTTTGCCGCGGTCTACCCGCCCCGGTCTGCTGCGAGAGCGTCTTCCGAGCCGTTCCGCCTAGGAGGAGAGGATTCGAAAGTTTCACCCTTAGTTTTGGCAGCTTGTAGGCTCTTCCAATTTCATTCTCTGTTTAGTAGCTCGCTGGCTTGTTAATAGCTTATGTCAAGCCAGCCAGCTGTTGGTACCCCGCTAGAATTCCTTGATGAGAGAGGACCCGGGGACAGCTTGCCAGCCTGAGATCAAGGGAGGTCAGTGCTGCACGCATGATGTCTGTTCCGGATTCCTCCTCTTTAAGGAAACACAAAGGCTGATCATCTGTTGTAAAGTTTTTCCTTCCTGTTCCTGTCACTTAATATCTGTCTGCCTGTCTGCCTACACACGCTCGCTGTACGATAAGGCATATCTGTGTCTTGCACATCAGGTGTGAGCCCCATGGCAGGACAACTCGTGGCCGCTCTAGCTGTATGCCCACTGCTTATGAAGTGATGAACTAGTGTGAAGCACAAGAGATTTGAGCACTGCTCCTCTTCAAATGTTGAATCTATCAGGGTCTCTTGAGAGTTCTTTCATATATAGTTCCCCACAAGGCTAAAGAGAAGTATTTCAGTCTCTCTTGTCTTGCTTTGTCCCTCCAGCTTGCTTTTCTCCCTAGGCTGAGGGAAAACATGGCGCTGTAAGGAGCTTACAAATAAGCAGTAGTTTGGAATATGTAGAAATGTATGTGAGGCTTCGAGTGTGAGCTTCGACAATTCTGGAAAATAAGAGCGGGGCTTGCTGCTCTCGACGGGTAGAGGGCAGTAGAAAGTCCAGAAAGCCGTTGCAGACAGAGTCTGTCCAAAACCTGGCCTTTAAAATGATACACTGTTTTCAGAGAACTAAAACCGATCTTTCTTGGTGGGCAGCTGACCTTGCTTCTGGCACAGGTTTTTACTTGCAGCTCTGTTCATCTCACTTAGGGGTAAACTGCAGACCACAGCAAGCCAGGGTGTCCTGTCTGTTGTTGCTTGCATAGGAGCAGCTGCAGGGTTAAAAGCCCTGTTAAAGAATTAAAAATGCTTCTTAACTACTTTGAAGACCTTTGTTGAGGTTAAATATGTATGTTGCTGTAGTCACTTTTTTTTAAACATGTATTGGAAAAGTTGTTTTTAAATAGAGAAGTACTTCAAAAGACCTATCTAGTTTTGAATGGATTTTTGGTTTTGCATGTTTTTAAGTAAATTCTTGGCTTAAACTGCTGCACTCTTGGTTAAAAGATCTGAAAGCCTCCAGTCTTTAAATGTCTCAATGTTCCAGCTCCTTTACAGTATCAGAGTATGGATGTCTCTGGCAGTTTAGGAGTACTTCATTCCTCTGAAGTGATGCAATCTGTACGTTGCTGTAGTTCAACTCGTAACACGTCCCATCTACTGTTGAAAATAGTATGAAGCATTTGTTGGCAAGATTGCATTTCAATTAGTGTTGTGGTTAGAAACTAGTTCCAGCTGTTCCTATAGGAATAGTAGGGGAGATAAGCTATCTATTTAATTTTCATTCTCGTAAATGAAAAGCAACTGAGCTGAACTGTCAGCCTAATAAATAATACTGAAATACCTATTAGGGAATTGTCAGGAAACTGCCTCATTCTAAGCAACAAAAGCAAATTATTGTTTCTTACAGTGTGTATTGAGTATGAGTG
Organism: Numida meleagris; assembly: GCF_002078875.1. Lineage (NCBI taxonomy): Eukaryota > Metazoa > Chordata > Aves > Galliformes > Numididae > Numida > Numida meleagris. The sequence continues at coordinate 32,511,941 of NC_034411.1, read as the reverse complement.
GTGGCAGCAAGAAAAAAAAAAAGACAGGACTTAATGTGCTGCCTCTCTTCTCTGAAATAAGGTTGATTAGCTCTGTGTTTTTAACTGTTGGGCGGTTTACCAGCACTCATCAAATGGGCTGGGCTTGTATACCTGGTGAATCAGTACCGCTAAGCGATGGTTTTCATTTATCTGCTAACAGAATAAAAACTGCTTTTCTTTTACTAATGTCTATTGGGAATGTAAGCCCTATGGTACCTACTCTAGTTCAAGGAGGAGGAAGTGGAAGTGACTTACGGAACCGTGTGAATAGAAACTGATGTTTTTACTCTGCTTCCTGTATCTAACTGTCTCCTTCACTGCAATTCTTTACACTGAAATGACCCCTACTGGTTACAGTTATAAGCTTTTTTTAATATTATTTTTATTTTGAGTTTTGAATGGGATGCTTTTGCTTAGTTCAGAGTACCAACACATAATTGGTTGAAAAACTCCAAGCTGTAATTACACCAGGTAAGAATACTTGCCTATTAATTTGATATTAGTATTACATAGGAACATTGTAAGAATGCTCAGCATAAGTGAGCTCTGTGACACCTGATGGAGAAGTTTCCATGGAATCTGTCACTAATGGCTGTTGTTTTTGTTAAACTGGCACTTACTGATGAAATCTGTTATTAATTCTAAAGTTCTTCACCCTTCACTCCTGAGGAAAGTGCTCAGTCGTCTTGCCGCATTAATTGTGCAGGTCTTTGTGCAGTTCTAAGGCTCAGTTTGTGGCATTATTGTGGTGTCTGTAAATGCCTTTCCGGCATTTATTGTACTTTCCTGCAGTTGTGTTCTTAGTAAAGAATAATTCTTAGGTCAGCTTCTCCAGGCACGGCTGAGTACTTCTGAAGGGTGACCTTGAGAGTCTTCGAACACCTCCAGCCTCTGTTGACTTTCCAGGAGAGCTGTTGGGTTGGTTTGTTGAGGTGTCAAGAGCACAGAGCTGGCTGAAAGCCAAACCTCTTGGCATCAAGAAACTGTGAGCTCTGAGCAGGGACCACTCTTCCTCTCCGTGTTTGAGGGAAGACCTGGAGCCACCTCCAAATTAGACAAGAGCTCTCCAGAAACACACTGGCCTTGGCTTCTGCACTAGCCAGGCTGTGCAGAGCTCTGCTGTTCTGGGGAATGGGGAAGCCTTGGGAAAAGCTCTGGTGTAGGAGTTTGGTTACTTTGTGAAGGCATTTCTTGTGATGACTTTTCTTGTCTCTGTTTTTACACTTCTTCAGTTTCTAGTGCTCTTGGATGATGAGGTCTTGATTGCTCTGCTAAGCTGTTCTAAAGCACAACAGCAGCATATGAAATAACACTGTGAAAATGAGCTCGAATTAGTTCATTTTTAACTGTGTAATAAAAGCATGACTAGTTTTAATGATACATTTGAAAGGACAAGTTAGCAAAACTGCTAGTTTTACTGTGTCCTTAGGTTTCTTTAAGAATATACTTCCATATTAACTATCCTTATATGGGTATTTTTTTTTAAACAACCTTCGAACTTGCTGGATAGTTTGGCCAGATCTACTGAAATGATTACTTGTAATTTCTGTACCCCTAGGCATGTTTGCAGTTCTAAATACCCTCTAGCTAATTCAAGAACACTCACTTAATTTAACTTCTTGCAAAGTATTTAGTCAGCCAAAATGTTGTTTGACTGACAGGTATATTTTACAATAATTACTCCATCAGTATGTTTCAAAAAATGCCCGCCTCTTCCCTTCCATCCTTTCTTTGCACTGCCCCCACAAGTATCCTTAATCTCAGTGAATGAAGTTTAGAGCATCATGCAGAAAGGACCACGTGTTTCTGTTTTAACAGATTGAATACTTTGCAGAAGTGACCTATTAAACGTCTCATGACTTGTAAACTGCTTTCGTTTGTGAATTCATTTAATCCACAGGGAACGTAAACATGGAAATGGTGAGTTCAGAGTTTTGCCCAAGATGTTATGTGACAGATGTTCTATATAGCCTCACAGAATTACATTTTAGATCTTCAGTGTATGTGAATATAATTTGGAAAATGACTAATGCTGACATAAAAAGCCTGTGTGCAGGGAGAAACCAGTATAAACTAAGATGTGAAGATAACTTTGTATAAAGGCTATCTAGATTAAATTCCTCATAAGCATACAGATGATTAAAAGGTGGTCCCTGAGGGAATTATCTAAGCAGACTAGTTTTGCCATGTTCAGAGGATGCAAGACTTCATGTATGAAGATGAACGGAAGAAGCAGTTCACACCTTTACCAGAGGCAATATTCAGTCTCCAGCAGCTTTCACTGACTGTGCTGGGTACTTCTGAGTCTGCAAATCATGTTAACGCCATATAAGTCATGAGAGCGTAGATCTTACAGCCAGAAAACAAACACAAGAGCACATAACTGGGGACAGGAAGAAAGGCTCTGACTCACAAGCATGCCGGGATTCCCATGTAGTGACTAACCTCTGAAACTTTAAACTTTGTATACCTACCTACATTGGTACTGATATTCTCCTTGCAACAAAGTAAACACAAAGGTTGTATCTCAGCATATGCTGTCTCCTTTCTTCAGGATTTTGTTTCGTTTAGTCTGTTTCTCCTTCCAGAAAGGCTGTTCTGCAGAGTGGCTGAGGTTGGGGGGGACCTCTGGACCTACCCCTGCCCGAGCAGGGCCATTCAGAGCAGGCTGTCCAGGACCATGTCCCAGAAGCTTCTGAAGATCTCCATGGGTGAAGGCTCCTGCTGTGTTCCAGTTCGTACCTATTGCTTCATGTCCTGCCATGGGGCACCACTGGAAAGAGCCTGGCTTTGACTTCTTTGCACCCTCTCTTTAGGGATTTCTATATATTGATGAGATCCCCTTCAAGCCTTCTCCAGAGGAAGCAGTCCCAACTCTCTCGCTGTTCTTCATTGGAGAGATACTCCAGTCTTTTTGTTATCTTTGTGACCCTTCACTGGGCTCTCTCCTTTGTGTCCACGTCTCTCTTGCAATGGGCAGCCCAGACCTGGTCACAGCGTTGCAGGTGTGGTCTCACGCGTGCTGAGCAGAGGAGGAGGTTCACCTTCCTTGACCTGCTGACACCCCTTCTCCAGTGCGGCCCAGGGCACCATCACCCTTAGCAGCAGGGGCATGCTGCTGGCTTGTGGTCAGCTTGGTGTCTGGATAATTATCCTGATGGTATTACATTTGTTAGCACAGAATGGCTCTTTCCACTATCAAAGCAGCACAATCTCATATCTATCTCTAAGTTGGTATTTAGAAAAGCCTTTTTGATGCTAACTCTGAATCCAGGGAATTTTTGTAACTCTTGCAAAATTTCTGTACTTCTGCTGTTCTGTGATTCTGTGTCACTTTTGCCCCCAGATACTAACAATAGTTTTGGAATACCAGCTTTCTTCTAATGGTGCAGGCTCTTCTGACTACAGCCAGCTTTATTCATGGCACTGTTCCAGAATTTATCTTGGAGAAAACTTTTTCTACTGTTGTCCACTCTGCTTCTGATGAGCAGTGTCAGCAAACTGCCCGTCAGCTGCTTGTTTGTGATGGAGTTACAACATATGGCTGCACATGCTGGCTTCTGAATTATGTGGGCACAGTGTGCAACTTGGAAGTACACTGGAACGTCAGCCTCCTTTGGAAAACAGACACAAAGGCTTGGCCCTTTCCTGTGGCTTTTCCAGGTTTCAGGGTTTTTTTTTTTTTAGTTGTTGCTGTTGTTTTGTTTTTAGTTTTCTAGAGGCTGAAGGAAAAAATCTGCTAGGACAGTGAAATGCTGCTGTCCATGCTCATTCTAATCAGCAGAGTACTGGCAGAGGCTCTGTCTGACAGATTAAGTCCTGGTACACTGCATAATGTTTTCAGTCAACTATTTACAAACAAAATGTGGTGCTGGTCGCAAGATTAAAATAACTTATTTTCAAGTCTCTTTCTCAGGTTCTTAAATGTCTAGGGGTCAGATCTCACAGCTTGAATTCTTTTTGTTTGAAGCCATCTTTTGGGCAGAAGATGTCAGAAATATAATTCAGTCTTGTTGAAGACCCCAAATAGTAAAACTTGAGTGGGTTGTTTTTTTTTTTTTTGGTGTTTTTTTTTGTTTGTTGTAAAGCAGGGGGAACCTGGAGCACTGAAATATAATAGACAGGGGAAAATTTTGACTATTAAAGTACTTGGCCAAGTCTTGTGCTTCACTTTGCACTTCCATTTATTTCTTTACTTTCCTCGTGGCTTCTGCAGGGTATCTGATGATGGAGTGGAAAACTGGTTTGTGTAAATACTTCCTGCATTCTTTAGTGTGAAATAACTGCCTTGAGACACGTGGAGAGCTGCTGTGGTGAAAATCTTTCACTGTATTGGAGATGTAATTGCTTGAGGTACAAGTTCTAGTTTGAACTCCTGCTTTATCCTGTTCAGATTTAAGCCAGGCCTTGTACATATGGTTTTCCCGAACTATCTAAGTGTAATGGTACAGTTTCTCTAGCTTTAGCAAGAGGTTTTATCAGGAATACGTAAAACCCTTTTGTGTTAACACACATTCTGCAGGAAGATTTGATCTTGAGTAGCAGACTCTTCTGAAAGGTGGAAAAAGTGCTTTATCATAAAACTATTTGCTGTGTGTCTTAACACAAAATGTTCTGCCGGCTCTGGTCCCTGACTCATGATTTCATTGAAGGAATAAGTTGTGAGATGGGAGCGGATTGCCGCCAGTACATAAGCACAAACTCACTTCAAGGCTAGCCTTTCCCTCTGTTGCTTTTCAAGGTCTGGGGCTGGGTTTCAAGCATTCTTTAGTGGTGATTAGTCATTTCTATTGTTCAGCTCCTCCAAAACATGAATTTCCTTTCCATCATTCTCTTTTCCTGTTCAGTGTGAAGCCAAAGCCTACTGGCAAGAAGTATTTCCTTTTTTTTTTTTTTAATTTTAGAAAATGTGTTAGAATGTTTTCAGACATTTTAATGAATACCACTTATTGCAAATGCTTGTGTGTGTAACAGTGCACTGGAGTGATTGAGGATCAGAGCTTGGGTCTGGTTTGATAGAGAAAATTTTGGCAAGTTCTCCCTCCCTTCCCAGGGGACAGAGTCTCAGGAAGTGACTTCAAGTGACTTCTCTGTCACTTGAAATCAATTCTCTCTCCCCTTTCAAATACAGGATTTAAAAGGACACTATATGATTTTAGACTTTCATTTTCAGACTGGCGGCTGGTGGTCTCTTTGATCTTTCTTTATATGTCTTAAGAACATACCTGTCATGCTTCATAAAGCTAGAAATAGTTGAGTAATGTGCTACAGTTGAATGTAAATGATGGGAGTTGACTCAGTATGTCTCCTCTCTCCTGTCTGTACTTAAGGATTATTGTGTATACAATGCTTATGTATTTGTCTTCAATAGTGCTACATTAGTGACCATTCCAGTGTGTGGCTCGCAGTTCTGAGGTGATGCAGTATCTCTAAAGCATGAAGGAGAATAGGATATAGTTTTCAAAAAAAAAAAAAGCTGACATTCAGTAGATGTCCAGACAAGGCGAGAAAGCAAAGAGAATGGTAGAGATTTGTGGCAGGCAGAAGTAATCGAATCTTGAAGGATGGAGTGGATGGAGAGCAAACATGAGCAAACAGTGGAGAAGGAGTCTCTAAAAGGATCTTTCCTTATATTTCTAATTGCAGCAGTTTTGAGATCTTCTGTATGTGGGGACAATCAGTGCTGCTATATTGAGAGACTGTGTAATTCAGAAATGAAGCTCCAAGTTGGTTTTTAGTGGTTGCACGCTTCTGGAAACAAATGTGTTAAACTGAGCAGTGTATTCCAGTTGTGAGCCCTGCATCTATATCACCCTCCCTGATTACTCATCGGATTTGTCTGATTACAGCTTCCAGTCCTAAAAAAAAAAAGTCACTCTGTATTTGTGCACACTTATTTGTGAGTAAATCTGTATTCTGCAAACAGCTGCTGCAATGTGGTGATGTGAGTGTCTGTATGTATGATTTGGCATGGAAGAAGTTGCGGAATGCTGTTTACTTGAGGCATATTTCTTGGGTTGTTTCCCAGACTGGACCTGTTGTTTAAGGACCTCTTACTCAACTTGTTAATGCTTTAATCCTCTTCCCTACTTTAGAAGCATGCTAAGACAGGACTTGGGAGTTCAGTAACATAGAGCTGTACTTGGATTGCTTGCAAGCTGAAAATATTTGCTTTGCAGAAAGCAAATCATTATGTGAATGATGGAAGAAAACGAAAAAGGGTTGGAATTAATGTGATCCTTCCCCTCCCATGTCTTCCTTATGTTATGAGTGCGCACTTGGAAGAATTTGTTCAAGCATTATGTCCAAGGTTTACTCTAGTCTGAGTAAATGCAGAACTATTTTAATGTCTGAAAACAGAGCTTGCCGAAATGAGTTGGAAAGAATGAAGAAGTGTATGTAGATATAAATGATCTGAAAGAGTGACTTTAAGCTATTGTTAGCAGACTGCTTTGAGCCTTTGAACTGCTTCTAGGCATGAGTGTGAAAGACAGCTGAATGGCTGTACAGCAGCAGTCTAGTGTAAACTCAGGACTGCTAAAACGAGTGGTCTTTTCCTTTTCTTGCTCCTACCTGACCATGCCAGCACAATGAGGTGGTGGAAATTGCAGCTAAACTCAGGTCAGTCTGGATGAAAAACAACCATTTAACTTTGGGCTACTTTTCAGCTGGACTGTTTCTAAAAGCTCAAGAATGTTAAAACCTAAATGTATTTGTTTGTGTGTGTGTGTCCCAGAAGTGAAATAGTAGATATACGTACTGGGGTTTGAGAGGCTCTTATTGTTTTATTTGGATTTTGCAATCCTGCTTGTGACTTAAACCAAATGGACATGTAAAGCATTCAGAAATGGTTTTATATTCACTTTTTTCATATTATCCACATTTCTGAGAGGTATGCATGAAAGAGCTCTTGCATGAAAAGAAAACCACAGAGGTAGTTAAACAAGAGCACGCAGGAAACTGTGTACTGCACGCTGCTTGTGAATTGTCCCAGGTTTCAGAATCATTATTGTGTACAAATTTATTTTTTTGGAGTAGTCCGCAGGACATTATGACTTTGGGAATAGTAGGAGTGAGGGTTCATGGTTCACAGATGCTAGACTTCGTTCAAGATGTGTTTTTGTATCAGTTGAAATACTGCTGACCTGTAAAGGAGCAAGCGTGCTGTGATGGACCACCGTGTATGTGCATCAAATAGAGCATTAAATGCTTTTACATCAAGTAACTAATGTTTAAAATCAAAGTAATACACTGGATTTGGGCCTTCTAGCTCATGCAAGTCCTTTCGTGTGATGATATGATTTATTCCAAGGAATTTTGTTCTGCCTGCACTGGGGTGACTCATGAGGATTTATTCTAACTGATAATCAAGGAATCACTTAACAGAACCTTTAACTTCTGTTCTTACAAGTACAAAATCAATTAGCAAAAGGAGTCTTATGTTTGCATAGATTTACTAAACTACTACAAGCTTTTTTTTTTCCTCACACATTTGCTATTGCACTGATGGAAACCATGTTTCTAAACTGAGATGTGTGAAAAGCAGTCTGCTGAGAGATGCCCAGGCTATCACTGGGTTGATGTTATTCCTATATGAATGTGACTTTAGTATTCACTTACAGTACCGAAAAATACCTTGGTTCATGAGTAATTATGTCAGATGTTGCCTGCAAGTATTCCTCAGAGATTTCTCTTCTCTTCTATCCTTTTAATGACTACTGAGCTCATTTTTGAGGGGGATAGTATTGAAGACTTATATACACCTAGTGCTGGGCCAAGCACTTTCTGTGTATACTTTTCTGCTCCCATTTGAAAATCCATGAGTTGGCAGTTATCAAACATCTGTAATGGAAGTCAGATAATACTGTGGATAGTTCCGGGGTTTCTGGTACATCTGCATCAAAATGGCCATTTGTGCGTAGGGGACTGCTCTGCTTTCCATTCCAGGTGAGTCCCTTCTCAGCTGGGGCAAGCAGCTTTTGCATAACAGGGACTCTGCAGCTTCTGTTCTTCTCTAAAAAAAATTCATTGCTGAAATGCTGTAGGGCAAACATAAATGCCATGAACTGGATTGTTCAAAAAGCAAAAGTGTGCTGTTATCACAGTCTGTATGCCTCATCTATGTATGCTGAACTGATTTCCAGAGTCTGGTGGGAGAGGGAAGCTCAGGGAGCTGAGCATTAGGGGCCCAGCTGTCATGAGTAAAGGTGGCTGTGCCCTTCTCAGGGTCTGGGTTCCTGATCTACAAATGGGCAGAGAATGAGATCCTGTGCATCAGAAACGGGGAACGATTCAGCAAACAAACAGAGCAATTCTGTTTCTTAAGACTATTAAACAGTCTGATCTGGATCAAGCTGTGGTCTGATACAGAATTTAGCACACTGAATTTTAAGGCACAGCTATTGCCCCTTTTGTTCTTGTTGTTATGTGGATTACTGCTGTGATTTGTAACATACAAATTGTCCAAGCTGTATTCCGGCTTCTCAAAAACAGGATATATTATTGTTCTCAAAATTCCCAGTGTTCTTTTCACCATGCATGCCTGGCCTCACAATCATGTAAGCATCCTGAAAACTACTGAATCTGCATCTTCCCTTGAAAGAATTTCAGTAGTTTCTCTTCATGAACTTCTGTGCTTCCTTTTGACTTTTGTTGATACACTTGCTCTGTGGGATGATTGGTCAACTTAATAAATTACTTCCTGGAGTTAATGACTATTCTTCCTTGGCTATTTTTATGGAGTAAAACAGGCATGAGATTCCCATGGATGTTCTCTTCTTCATGTCTAAAATTGACTTGGTTGTTTATTTGGTGTTTTTTGTCAGCAAGGTGTTCTGCTGACTTGTAATAGAAAATAAGTTGTTGGCTGTAGAGGGAGAAACATGCTGGTGAGAATCTGCTGTGATGCTCTCTCTAGATCATCTACTGTACTTAGCCTTAACTGGTTAAAAAAAACCATCAACTTCTTTGCAGTTTCCAGATACTGGTTGTGTGGAGGTGTGGGATATTTTTTTGTTGCTTTTTGTTTATTTGTTTTTCCCCAAACAGACAGGATAACCGATATTCTGCCCATCTCTGTGAGTGGAAAGTGTTTGCGCATCAGCTTCAGTGTATGTATTTGCTATCAATTTTTAGGCTTCGTTTCAGTGTCAGACTGCTGAATGACAAAACAGTTGATGTTCGGCTGCAGTCTGCTGTGCTGAAGGGCAGCTTCTGATGCTCCCTCTAAGGCGTAGCTTACGGGGGTATCTCAGACTAAGAATTGTGCAATAGGAATCTATTAACCCCACAAGTCATCTTTCTTCATTTCTTCTTGTCAGTAGAACTGTATAGGGAGGGGACGTGAGTCAGCTGAGGACATATGTTCCTTCTGAACAATGCACAAATGCAGAGCTGATAAGAACTAATGTTTCCCTCTCTGTCAGCAGTGCCTGGGTCTCTGCTTGGTCAGATTTGGCTGATGGCATGGCTAGTGCTCAGCTCCTGGTTCAGAAGCAGCTGCTGCACTCTGGAGTCAGCTGAGTGCCCAGCCTGGTCAGCAGGCCTGCTTACTTGGCTGAGGGACCCAAACAAGCCTGGGTCTCTGCTTTCCACATGCTCCTACGGTCAAGGTTTGGTGTGATGTGTTCTGAACAGAAACATGACAGCACAACCATCTGTGTCAATGCACATGTTGCCATGCAGCTTGTTCACTTAGACAATGCCTGCTAGATCAGGTTGCTCAGGACCTAATCCAGCTTCATCTTGAAAGTCTCCAGGGATGGGGCATCCACCACCTCCCTGGGCAATCTGTTCCAGTGCCTTACCACCCTCACTGCAAAAGGCTGTTTCCTTGTATCCAACCTAAATCTATCCTCTTTGAACTTGAAATCATTTCCCCTTGTTCTTTCACCACAGACCCTGCTAAAGAGTCTGTCTCCTTTCTCGTAGCTCCCCTTTAGATACTGGAAGGCCGCTCTCAGGTCATCTTGGAGCCTTCTCTTCTCCAGACTGAACAGCCCCAGCTCTCTCAGCCTGTTCTCATAGGAGAAGTGTTTCATTCCATGAATCATTTTTGTGGCCCTTCTCTGGACGTGTTCCAGCAGGTCTATGTCTGTCCTGTACTGAGGACTCCACATCTGGATGCAGTACTCCAAGTGAGGCCTCACCAGTACAGACCAGCGGGGCAGGATCGCCTCCCTCTACCTGCAAGCCGTGCTTCTTTTGATGCAGCCCAGGATGCTGTTGGCTTTCTTGGCTGCAAGGGCACACTGCTGGCTCATGTCCAGCTTCCCATCCACCAGTACCCCCAGGTCTTTTTTGGCAGGGCTGCTCTCCATCCTTTCATCCCCCAGATTGTACTGGTAGTGAGGGTTGCCCTGACCCACGTGCAAGATCTTGCATTTGGATTTGTTGAACCTCATGAGGTTCACCTGGCCCCACTGCTCAGCCTGCCTAGGTCTCTCTGGATGGCATCCCATTCCTCTGGTGTGTCGACCGCACCCTACAGCTTGGTGTCATCAGCAAACTTGCTGAGGTGCGCTTGACCCCACTGTCAGTGTCATTAATGAAGATATTAAAGAGTATTGGGCCTCAGCACCAACCCTTGGGGGTCACGTTCATCACCAGTCTCTCCATCCAGACACTGAGCCGTTGACCACCACTATCTGGAGTTGATCCTGCAGCTGGTTCTTCATTCATCAAACAGTCCACCCATCAAATCCATGTGGGGTACAGTGTCAGGTTTTACTGAAGTTGAGGTAGATGACATCAGTGGCTTTTCCCTTGTCCATTGATGTAGTGACACCATCATAGAAGGCCACTAGGTTGGTCAAGCAGGATTTGCCCTTGGTGAAGCCATGCTGGTTCTCCTTTATCTGCTCCCTGCCTTCCATGTGCCTTAGCATAGCTTCTAGGAGGACCTGCTCCATGATCTTTCCTGACGCAGAGGTGAGACTGACAGGTCAATAGTTCCCAGGGTCATCCTTTTTACCCCTTTTTAAAATGGGTATGATGTTATCTTTTTTCCAGTCACCAGGGACTTCACCTGATTGCTGTGACTTTTCAAATGTCATTGAGAGTGGCCTGGCAACTACATCAGCTAATTCCCTCAGGATCTCTGGGTTGCATCTCATTTTTTCTATCCCTTTTGTCATTAGTAGACGTCAGCAGAGCATCTCCATTTTATAGTACTTGATTTGGTAGACTGGACAGGTTGGAAAATGATCTAGTATACAACAGCTAAAAATACCTCATGCCTAGAAGTGTATGTCTTGCTTAAATTTGAGTCTGTTGGATGTTGCTGTATGTACCATTGGTCCAAGGAAGCTGAGATTTTGTGGAACTTGCAATTACGGCAGAATTGTAGATAGACTGAACTTCTCCATTTTGGAGGAGGGGAAATAGACTCATTGCATGTAACCAGAGAAGTAGTGGACAGTTGTGCAATAGAAACATGAGAATTAACAGATATACCAGACTCATTCAAAAGAGCGAAGAGAGACATTCTAGCCCTGCTACACTCCCTTGTCCCTTGACAGCAAGGAGCATAATGTGCTTGAGCAATTCTCTTGGAATGATAATGGTTGTTCAGGGGTGCTGGGAAGCATGCTTTTGGCCATATTACAACATCAAAGGCCTGGCATCTTGCAGCATTTTTGTAGTAAAAAGTCATCTCTATGGAGTGAATTCTATGTGATGTATTTTTTAAAATGTGTTTAATTATGCTCTCTTTCTAACTTCGTTTTGACTTCTCTAACAGCTGCAGGTTCTCTCCAACATTCTCACTTCCATGATAAATATAACTTCAAGTACCTATAGAAGTTATTTTGTTTAGAATAGCGCTCATTTGTACTACAGCTATGCTTTTCCTCAAGACATGATAGTTTTTCATACAGATCGAAGTAAACAATGCCAGTAACTGTGGCAAAATGGGCAAAAAAATAACTGTGAAACACAATATTTGGCAAATCTCATCATTTAGATTAATCCGTTCTTTTGGACTCTGTCTTGTTTAGCTTGATGTTGAATTTGAAATAAATTGCATGCAACCCCAAAGCAGCTGAATTTATATACTGTAACTGAAATCAATAGCGAGTTTCTCTGCTTGTTTGTTTTAGATGAAAACTGGGATGATGATCAGCTCCTTGGATTTGAGCCATGCAACGAAAACCTTATAACAGGTTGTAACATAATCAACGGGAAGTGTGAATGCGACACTATTCGGACCTGTAATAATCCATTTGAATTTCCAAGTCGGGATACTTGCCTGTCAGCCTTGAAAAGGATTGAAGGTAAGCAGTCATCATCAGTAATTCTGAGTTAGTCATTCTATGTGTTTGATTAAAAGCTGGAGTCAGGTTAATGTTCCTTTTTTTAGGATGACTCTGGTAATTTCAGATACCTGTGGCCTTCCACTTTTCAGAAGGCAATTATTTGCTTTAAAGAAAGAGATGACTTAGTAATCTTGGCCTTCCAAATGCTTAAATTTAAGAATGAAGAAACTAATAATTTGTGTTTAAGTGTGTTATGATGGTTTCAATCTTAAAACCTATGAACAATCCTGTGCATGAGTGTACAGTTTGTGGTAGCTCCTTTTGTAGATCTTTGGCTGTTAGGCAGTGTGGGAAAACTTTTAAAAAAGCATTGATGAATAAGTGCAGGGGATCTTAATAGCAAAGGTATAAAACAAGAAGTAGAAGTTGTTGATTACAGTTGTATCTTCTGTGTATGCATGAATTGCTATTTTCTTTAGAATTATGTAATGTGGCATTACTTTATTGCTAGTACTCCTCAGTTTCGTGTTTCTTTGATTTGAGCTGTATTAGGTCACGTATATTTATGCTTCTGTACACATACATGATGTCTGATTGTTGTTGAACTGAAAATGAGATGACTCAAGACGTGCAGTTGTAATACTATTCACGTGATGTATTTTTAGGCTTGTTTTCAACAGATGTCCAAGGCTTGATCTCAGGTCCTTTCTGTAATTCTGTAATTACTGTTTATTTCCCAGTGTGTCTGGGAATGTCCAAAAGCTGATTGGTGGCATGAACCTGCTTAGTTAGTCTGTATGTGATATTAAACATTGATTTAAAACAAATACATTTACTTTTGCAAGGATACTAACCATATTTAAAGTTGCTATCTTCTCTTGAGTTAAGGGAGTGTGATCTGATGTCATCATGTTCCTTCTGTGACAAGGAGATCTTGTAAGAGAAACATAGCTGGCAGAAACACGTTCGTTATCATCATTTGTGGTGTTGATCCCTGAAGGGGTACAAATGCTTTGTGTTTTATTTGTTTGGCTAGTGGCTTTTTGTTTGTTTTTGTAGAGAAATAGGAGAAGCACAAGTAATGTTGACCTTCTCTCCTTGCTGAAGTAGAGGGCGGTAGCATGTATATGTTCTTAAGTAACCTTATTGGCTGGTTCCCTTTTTACTTGTCAATGTGTGATTAATTTTGTAGTAGTTCATCAGAACCTCTGCTAGCGTAACAATTCATTGTGCGTTTAACTTGCTCAGAGAATCTGTTGGGGATGTCTTCTTGCTTTTTGCAGACTGTGAAGAAATTGATTTATTTTGTGAATTGGCATAGAAGAAGCAGATTGATTCTTTGAGTAGCTTACCCTCAGAAACTTCTTGTTTTAGCTAACTTCCCACTTCTAAAAAGAACGATGGGGTTGGGAAGTGTGCTGCAGTACCTCCAAAACACCAGAGGTCTTGCACTAACACTAACTTTAGTGTTGTAACAGTCCAACTTTTGCATAAGGTGAATTTGCATTTGCAGCCTCACTGTCAAACCCCTACCACTGAGAATTGCTTGAAGTTAAATCCATCCATATTCCTCAGATGGGAAGAAATCATCATTCAACAAGTATTAATAATAGGACAGTAAAGGAAATTACAATGAATATATTTGTGTTGAAATAATACTTTGCTTCTCGCAAAAATAAATTTGGCAGATACAAATGTTTGTGCTACAGCAAACAGTCTCAGAATTGGCTAAAATAAAAAGGGAGACTACTGATTTTTAACTTGCTTTTCACATTCCAGATTCCTTTCATTTTATTAAATAAACTTAATTGAAATCCACTGGAAATCTAGTTCCTACAAAGGTAAAACATGGTAGTTCGCTCCAAGTATGGCAGTTTGCCTTTTTTAACTACCGTTTTGAATGATATTTTCACCCAAAACTGAACATTATTTGGGTAGGAAGAAGACCTTTTTCTATGCATTGATACTAACTTATGCTTTGAAGGAAAAAAACACAAAGTATATAGCATTAATTTGCCTGAATATGATAGTCATAATCAGTCAAATCTGCCTACTGTGTTCCACACTGTTAATGCATTATCCTTTTTCTCCAAATATGTGCGAGAAGGAGATGCCAAGTAGTGATCATGGGAGTAGGATTCTTATGCTACAATTAGAGATTGGATGCTTACTGCTTATGGACATTATTTCTTTAAATGTTTTTCTACTTGTTTCAGTGATTAAATGTATGCTTTGTCTTGTTTGTAAGCAAATGGAAAGGAAGAGTAACTTTTTTTTTACTCGCATGTACTTGCCACGTGTGTTTTTGGTAAGAAAGCCAAGTTTGTTGAATGAAATGGGATAGTCATCTTGATGTGTCAGATACAGTGTTTGCTGTTTGAGTATTTCAAGCTTTAAAACTTCATGGTCTAAAAGCTGAATTCAGCTATTTGGAAAGTCAACCTGAAACATGGTTTAGGTAGTACGCAATCCTGAGAGCTCTGAGCATATTAAAATTGAGAAGTCTCAGTTCCTTCAAGGCAAACTGAGCCTTAAACTGTAGGATCACATAAAAGATCTTATGAACCATTCATTTTTAAGTATGTCCAACTAAGATTTTCTTGAAATTTGAAGTACTAATGTATACTTCTCTATTCTTGCCTTACTGCTGAAGATAATAGCAGGAAGAAATGAAACTGGTCATTCAGGTGTTGAAATACCATGATTAATAGTCTACCACAAAAAAATTAGACTAAGTACTTCAAATTTAACTTCCTTCTCTTCACCACACCTCATATGGACAGTTAAAGATAGTGTGATTAAAAACTCACAAGTCGAGTACTTGAATGATAAATATACCATAATCACAGTTCCTGAAGAAAACTCACAGAAAAGTGCCAAAAGTAGAAACTAGCTGCTTCCATGTTCTTTCTGCTGTGTTGAGGATAGTTACTAAGCAGTTAAGAATGGTTTGTGTTACACATCCCATCTAGATAAATTCTGATTCAAGTAACTGCATTGATTTAGCCATAACTCTGCAATTTAAATCTTGGACCGTATTAATTTAATAGAGGGCCCTTCTTTCAACTTCCTGTGCAGCTGGTATAAGGGCATCACAGAGGCCAGTGGTGTTCTTACTGAAATTAGTTGTGTAGCTGTGTGGCTTTTTCTTTTTTTTGCATTTTTTCTATTTTTGAAATAAAAAAATGGAGGTTGAAGTTAGGCTGTTCCAATGGCACTGAGTGTATATAGGTCCATGCACAGGAGATACTGAGGCCAACATGCAATTAGTTGTAGTTGACAGAACTGGCAACTACCTGTACAGTTCAATCAAAAGCCAAACTTGCATATGTTGAATCTATTTCATAAATATTCTCTGTCAACTAACAAACATTGAGCTAAAATCGGGAGTCCTGTTTCCAGATATGAAAAGGTATGTGCTACAAGTCAGGACTCTTCTATGTACTTTGATTTCTGGTCTTTTGTATTTGCACTCTTCCATCCAAATGCCACTCTAGTAATTTTATTTAATTATTATTTTTAATCTAGTTTGTCTTGTCCTTAAGGTTTTTAGCTAGTGTGGTCTTCCCTTCTGGGCTTGCTGTCAGTTGTATCTTGCTTACTCAACTAACTCAAAGTTTTTTTCATTTGCTTCATATAGAATCTTTTTTTCTCCTACTTGCTTGTATTTGTCTGCCTTCCTGGGCACCTCATATTTTCTTCTACCTTCACATTGCCCTGCCTTCTATTTTCCTTTTCTCTGCCTACCTATTTAATATGGCTTGCACCCCAACTCACTCAAAGTTGTCATGGTTGACTGATGTGATTTTTTTGCATCTGTCCTTCCTTCCCAAAATCAGGCTCCCTGGGCTTCAACCTCACGTTGCTTAATGTTACTGACAGAGTTAGAAAGTGATGTTCTTGATTCTGTGTCCCCAGGGCTTCCTCTGTCCTGCACTGAAGGAGTGTTTCTCTAGTATATGTATGTAACTTCTGTAGGGGTGATGATGTTTGCATGCAAAAACATCCTGAGAGGATACTGTAGGCTCTCAATAATACAGGTATTGCAGAAAGCTGTCTCCACTCTGTGCCTTTGTTTTTCTGGGATACAGTAGGATTGAATACATCTGAAAGAATTGGTTTTGTCATAAACTTGGTAGATAATTTCTAACTGATCTCTTAGTGTAGACATACTGCAACTGTTCAAAGGCTTGATACTCTCTATTGAAGTAACATGTAGCAGGAAGTACATTTGTGCCACAGAGGTCTCCCAACCCTATTATCAGGCTTAAAGTGCCTTCTTCTCTATGTGAACAGTCAGTGACCTTTCATATGAAAGGTTTGATAGAGGTCATGAACCATTCTATTATGAGGAAATCCACACATTTTGAGCTAAAAGGAACTGTCTGGGAAAACTATCACATAACTAAATAATAGTAGATCCGTGTTGTGTGGTGCTTTTCCTTGCTTTATTATTTTTAATTCTTTTTTTTTTTTCTGATGGTTATTGTCTTGACTAGTGTCTGCTCTGATATGGTTCAGGAAATCCTGTGTTCTTGAGTGCACAGGGCTTGTTTCTATTCAAGAGACTGCTAATGATGGCAGTTCAGTTGAGCTAGGACCACTGGAGTGGACTGTGTGGATAATGTGGCTGGAGGATGAAAAGTACTGAGATGCCATATGTCTGCTGAGTCACAGGCGGAGGTCCAATAAATTGCATCTACATGTACTTGCAGCCACAATCTGCCAAATTTTAACTGTAAGCAGTACTGTAGAAGAGTCGGTTCTTTAAATTTTATATGAGAGACTAGACGTTGTGGGTGAAGAGTGAAAGAGGAGGTAATTTTATTCTTCAAGATATAGTTGCAGGGCATTTGTACATGTTGCAGCATTGAAAGCTTGCTGTGTAGTGCCAGTGCAATTATCTTGAAACCTTGTCTTGAACATACGAAGAGCCACTAGAAAGTCACTACCTGAAGTGATCTGGTCTCAGTAATTTTTAAGGCTGTTCCAGTTCTGAGATCTGTTTCTTTCTTTCTCTATGTCAGGCTCTGGCAGGAATTTAAATAGTCTAGGAAAGCTATAAAGAAGAGAAACCTGAGGATATTCTTGAGCCTGTTCCTCTTCTACCACAAGCAGTTCAGAATCTGCATTCTTGTGAGCTAGCCATGGAAAGGGAATGTGCCTTGCCGCTTTCCCTCATCAGAGGAAATGGTGGCAATTCTTGCTTTCCAAAGAATGTTCGTTTCTGAAGTAGCTATTTCCTCTTCCTCTGGGAATTGCGGGGGGACATAAGTCATGGATCAAAGGCGTTTAGTCTTGCAATAGTTGGGTGATGCTTTAGGCTCAGATCTCTTCAGCTGGGTTTACTGAAGGTGTCAGTCTGCCTGTTACCTCAAAGATGAGAAACCACCTGATGCTAGCCTGCTTCTTCAAAATTGTTTGGCAGCAGTGTTTGTTTGTGTCATACTAGTACTTGGTTTTATCCAAAGCAAAAGTGTTCTTGAGTACTAGAGAGCATAAATACCACCTGTGTTAGCAAAGGTGGTGATTTTTTTTAAGGTTATGTCGATATAAACTTGAACTTTGAGAGGAGAAATAAATCATCTGTCTTTATCGCTTTGTACTCTACCAGTAGTGCAATCTTTTGCATGAAAAGGTTATACCCAGTCTTTTTTCGGACTATACGGTGGATAAAGCTTGTGTGTTCTTCTGTTGGAAAACATTATTAATGTTTTCAGTAAATGAATACCTTCACTTGCATCTCTGCATGTAAAATCTCCTGATGATGATATTACTGAAACTCTTATTTTAAAATAGCTTCTTCTCAATTACTTGGCTTGTACCTTCCCAAGCCGTTCACTGCTGTCCTTCATAGGTGAAAGGAAAAAGCTTTTAAGTTGCTAGTATCTTTTAAGCTTGTTCATTGCAACATACTCCTTGCATTCCATTATTTTTTTTTGTATGTAACTGAATAACTTTATACTGGCAAATGTTGCAATACCTGTCAGACCAGTCTTAGAATAACAAATATGAGAAGGTAATTTTATTCTAAATGCTTGTTTGGTTCTTAAGTCTGATTTTGTGTTAAACTTCACTTCTGTGATCTTAATAGCTGACGGTTACCTTTAAAAACTAGAATAGAGTAAATCCAGATTTATGCTGAACTATCAGGCAAGGAGGGGAGTGAAATACTTTCAGATGTGCTTAATCTGATACACTTTCCACTCCTCTCGCATAACAATTAGTGTATGTTTTTACTCAAATAACTGAACTTTGAAGGTTGGCATGTATTTGCAATAAGGAATGTGATTGTGGCAAAGGTCCAAATTTTACCTTTGAATGTGCTTATGAGAGCCAAGTAAATGCATCCAAAGGCAAAATTTCATGTACAGTATAAAGGAAAATAGTAGCCTAACTTTTATTTTTCATCCCCTGAATGCATGGGTACAAAGGGAATAAATATTTGATATGGAAATTATGCAAATTAAGAATACTAACATAAATTTCCTTCTTTCCCCCTGGAGGGGGGGTGGGAGCTGGATGGGGGAAAGAGGTAAAAACTAACTAATGAAGAATCTTATGAAAGTGAGACATCTGGCAGTGAGTTGACTTAACAGCATAACTGAAGAGTGTTAAATTTGCTGGACTTCACTTTTCTTGATTCTGACTCCTGAGAGAGCTGTTCCCAGATAAAGCATGATCTTTTTCTAGCTTATTTATTTGCTAGTCTTATTCTTAATGATTTGTCGCATAGTGAGTATTTGTTCCATGAGATTTCAAATTAACATTAAGAATCCCTTGTGGAAGATTCACAGATGTATCAAAAGCAGAAACTGATTTTCATATTTCTGTATTGATGTCTGGATACTTATAACTTAATTAAGCCCAATTTTTGATAACATTGTTTAATAATGAGGAGAAGCTGTACTGCAGAAACTCTTAGGAAAGAAGACTGCAGAAGCAATCCAGAACTGGGCAGCTTATTTAAAAACAAGAACAAAAACATAGGGACATTAGCATCATAAAAATGGCTTATTGTAAATGTAAATTGTAATGTGAATACGTGTTGTTTCTAGGAACTGAGCTTATTTTCCTTCTGTGCTAGACTTGCTCATGTGAGTTACTGTGGAGATTCTACTCTTGCCTTTTCTTCCTCTACAACCAAATCCCTTGAGTATGTAAAATTCATGGAAAAGATACCAGATCATTAATATGTTACACTTTAGTTTCCTTCAAACTTGCAGTTTACATGACTATTGTGAACAGAAGGTTAACATTAATTGTAGGCTATAGCCTAGGACTGCATGACAAATGCATCCTACAAAGTTAGCAATCAAATATTTATGGTCAAAGCCTTGTTCCTAGAGACAAAGCAGTACCTATCTTGCCTTTTTTTGTTTCAGATGCTTATCTGCTTTCATCTGAAGCTGAATACAATGTAATACATTGAACCTGAATCATCTATAAGGGGAGAAAAAGAACAGGACAGGTCTTACAGCTGATACGATCTTGCTTTCAGTGCCTTCTAAATGTTCCTTCCATTGATGGCAAGTAAGCTATGCTGAAGGACATCCATCTTAACTGTAGAGGCAAGGTACAGGTTTAATGAATGCTTGACCTTAATTTCTGTTAAAGTTGGGGAACAGTGAAAGTGCAGCAGGTGACTACTATCAGAACGCTTCCAGATGCAGCATTGATTTTAAGGATCAAAAATTATTTATGTGTGACAGCAGAGACTTGAACAAAGGTCTGGAATTAAATGGTCTGTAAACATTATCCTAATGTTGTGTACTAGCAGAACAGAAGGCTGTATTCTCGTGGTACTTGGTGCGCTGGGTCATAGGTCTTGTTCTGACAGGGCAGATCTTGTTTGGATATGTAGTCTGTTGATACCAATAGAGATAAGCAAGTGTTGTATGAGCATATCTAGTGCTTGTGGTATCAGTGAGTGGTCAATACGACACTGGTTAGGTCACTGTAAATAATAAACAATTTTTGGTTGAGTAGTAATGGCTTCTTTGTTTGATCACCCCCAGTAGACTTCATAGTTGTCCCTTTCCTTTTTTCTTTTTTTTCCTCAAAGTACTTTTTATGAACATGTGTAACTTCTGAACAGTTGTGTTTGCATGGTGACAAACTATTTCAATTCTGTCTCTAAATTTAAACCTTTCATTATTTCACAAGACTTCTTGTGAAAGAAGAAATAATAATAATTAAAAAGACAAGCAATATTTTGCAGCTTCCATAGCATGAAACAGACTTCAATGTGCAATAGATTAAAATATACCAATAAAACTGTCTGTTATAGAATTTATGGATGGAGACTAGAGTCTAAGCAAGGTACTGAGAACTAGTTCATTTCTGGAGATATTTCAGCAAAGTTGAATAATCCCTTGCAGAGGCTGGAAGGTAGAAGGGGAAAGGAGAAAAGGCAGTGTTTCTGGAAAACTTACATTTACTCTATTTCAGAACATCCCACTGAGGATGGTCGATAAGCTTGTTTTTCCCCAGTAACTAAGCAGAGCAAGGGTATTCATGTAGCTGTTCCAACTGCACAATTTTCAAGATGCTTGAGAACTTAACTCAATGAATGCTTTTCATCTTAAACATTTCAAAAATGTGAGCCTGTCTTTATCTGTATTTACTGCTAGAAGATGAAACACTTTGTCCCCCATACATAAAGGCACTTCCTAATTAATGTAGTAACAGGTGTCTCTACAAAATAATATGTAAACGTGAACATCTTGCTCTGTAAGAAAGCAAAAGGATTAATATTTACAGTTATGATATTAATGGAATAAGAAAAGTAAAATTATTCCCCTACCAAAAATGGTGTTTTTCTTGTTGTGTTTATTTTAATACTAATTAAAGTATTCTGTGAGTCACTTTATTTTATGTGGGACTAGACTTGCCTTCTCACTGTTGTTTTTCTGTGTTGGTAAATGCAGGGGAGGTTTTTCCATTGCTGATCACATTTCTGGGCTCTAGCTGACCTCCTCCTTTGCAATCATCAAGCTAAGGTTCCTCTCAGCACTGCCATCAGCAGGGTGCTGATCTGCAGAGGAAGAAGCTTTAGCTTGTTTCCAGACACAGCAGAAGTTTATAAAAGACTTCAGTGTAATAAACTCTAAAAAGCAATTCTCAAGTTGGGTACTGTCATGGATTTATCTTGAGGTTGTGCATTCGAGCACTTGTACCACCTGCTAGGTTGGTTAGCCTGTTTTGGTGTACATTGCAACTCACTTTAAGTATCTGCCATTGTGTTCCTGGGTATCGTTATTCTCCTGGTGGAGGTGCACCTTCAGGTAAGAGCTCTACTACTGTAATAATTAAAACTCTTGTCAGAATCCTTATTGATCTGTGGTTAGCTACTTCTCTCATCTGCCTGTGGCAACAGACAGAATAATTTAGATTTTTTTCTGCATTGCTAACCTTTCTTCTCTGGCTTATTAGTTGATGCTATGTGACAAATCTGTAATCTGTTCACTCCTTTCAGAAAGGGATGAAGGGAGGAGGGGTGCAAATGAACTTCTAGTTTCCATGTAGGCATGACTGCTTCAATCTAACTGGCTGTAAACTGTCACTGACATACTGATCTGATGATGTAGGCATTAAGTTTTGTTCTGAACTTACCACTCATGTGTACTTGTTACTGTGTCCTTCTAGGTCAGTGTGAGCAAGTGTTGCTTGATTGCAAACATCTTTCCCCTCAAACAGGGAAAAAAAAAACCCACAAAAATTTTTATAGGATTGTCTTAAAAATTTCTTGTTAAGACAATTTTTTTTGCCTTAGCCAAGAGTGTTAACAGGTTTATTTCACAGTATTGACTAAGACCAAGCGTGTGATTAAGAATATGGAAATTACTTAATTGTAATGGGCCTTTTTAGATTCAGTTGTACCTTTCCCTTGTGACATTGCACTGAAATGGTACTCAGGCTGGTGTCCTTACAGGTTGAACCTGAGTGTAGATGGCACATGTGTGCCCTCTATGGATACTTTAAAAATAAAATATCTGCACTCCAAATTCTAGGGCTTCTATCTACTCAGTATGAATGTATCTTGGGCACATCTGTGTTCCTGTTTACTGCTAAAGGAATCTCCTACACAAATACTTGGAGAAAAAGTGCATATTTATGAGTGAATGTCTCAAAAAAAAAAGACATTCTTAGCCTCAGTGTAGAAGAGTAATAGCTGTGCTCCCTCCCTCCCAGTGTATGGTCTGTCTTTTGTTCTAGATTCCCTTAAGTGTTCTGTGTGTAAGTTTAAAAAAATAAATAAATAACCACAACCGTGCAACCTTGCTTAAATCCAAGAAAACTTCCTTCTTCATTCATGAAATAACATACATGTGCATTAAAGAGCTCATCTAGAATGTTACATCATCTTATGTTAACAGGTGTAAATTCTGCCCTTCTGTCCAGAAGAAGCAAAGCTTTTGTTAACTCTTCTCTCCTGCTAGAGAGAGAACATCCAGTACTTTTGTATGAACAACTTTGTTCTGTAGACACGTAGAAGTTGTTGTCATAGTGACAAACCAATCTACATAATTTAAGGTGCTGGAATTTAAATCTCTTGTGAGATACATATGTTAGAATCTCAACTTGTGTAAAGGAATGAATTAATATGTTAAGTGTTAAACATGTTTGGCATTGGCATGTAATTTTAGAACAGGCAAATAAAGCATTTTCTTGATTTTAAAAAATAAAAGAAATAAACCTGGAGACTTAAATCTGCTTTTGACCTTTGGCTAGCAGATACAGTCACATACTCTGTAGTAAAGGAAATGCCTCACATTCTAGCCATTTGAGCTAGGCCTTCCAGCTCTTTGGCACGCTTTTGTGTATAGGCCTGATCTTTTTTCTCTTCAGTTGTCATTACAGAAGTGAGTAGGGGACAAAGTAATGCCCAAAGCATCCCGTTTCATCTTTCTGTTTTGAGTTTTTCTACAATATATATTGATTGTGTTGAGGGTCTGGAATATGAATTCCAAATCTCCTGTACATTTTTAAAAGTCGAGAAAATGAGAATCAAGATTCTACAACTTAATTAAAAATGCTACAATTTGAAAAGCAAATCTGGATGCTTCTGAAAAAACTTCTGAAGAAAACTATTTTGAACATTAATTTAAAAAAAAAATCCCGTAGACTATATGCTATCATACTAGAATACTGGATAAGAAACTGTGTGTAGAATAAATTAACTCATTAAACACAGTTTTCTAGTTATTGTTGTATTAAGGCATGTGGGCAGTGTGGCTGTTCCTTACTCGGACAGATCACATCTGACATAAAAATAAGATTATGGTCTGAATGCTGTGTTTTTTTTTTCCAAAGTTTTGCATTCTGTGATACTGCATCTACTCTAGCATTAGGGCATACGCTTTAGTCTGTGGTGCTTTTCTGAGCATCCAGTCCTTACCTGCCCTCTGTGTAAGCCATTGCCTTCAGCTTCCAGACAGGGTAACTGGCTGCCTTCTGCTGGGGCTTTGTCATACTGTGAAGCAGACACACTGGGTAGAAGGTCTTGAGCTTGGAACTCACCTGCCTGAGCTCCACAGGTGCTGGGAGCTAATGCCACTCCTTTGAACTGGTGTGTCACTGACAAAGGTTCTTGCAGCCTCTGGAAGTTCTGGAATAAGAAGTACTTAATAAGGCAATACTCTTCTTCTCATCTTTCCAAGAAGCTGAAAGCACCAAGTGAGCCACGCGGTATAAAATGGGAAGGACAGGGTGTGAAATGGGAAGAAACACATTTTCCATTTAACAATTCTATATGAGGATTGTCCCTACATAAGGGACTGTACATTTTTGCTGTGCTCTGGAAGCTCCTTAGGCTACAGATGAGCTTTGTCATAACTGCTTGGCACTGACATGAACGTAAGATTATCGCAGTTATCACTTAAAGACACACCTTCACTAAAGCTCATCCTCAACTTCTTTTGAATGATACCCGGACACTTCAGTAATGTAATTAGCTGTCTACGTGTAGACTACATTACAAATGCTTGCTGTAAGAAAGCCTGACTCCCTATTCTGAGTTGTAATTGGTTTGATTCAGGCAGCTGCAGACAGAAGAATCTTTGTTTGGCTTTTACTCACAGTTCTACACTTGCGAGGTAATGCTTTGCCAGCACATTTATTCCAACAATCTCTGTTTTCCTTCTCAATCCTAGGGAATATTGCTGTGAAAGCTGCTAGCTTGTTGACAAGGGAGAGAGCTTTGCTTTCTAGCAGAAATCTAGTCTGCACTGTGGCTGTAAAGACACAAAATTCATCACTGAGTGATCAAACATGGTTTCACATCAAGGAACATATGCACTGCTTTTCATCACTATGGTAGTTTTTACGTGCTTGTTTTACAGCAAGACCTTACACAGCTGAAATTCAAACCTGTGGAGTACAGAGCAAAAAGTGAAACTTACTTGGACTTCTCCCTTTTGTTTTGAGATTAAATCCAACACAAATCTGTAAATCACCAAAAACTTTGCAGTAGTGTGGCTTACTTGTGGTGTCATGTGGCAGATCTTCCTTTTTTTTAATTTTTTTTTTCCTCTGAGTGTGATACTTGCCAAAGAAGTTACTGCTATGAAACTAGGAGAAGAGAGGACGGATTACTATGGACTTTGAGGGGAAAAAAATTGAGAAGGTAAATGAAAAACATCATAGAATGTCTTACACCTGTATGGTATTGGTGATTTGGTGATCTTCCCTTTCTTTTCATTTTTTTCCTCTCTCTCGTGGACTAATACTAATACTAAAATGTCAGTGTTATTTACTAAGGCAGCTGTAGTAGATGTAGCCCAGAAATGCTAACAGTTTACCAGAGTCACAAAAGAGGGGCTGGAACCTGAAACATCAGTGAGTTTATAGCCTAGTAAGATTATGAGATAATTTCAAAGTACAGTTTCAAAAATCCCACTGGAGAAGCATATCTGTTAAATATAAAATTGAATTATTAGCTACTTGGTTGTGTCTGTGTGAGGTGTGTTCTCTGAATGTCTTTGGTAAGATTTTTGTTTTTTAAAACAAACAAACTGAAAGAGGAAAAGATGTGATATACTGCTCTGGGCTTTGTAGTCTGGTGGTTTGGACTGATCCTGAATAAGTTGAACAAGTGATCCTTCCTTTCTCATTTGTGTTTTGTGTAAACAAAGACTGACCTAGTTTAGGCATTAAAATGTTTCTGGCTTTGAATCCCAAGTGGGAAAGGGGGCTTTTGAGATTATGGCTTGACAAAAAGGGGAATTTCTGCTAGCCTGTTGTCTTACAGAGTTGTTGCCCCTGTGCTCCAGTGGCCCTGTCTCTACTGCTTTCACATAACTGTCCAGGCTGTAAACTGGCCAGGGAATTCCTTTCAGCTTGTAGAGCTGACAGAAGTTCTTTAAAGACAAACTGTAATTCAGACATATCATGAGAAAATTAAGGTTTTATGATTCTGCTGATTTTTGTCTCTTGGCATCTGCCTTTCTCCATTCCCTCACCATGGTAACTTTTGAGATTTATCAGAGTCCAGTGGTTACATTAAATGGATAGAGATTTTGAAGATGATATAATGCTGGAAGCACTGAAATTGGGCAGCTGACTGTGAGAGGGACTGTACAAGATAAAATCAACTTTAGTACTAGCCAAAAAGAACCTATGTGAGCTGGAGGTGGGATGAAGAGACATTGTGAATATCTAGACAGCTAGAAAAGATTCAGCAGAAACTCTCTTCACCTTTGGTGCTACACAGTCCTATTCTAATTCCTCCTGGCTAGTATTTTCAACGTAAGTAAAACTCCTCATTCTGTATTTTGTTCTTTCCTGTTAAATGCTTCCACATTAAAGTTATAAATAATAATGACAATTGAAACAATAATTTAAGGCTCTAAATGCCACTAGGTGGCAGAACCCCTGCATCTATTCTATGGATGTCTTTTTCTATGTCTTGGTTCTCCATCTGTGAGTTTGTCAGATACTGTTCATCTGCAGTGTATAATGAGAATAAACAGTGGTGTGATGAGATGCTATCTTAATAGAGCTCACACTAGTTGCTTTTGCAGGAAACACACTTTTGATAATCTATCCCTTGTTAAGACTTCTATCCCTTCTGAAAAGCCTGTTAATCAAAGCAGTAGCTTGCGTTCAGTTGCATTTAGTTGTTCACACGTGACCTCTTTCTCTTCCTCCTACTTCATTTCTGATGGAGTTCCTCTGGTGAATAGATCAGAAATTAAGAAATGGCAAAGTAATATTTACAATAAATGAGTTTTAAAGACTAAGATACATGGCATGGAGATGGTGAATCTAGGTTTAACCTATGGTAGAAAGCATGAGTTTTGAGTAGTGGAATCTTAAAAGTATTGTGAAGTGGCTCACTTCTGTTGATGACGTGTTCATAGCTGGATGGAGTTACCTCTTGGAAACTAACGCATCTCAAAGCAATAGTTTTAATACCTGTTAGTGACAGTCTTTGAAGTGGTGGTTCTTCTGTTAGTGCTAGTCTGTGATTGCAATGTACTTGTCTTCCACTCATTGTCAGATTATCTTAACTTCATTTTATTGTTCTTTTGACTCACTGAGCAGCTGGGGAGGGAGCTAAGAATAGGGCCATTGCTTGCCTGCATTTAGTGGTAGAGATCTGTCTATGTCCTGTGTGTAGGGACACAATATTTTCCACAACTATTCTTGTACATCTGCATATAGTAATACTTGAGGTATAGTCCTCATCATGCATTTTGGGATACATTGCGAACAGTGTAAGGACCAGAAGACATCCCCATCCTTCTGATCTACTTCATGAGTTTACTATCTCTTTTAATAAGGACCTTGGTGGTTGGATGCATAGTAATGAATTGGATAAATACTGAATAATAAATCCAAAAAGAAACAATATTAGTTTCAATTATTTTAGAAACATCTTCTAGTCATTTCAATTTGGAGTATTAGTATTGAGTAAAAATTCAAGTGTCAGATTTCAAAGCAATTGTATGGAGGTTTTCAAAGGGGCTGGAATTGCACAGGATGTGATATCTACTTCGGATTTTGTTGAAGTTGACGCTTTACTGTAATATGACAATTTAATGTAGATATTTCTGTTTACTTTTGAAGAAGTGTGAAGGAATGCCAGTGTATTCCGTTTAGTGGTAAACTAACAACTAGGTAACAACTTTATTTTGCAGTTCTGGAATAAATGTATGGATAAGAATGACGTTTTGAATGTAGAGTCTTGTAGGGATTCTACAAGTCTCTTATTTCTCAGTAAGTGCAAACAGAAGTTCTTATACAAAAGCTTTTTCCTTACTTCTGATTTTCTTCCATTGCTACAGTCAGCTGTGCACAGCCTTCTTACTCCTTCACCTCTCAAATGAATCTTCTGTGCCTACTCCTAACCATCTTTTGCCCTGCTTCCTTGCATCAAATCAGTCCTCTTTTCTGATGATGATCTTGGGTGTGGCCACAACTCATGGGCAGCTTTTTTCCTCACATCATTGTTTTGGGATTTATTCTGAATAGCTGATCAAGAAATGCAAGTGCTACTGCAGCTACTGTCCAGCTCTACAGTACCACTCTGAGAATATGTTATGAACAATTGAACATTTCTGGTCTTGGTAGTGTTATGTATAACTCACGTTCGTGTTTTTATGGGTACCTATATTTGAAGCTGATTTGTCTTTACTATTGCTTTAAAATTATTAGTGTTTGACTGAGGAGCCTTTGTTTGTAAGGGAATGCTGAGAGAATTACTATGAAGAAAAGAAGTTCAGCCAAAAATTGAGGCCATTTGCAGGAGGGTGCTACTTTGGCTATGGGTTTGTTTATCACAGGAAGATAAGTGATATTTTGGGGTTTTATTTTAAAACTCAGCTGTTTCTAATATATTTATATTATTTAAAATATCCTAAGCTGTCAAATGCCTGAAGTTTCTTGGTGTTCAAGATTGTGTGCATGGTTTCTCTCTTCCATCCTGTTCATGTCATCCACTCCATATAATGGTTACCTACAAATTAATCACAGAGGTCATTCAGTCAGTTGTATTTGTGATGCAAGAACTTTGGGTATATATGCATAATATGCTTTTTCTGAAGATTTACTTTCCTACTTCATGCAGAATTTTGAAGTTAATGTTTCTTAAAGGTTTGTAAGGAAGTTTGTTGTTATGGTGACAACCATTTGAATTGCAAAACTTTATTTTTTATTTAGAACTCGATGCTTCTTGAAGACTTGCTTTTCATGCAGAATTCTTAGTTTCAGAAAGAAATGTGTTTTTAGATGTTGACTGTGTTTCCCTGTGCCATCGTTGAGAATAGCTGGTGGTTGGACTTGCGCATCTTGAGATCTCTAATGTTTAAGATGTGTACAGTGCCTGGTGAATCTTCATACAGTCATTTTAGGCGGTACACAGCCTGGCATACTGAACTGATATGGAAAGCAAGTTCATACTAATTTGTTGAACTGTGTGCAAGAGTGATGCCTGGGTATAAAATTCCAACTTTGTTGACTGTTTTGTAGCGGTGGTGACTTCTGATGAACCTGTAGCAAAGATGTAGAGAGAGAACAACTTATGAAGCTGGCAGAGCAAGCCTTGCTTGGCCTCAGATGCTGAGAAGTTCAGAGTCTCAACGTGTATAACATTGGCAAGGAGGATAACTGGAAAAAATGTTTTGAGCATGTAGAAACACTGAAAGTACTATTTTACTGATAATATCCCAAGTACAATTCAAAGATTGCTGTTGAGTATGCATTCGGAGAAGCAGCATTAGAGGTAAAGGTGTGGATTTGTTGTTTGGTTGTTGGGTTTTTTTTTTGTCCTAGTGATGAGAGAGTCGCTAATGCTAAAGAGTTCTCTTCTGCAGCAGACACCATACATAGGGCATTTGTCTGTATAGAGTGGGGAGTTGGGAATCCACAGTGAGAAGTACCTTGTGTTATCCTTGAATTGTACCCAGTTTTATCTCCTTGTTTCAGACAGTGCCATGTTATATAGTATCTGCCTGTATTGACACACGCTTACTTTAAAGCAGTATTTTATCGTAACATACAGGATTGTATTAACTGAGACTATTAGTACAGGAAGCTTTATTTAGAAAGGGTGTTTCAAAATTCCTGAATTGATTATAATGATCCTTCAGTCATTTTGAAACTAGAAACTGAGAGGACCGTTAGTGCTGTCTTATGTCCTGATTGTGGCTATAGTCTAGCCAGCCTTTGGAGAATGGAGTTCAAATGAATTTCATGCCAACTCTTGTATAAAGTAGTTTAATTTCAGCATTAAAGTTCTTCTTCCAGTTCACAGTAGATGTAAGTGCTGACTTGACTGTACTTGTTTTAATTCTGCAGTATACCTTCATGTTATGGAATGTTCTTTTTCTGCTTGTTGATGAGAGTACCTTTGGGGAGCAATACTTAGGTTTTTTTGAGTCCTTTGCCCACTTAGGGACCGGTGTCACCCTGGGCTGGTTTCAGGTCTCTTCTGTGACCTTATGTGGTCAAGAACCTAGAGAATAAAATTTTGTAGGGTCTTTTGGTTAAGTGAATTAGATTTGGATTGTACAGCCAGTGGTTCTTACCAGCTCCAGCATGATCCTTTTTAGCAGGTGGATTATGTCTATCAGCTCTGCAGTTCCTCGCTTCCATCAGTCTTGACCCTGTGGATTCGCTGGCACAGGAGAAGGTAAGTCCCTTAAAAGGGAATTTTCTTTGGAATAAAAAAAATTGAAACCCAGCATCACTTTCATCAGTAACTATGAGAACTTGTACTGTGTATTCAGTCCCCTAAGAATGAGCTTCCTTCCTGAGAAAGCTGTCTGAAACCTACTTTCTATTAAAGGTCCGTCACTAGTGCTGCACATGTTAAGTGATCATGCTGTGATCATAACTCTTGGAGAGAATGTGGCTTTCTGAGGCTCACAAAGTTTTGGCTGGATTCCAAGGTGATTGCAAAATACTGAAGAGCAGTGGCTGTTCCCTCTGCACACCCAGCTTTGCTGGGTCCAGCCAGGGTGGTAGACGAAGAACAGGCCTCAGTAACCGCAAGCGTTTGTGGAAACTGCCAGCAGCTGGTCCCCACCTTGGAGGGAAATAGGCAGGAGGGAAATATCCGCTGATCCTCGCTCCCCTAGAGCCATGGGAATGGATCTGCAGCTCATATAAAGAATTGTGCATAAACAAATGAGCCAAAAGGGAACCATACTTACAGAAAGTTTTCAGAAATGGTGCTGGTGTGTACGAAGCCGTTGACCTCATTCCCTGAGGGTGGTGGTGGAATTCTTTTCATTCAAGCGTAATAAGTGGTTTTTGCCTTCCCTGCCCCGTTAAGACTTAGTGAAAGGAATGCTAAATGTGCAGATGATTTATCTGTGAGAACTTGAAGTGTCTCCTTTAAAGTCATGTCATACAGTTCCCTTACTACACATGTTTAAAAGTTTAGAAACATGCTTATTTGTAATGGCTAAAACCAGATGAAATAGTTGACTGAGATTTCTTGTTTCGGTGGCTTTAGAAGTTATGTAGGTATTTGCAGTTCTTCAGTCCTTATTCTGCAGATAAACTTGTGGATAAGAACAAACAAAGACACCAGTGTCTAATTGAGCTCACTCACCTACTCCTTCCTTGGATCCTCATTTTTCAATTCCTAATATATAAATGGGAAATAACTGTTAAATCAGGAAAAGCATTAAGAAAATAGTGGTGGATGATGAATTTAAGAATCAGTTTGTAACAGTTATTCATCTTCTCTATCATTGACTTGCTTTTTAGGCATTCATAATGAATGATTTGGTGTTTCTGATGTGTCCAGTGTTGAAGCTTCTCTGCGGAGAATACTGAATTTGTCTTGTTGCACTTCTGGCCTTTTTGCCTAGAAAATAAGTGTTGAATCTTAGGGTAGATGTTCAGTGGAAATTATGGTATTGGTGCACTCTAGTTTTCATTTCTGACATTTCTGTTCTAGTAAATATGGGATTTCTATAAGTCTTGTTTTATTGATGGTATTTTGACTTGGTAAATTCCTCTTCACTAGTCAGCAAATGTGATGGAAGCTATGAATCTCTTTTTGTTTCCCGTTCATTTTGTTACTTTTTTTTTTGCCTGTAGTCTCCTTGTTTTACAGACTAACATTTGAGTTGACTTATTCTCAGCTACTAGAGGGAGCCTTATTTTCTTACCTTTCACTTAATTCATTCCTAGGGTTAACATATTTACTGTTCTCCATACTAGAATTCTCCACAATAGATCTCTTCCCTCTATGCAGTCAAGACATCTTTATCCTGTGCTGTGCTTCCCTAGACAGCCATGCACTTTTCCCACTTTATTATTATTATTCCAGAATTACTTCTTGCTAATTGAATGTGGAAATAAAATGAAAAACCTTACCAATGTTTGTAATAATTTTGTTTCTCTGCTTATATGATCAAGCAAAACAAACAAAAAAATCTTTAACCATTTAATAAAAATAAAAACAACACAAAAAAAACCAACAAACCGAACAATAATGGTGGGAGAAGGTAGGAGAAGCAACAACCACTGCCTTTTTCTGTATGATTCCCAAGTCCTTCACTGAGAAGTTATAAAACCTGAACTGAATTCATTCTGAGTATTTTGCTCATGCATGGTCGGATTTAGACCCTCAAGTGTTGTGCAGTCTATCTGCCAGTGAGATCAATTTATTTTTAAATGAAAGTCAATTGTCCTTTTTTTTTCTCCTAAATTCCAGGTTGTATAAAAGTGAGTTAATCTTGCTATGTTAGCAGAATTATAATATAGATTATGAAAGTCAAGTGCTCAGAGAGCTTCCTAACTTTTCAGGAAAGATGGTGGAAATTTCCTTAGTTGCTCAGAAGCCAAGTCTTTCAGATACTTTTGTGGCACGCTTGTTCTTTTATATGAAGATGAGTATCCTAATAAAAAGTAGCTAAATTGGCCTCTTGACAGTTCTTTTTAATTCCTGTGTTAAACATCTAATCCTATAACTGTATTTGGGCTTTTTTTGAAAGAAATTAAAACTTAATAGTTGTGACAGTACAGAGTAGAAATACCTTTTTTAGTCACTTATGGAGAAGATAATACTTGATGTAAATTTTTAATAAAACTCACTTTTAGTCCTTTAAATTCTATTTTTCCTGCTTTGAGGGGAAATCTTTGACAGCTTTAGTCTTCATTTCTAGTATTTCCACCACTATTTGAATTCTTTTCTACTGCATTTATACAAGCATAATTAATTGTTTGATAATTCCACAGTTACCAACATTCTTAATACAATGTGCTCCCATTAGTTTTTAGATTCCAATAGTGATTCTGTTTTACTTAATATTGGGGTATTTCAGATTGTGTTATAGCACACTAATAATTTTACTCATTAAGAAGCCTCTTTGTTTTATGTGTATGTGTATATAATGTACATGTTTTCAGATTACCTGTTCATATATTCTTGTCAACTGATATATCACTGACTTAATTCCAAAATGTCAATTCTCTTTTAAATAGTAGCTAAAATCTTTGCTAAAAAAAAAAAAAATTAAATATATGTGGACTTTGTGTCCCTGTAAGATTTTAAGAGCAACGCTAAACATTTTTGGACTAATATAATATTGTACTCAGCCTCATTCCTGTCTCTGCATTGCCTGCCTGTTGCCTTTTACTTTCAAAGCTGGTGGTACAGGTAAACACTTCAAAGATTGAGGAAGAGGATGCACTTGAGCTCCCCTCAAAGCACTTTAGAGAGGAAGTACAACTGGCCCATCAATGAAATTCTCTATACAGCAAATGCTGGTAAGTGTACTAAATTAATTGAAAAAAAAATTGTCTGTAATCTGTTAATATTAGCAGTCCTGTAGTAGGACTAAATTGTTTAGATGAAAATGTGTGTTTGCTTTTCAAATTGAATGCTGTTGAGTTAATCATCCTGTCTAATTCTTCCCTTCTCTCATCTTGGATCTACAGTTGCTCGTTTCTTTTGGATAATCTAATAAATTACTTTCTGTAGGCTGCTCCCTTTCTTATCTGGCTTTCTTCCTTGCAGGATATTCTCCTGTTTCTTTCACAGTAAGAATATTTCTCACCAGCTCTGCTTACCCACATATTACATTAAAACACAGCTTTTCTAGCATGGGAGGGAGCTGTTTTATGAAGCATCCACGGAAGTGTATCTGAAAGAGTCTTAGATCCACACTTAAATCTTGCTGATTATTTGTTAACAAAACTGATCGTTACACTCAAACCCCTTTGAATCCTTTGTAATCATATTTATTTTGTTGAGGATGTGGGAATGTGATGTAATGGTAGCTGAGTGAATGTCAGCTGAATAAGCTGTAGTAACTGCTCTTGTCCATATGATTAGTTTGCTGAAAATGCAAATTAAAATTCAATAGTTTAATCTAGTTGCAATTTGCATTTGGGACAGAATAATCACCCTTTCATTTCTTTTCACTGCTTAGCAGATAAGCACTAGTTTCTTAAGACAAGAAAACATTACTACAGTTAAGACAGCATATTCACAATTTAACACCACTGGAAGTATTCTAGCTTTAAATTTGATTACTAATATCCATCTTTGATTTATGCTCTCTTATTGTGTTTTACATAGTACTGCAATAAACAACACTGCTCCTTGTTTAAAAAAGATTTAAAAGTTCAGGAGAGTTCTTTCAATAATCAAATGATTTTTTTGAAACTTATAGAGAAATTGTCCTAGAAAAAAATTTCAGACATTTTCAAATGCTTTGTTTTTTGTTTCCTGTTTCATTGGAGTCTGAGTTCATGCCTTTTCTTTTTTTCTTAAGGATCCTGCATACATTTTCCTTAATTTTATTGACTCCAAATGTCTTCAGATGCTTAATTCTGAATGCCTTCAGGTATTATATGTTCATTTTCATTGACTGAAATATTTTGTGGAAGCTTTGCTTAGTCCCATGATGAATGTATTCCAGTAAAGCATGGACGCTTTGTGCATTTCATTTTTTTCCTTTTTTTCTTGAGAGCTGCATGTACTGGACTTACTGTGAGTAGAGCTGGAATCATTTCCTTTCTGTAGTTTCAAACACTAATACTGATGGACCGAATGTCTGTATTTTAAGCAAATTTCTGCTTACTTTGTTATAGACTTTGCTTACATTAAGAAAAGCAAAAGATGGTTTCTAAGTGTTATTTGTCCCTACTGCTTCAAAGCTATTCAGTATTCTCGATATCATTTCAGTCAGTTCAATGTTTTTCTGGCGTTGTCATTTTTTGTAAAATTCCTACGTAGTTATAGTGAACCTTGAGAAGCAAGCAATCTTTCTTGGAGAACTTTTTATTAAACAATCAGATGTGTTGACTCCAGTAAGGACTGAAGTGAATGAGATGGTAGTATCTTGGAGGTTAGAGCTTTAAAGGGATTCCTTTTCTCTAACTTGGTTTTAAACTAGAATTTAGCCACAAGAAGGCAAAATTCAAAGAGCAGAAAAATAGGAGCTGATGTTTGAATGTAGAGAGGCAAAAGCTGCTTCACAGTTCATTTGCTGCTTCTGTCTGAAAGCATCCATACAGAAAAGCTTTCCTTCAAGATGTGGAGCAATATTACAGACAAGTATCAATGTAATATATATGCTTTTTTTTTTTGTTAACACTGTGTAAGGGGGCTGGAAACTGCAGTGGGCAAATTAGAAATGTGGTGGTGCCAGCTAATGACACTTTTGATTAAAGAAAGAAAAAGTCACGTTCGTGGCCAGGGACTCAGTTTCGTAGGATGGGAAACAGAAGAGAGAAACCAAGTAGAATAACAAGTTGAAGGCTTGTGGCCTGGGCAAGAATGGGACAGGAAAGGTTGAATTATAAGATGAGGATGGTATGGCACATAGAAAGGCATGGAAGTGAATAATATGACTAAAGATGGTGATGGAGAATAGATGCTTGAGTCATGTGAGGCCAGAGAGGAGGTGTTGTATGAGAGCCCTGACAGCATAGCTGTCCGTGGTGCTGGGTGGAGACCAGCAGCTAGGAGCAGGCTGTGTGGTGCTCAGGAGCAGTTAAGGAGTGCCCGACCCTATGTGGGGGGTGTGTGTGTGGAAGCACTGCTCTTTTCTTGTGGAAAATTATCTTTCTGGATGGTGAGTAATAGAGAAAGCACAGAAGATATGACTGAGATGATGTGAAGAGTCTCGGTTCTCTGAGGCAGAAAGGTCAGCTGTGAATTGGGAATTTAAGGGCTCTTTTTAAGTTTGATTCTGACAGAGACATGACATCTAGTAGAAGCAAGTGATATCACTCTCCTAGAAAAGTTGTTGTTGTGTTAAATACCTGTTGAAGGGCTTTTGACAGCCTGATGGTTTACAAATGTGTTCAGAACGTATTTGATAAGATAGATACTTAAAAAAAAAAAAATGGCAAGGTGCCACTTGTCAGCACGAGGAACCACAGTATTTTCCACTAACTAGTTTGTCTTCCTGGGTTAGCACATCTGTGTGAACACTCATTTAGTTGTTGTAAATAATTTATATAGCATGGGGTGAAAGTTAATGGAGCAGCAGTTAAAGCAACTACTCTGGCTATGTACTTGCATGAGGGTTGGTTGTTTTTTGTTTTTTTTTGCACTTTTTCAGTGTTTCTCATACAATGCCTGCTGTTGTGGAATTTACATTTTCAGTGCCTTGGGGCCTTTTTTTTTTTTTAAGCTGTGGGCTTAATGCTTCATGAAAAATCAGTTCTGAAGTTTGAGGGGTATTCTACTTGTAGCCTCAGACTGGGAACCTTCAAGTCCAGTTCAGTCATCCTTCTGCATTCCACTTACAAAGGTTCTCCACTTTTTTGTGATTAGTGAGTCTTTGTTAACGGTAGGAAGAATGGGTACTGCTTCTGTTATTTCATTCTTAAACAAGCTTAACACTTGTTTCTTTCCCATTTAATATACTACTTAATGTTTCCCCCGTTAAGTTTGTTTGTGGTTTTTTTCTTAGAAGATGCTTGTAATTTATCGTTAACTATTTTTAAACGTGATCTGAAAGAAACAAATAGCCCAGATCTCAACATCTAACTGCATTTTTTTCCTATAGAAATTAGGTTGTATCACTTTGAATTTCTTCTTAATCAAGTGACTTCTTTCCTTCAAGATTCACACCTTAGTGAGCTGTTGCCTAAGTCATGCTCACTTAAGCGTAGTGAGCTTGCTGGGTGTCTTAAGGCAGTAAATAATTCATACAGATACTGCCTCACTGATGGTCCTGCCTTTTGTCTCTGGTTTATTTATTTGGTACACAGGTCACTTTCGGTGGTTTGATTTATCTATAATGACAGCTTTCCTCATTTACTAACATTTCTCACGTCATTTCTCTTAAGTAGCTGTATTTTCTGGTTGTTTACAATTACATGTAACATACTATACAGAACAAAAGTAGAAACAGCAGATCTTTTTGAGCTTTCTGGCTTTGGATAATAGCTTCTGTAAATGAAAGCAATATATGCCTATCCTTTAAGACCGTATATCATTTATGAGATCAGTGGGTTATTTTTTATTCTCAGCTCCGAAAAGGAACAATTTCATGAATTCATATAGAGGGACTTCCTTGTAAATAATAATTACATGTTAGTACTAGTGAATAGTGAAGCTCATGTAGAAACATGGTCTTGTTCTTGTTTTCTTTCATTATTTTATGTATCATCACATCAGCCTTTTGTCTGTAGCTAAGTTTTTTTAAAACTTTGATCTCCACAGAGACGAATTTAAAATGTGATAATGCCAATAAGATTGGCAGCTGAGATGCCTGTCTCTTTTACATCTAAATTGAAAAAAGCAGTTTTAATACTTGAGGGGAGGGGAGTTTGAAGCATGTCAAAGGCATGAATTCTTATGACATCTTTGTCATATGTCCTCATTTTAGACAGGTAAATTGTCTTCCATCAGCTTTGACAGTTCCTAACAACGCCGTTTAGCGTTAGTCAGTATATTTTACATTCCTTTTCTTCAGAGTTTGAGAATAAGTAATTTTTCTCCTCTGTACAAAAATTAGACTAATTTAACAGATATTTTCTTAAATTCCAAGAAAAGGAATAGTTAAGTATAACATGCTTAAGCACAACATATTTAAAAGTTATGTGCATGTAATACAACAATGCAACTAAAGATTTTATTTGTATGGAGATAAGGTAGAGTCATTTAAAATGCAAGAGTATGTGCATCAATTCTTAGAACAGTCTTGACTAAAAAGTGAATTAATAGCGAAACATAAATCCTTTCATATCTCTTGTCTTTTAAGTACAGTAGCTAACATATCTAAAATTTCAAGTGTCTGCCATATTTTGGCTTAGTACCATATCTTATCAGTGTAGCAGAAAACATAAGTTTCCATCATAGCAACAAAGTCCTATTCTTGTGTAACTTGCTATGCCCCATTAAGTTTCAAGAGTTCTTGCATTTAGACTGCACAGATTTGGATGCATGCCTTGAACATGCATTTCACCTCAAGTAACTGTTTATAGCAGTGTTTCTTTTCTTTCTGATTTCTTTAGCAGAGGCTCCTACTTAAGAAGTGTAAGGCAGGAGAGAAAAATCATTAAGCCATAATTTCACTCCAGCATTCTAACACCTCAAACAACTATTTTCCTTTTTATTTCTTCCTCATAACAGACTGGAGATGAAGTTCCTCTAGATTCTTACATGCATTTTTAGGTTTCCATGCTATGGAAATGCAACTGGGATGGAAGTGTACAGGCTGGTACTTCCATAATGACCTTGATTGACAATTCTTTTGCTTCCTGGTAGGTGGGAGCCATAACGCTTAGTGTAAGGACTGTTGTAGGCTGGAGGAAGAGGAAGACTGCAATAAACAGAACTAGCGGTAAGTAATAACTTCCTGCCATCTCATAAAAGTATTCAGGGAGATATGGTGGATGTTCTGGAAAAAATTCTAGATTAAAGTGCCTGTTTCTGAGGTGCTCTAGGAAACTTCCTATGTTGTTTAGAGTCAGGTCATAAACTCTCAAGCTGTCACAGTAGCAAAGAGTAGTTCCAAGAAACAGTAGTATGAAGGGCACTTTGAATTTGAGAGGCTTCAGAATACCATGATTTTCATTTTCATCCTGTCTTCTGGTTAGGAAAAATCAAATATGGTTTTAGGAAGTGTAAAAAGAACAGAAAGTTCATCCTTAGTAAAAATTGGCAAAATCAGATGAAAGAGCATGGTTTCTCTTGTTTCTCTTTAAACAACATAAAGACAGATGTAAGTTATCTGCTGTTTGGCTATATTACATTTTGATGTTGCAGCCGAACTTCTGTTTACTATTTGACTTGTTTCTGATATGCACTTGGGGTGACTTGTTTCATTCCGATATTCTTTTAAAATCTTAAAGATTTCTGAACAGTGATCTGGTAAGCTTGAGGAAGAAATTGAGGGGATACGGGTGTTCACATACTGGTATCAGCAAAGTCCACAGCTCATTCATTTGCAACCAGTGAAAGAGAAAACCATAATAGATACTTTTCTTGTTCACCTGTACATAAGGAAAATGAGTAGTACTACTTAAATTCATTCTCCAACTTTTGTATGGCACAGGAGACTATAGAATAAAATGATGGTGCTGTGTAATGAATACTATTAGTTTTACGTACTGCATTGGCACTAAGGATCTTTTTCAGTGTTTATTTTCAATGGAAAGTATATGACTGTTGTTACTGTTCCAGAGCCAACGCACATACACACAAAAACCTCTTAAAAGGCTTCAGGAACTATTCTGATCTTGGCTTTCTCTGTTAAGGTTGCCCCAGCTCATTTATAACTTTCATAAGGTACTAGAAGTTAGAATATTTTAAGAAAAAAATTGTTCATAGTTACCTGTGTGTGAACCTATTAAAAAAATGTTTTGCAAGCATAATCACAACAGCAGGTTGCAGAATGCTAATTCATCTAATGGTTGCTGTTCTTCTGACTTTGCATAATCATATGGAAGTCTCCAAACAGCCATGAACAGTTGGCAAGACACTCCATGTTGACAAGGAAGTTTACTTAGGGGATTTTTTTTTACATTATTTGCTGAAATTTGCATGATAATCAAAGACTTTCTGAAGAAAGGTGTACAGATTTATTACATGCATTTATTTTAGGGCCTTGGGTATCAAGGATAAATGGTTCCTTTTTACAAAATAAAAAAATAAGAAAGTTTTGTTATGAAAATAAACCGTTATCCCTTTTGTCTTTCAAGAGTGCTTGGTCAAGTATCAGAAACACTGAAGGATGAGAGATGCTTGCTTTGTATGCATGAATATAAACTAATCTTGTAGTCTTTGCATGAGTCAAACTTTTCCTTGACCCTTATTTAAATGGAAGTATTGCCTTCATAGTGATTTCTTTATAAAAAAGAAATTCAATTGAGAATTCAGAGTTTAAAACTTCCCTTGTTGTTATACCACCTTAATGGTTGATCAGACTTTATTTACTTCAACTCTGGATAGTTGTAGCATAGTTTAGTAGATTAGCTACTGAACTCATAGGAAGTCAGAACATCAGATTCACCACAAGTGTGGCAACCACCTTTTGAAATACAGGTATTCCTTTGGATTTTTTTTATCTGCAGTTTGATGAAGTTTAGAGGGTGCTCACAGTATCTCTGTGAATGGAACTATTTCCTCCCTTTGGCAACAGGAGATTTTTCTTCTCAATTAACAGTATGGATTTGATTAATAACTCCCATGTGGAATGCCCCCTATGGGGACGATCAAAAGTCTTTAAATATTAAATAGTGTATGATTATATATAGAGCACCATAGTTAGTGATACTCCATTTATGTGCACAGAGAAAAAATATAGCCACCAGAGTAATAATTTATAGCTTTTAGGTGGCTATAGTCCATGCAAATTGTTACAATTTGCTAATAGAGCTTAAAGAGAAAAAAATCCCTCTAAGGCTAGGAATTGTTTTAGGTCTGTATTATGCTGAGAGTGAAACAAAAACAACTGGTCAGTATCTTAAAAACTTCCAGGATCAAGGATGAACAGATTTTTGGAAAATACACTATTAAACGGTGAGTAATACACAACGGAAAGTAGTAATGCAATTTGAATTTAAAAAAAAAAAATCAGCGATGAACTGTGTGGCCAACTTCATAAGAAAACAGAAATGCTTACTGTGACTTGTATGTTGAGCTGAATGAACATTTTGTTCAAGAGAAATATGGCACTTAACCAAAATAGATTTTAAGATGTAATAGTTCTGAGCAGCTTCCCAGACAGTCAGGTCCAGTATTTGACCACCCTTCCAATGAAGAACGTTTTCCTTAGATCTAAATGGGACATCTCATCCTGCAGCTTTTGAACATGCTGCTGCTTTCCCTCCTACTGGGCTTCGCTCAGTAGAGCCTGGTGTGCTCAGAATGAGAAGTAAGATCCACTTCAGCTTCCTTCTGGGGGAAGAATGACACCATTTCAGTTGGCTTCTCACTGTATGCCTCCAGACCCAGTTCACCTCAGTTCCTCTTTAGGACTTGCTCTAATGCCTCAGTAACTTGTACCTGAGGATCCCCAAAGTGTATTTCAAGTGTAGTATCCAAGTTATAGAGGGAGAGGAATAATAATTTTCTTTAGACTACTGTGTCATAGCCTGCTGCCACAACGCTACCCTGCAGATTCATATGCAAGCAATTGTCAAATAAGGCTCACGGGGTTATTTTGTGCAAAGCTGTTTTTTTTTTTTTTTTTAAGCAGCTAGCCCCAGCCT